>NW_027468774.1:40466233-40861233 GCF_046254945.1 Alosa pseudoharengus
GCGACATCTTATGAAGCAGAGAACCTGAGTGTTTGCGTCCTGTTTCTTGTGTTTTTTTACTGAGGGCAATCATATGAATCATTGATATCCATTGCAACACCCAGAGGAGTAAAAAATAATTTTACAAAATAGGGGAATGCCGCGATCAGCGGACTTTGAGCTACGCACGCACGCACGCAGTAGCCGGCAGTCACGAGACTCTAATAATGTATAATGAGCACTGCATTAATCAGCGTCTCCGTAGCACACATGGGAAAGGCAGCGCTGTGCTACATAGCACTTTAAGAATGGCATCGCCGGTTCGAATCCGGCCTGAAGCACCGTCCGGCAGTTTCCGCGGACTCACGTTGTTATACGCGACGGTGCCCTCTGCTCAGCGTCTTCCCGATCGCCCGCGACATCTTATGAAGCAGAGAACCTGAGTGTTTGTAACTGTTTGCGTCCTGTTTCTTGTGTTTTTTTACTGAGGGCAATCATATGAATCATTGATATCCATTGCAACACCCAGAGGAGTAAAAAATAATTTTACAAAATAGGGGAATGCCGCGATCAGCGGACTTTGAGCTACGCACGCACGCACGCAGTAGCCGGCAGTCACGAGACTCTAATCATGTATAATGAGCACTGCATTAATCAGCGTCTCCGTAGCACACATGGGAAAGGCAGCGCTGTGCTACATAGCACTTTAAGAATGGCATCGCCGGTTCGAATCCGGCCTGAAGCACCGTCCGGCAGTTTCCGCGGACTCACGTAGTTTTACGCGACGGTGCCTTCTGCTCAGTCTTCCCGATCGCCCGCGACATCTTATGAAGCAGAGAACCTGAGTGTTTGCGTCCTGTTTCTTGTGTTTTTTTACTGAGGGCAATCATATGAATCATTGATATCCATTGCAACACCCAGAGGAGTAAAAAATAATTTTACAAAATAGGGGAATGCCGCGATCAGCGGACTTTGAGCTACGGACGCACGCACGCAGTAGCCGGCAGTCACGAGACTCTAATCATGTATAATGAGCACTGCATTAATCAGCGTCTCCGTAGCACACATGGGAAAGGCAGCGCTGTGCTACATAGCACTTTAACAATGTCATCGCAGGTTCGAATCCGGCCTGAAGCACCTTCCCGCTGTTTCAGCGGTCTCACGTTGTTTTACGCGACGGTGCCCTCTGCTCAGCGTCTTCCCGATCGCCCGCGACATCTTATGAAGCAGAGAACCTGAGTGTTTGTAACTGTTTGCGTCCTGTTTCTTGTGTTTTTTTACTGAGGGCAATCATATGAATCATTGATATCCATTGCAACACCCAGAGGAGTAAAAAATAATTTTACAAAATAGGGGAATGCCGCGATCAGCGGACTTTGAGCTACGCACGCACGCACGCAGTAGCCGGCAGTCACGAGACTCTAATAATGTATAATGAGCACTGCATTAATCAGCGTCTCCGTAGCACACATGGGAAAGGCAGCGCTGTGCTACATAGCACTTTAAGAATGGCATCGCCGGTTCGAATCCGGCCTGAAGCACCGTCCGGCAGTTTCCGCGGACTCACGTTGTTATACGCGACGGTGCCCTCTGCTCAGCGTCTTCCCGATCGCCCGCGACATCTTATGAAGCAGAGAACCTGAGTGTTTGTAACTGTTTGCGTCCTGTTTCTTGTGTTTTTTTACTGAGGGCAATCATATGAATCATTGATATCCATTGCAACACCCAGAGGAGTAAAAAATAATTTTACAAAATAGGGGAATGCCGCGATCAGCGGACTTTGAGCTACGCACGCACGCACGCAGTAGCCGGCAGTCCCGAGACTCTAATCATGTATAATGAGCACTGCATTAATCAGCGTCTCCGTAGCACACATGGGAAAGGCAGCGCTGTGCTACATAGCACTTTAAGAATGGCATCGCCGGTTCGAATCCGGCCTGAAGCACCGTCCGGCAGTTTCCGCGGACTCACGTAGTTTTACGCGACGGTGCCTTCTGCTCAGTCTTCCCGATCGCCCGCGACATCTTATGAAGCAGAGAACCTGAGTGTTTGCGTCCTGTTTCTTGTGTTTTTTTACTGAGGGCAATCATATGAATCATTGATATCCATTGCAACACCCAGAGGAGTAAAAAATAATTTTACAAAATAGGGGAATGCCGCGATCAGCGGACTTTGAGCTACGCACGCACGCACGCAGTAGCCGGCAGTCACGAGACTCTAATAATGTATAATGAGCACTGCATTAATCAGCGTCTCCGTAGCACACATGGGAAAGGCAGCGCTGTGCTACATAGCACTTTAAGAATGGCATCGCCGGTTCGAATCCGGCCTGAAGCACCGTCCGGCAGTTTCCGCGGACTCACGTTGTTATACGCGACGGTGCCCTCTGCTCAGCGTCTTCCCGATCGCCCGCGACATCTTATGAAGCAGAGAACCTGAGTGTTTGTAACTGTTTGCGTCCTGTTTCTTGTGTTTTTTTACTGAGGGCAATCATATGAATCATTGATATCCATTGCAACACCCAGAGGAGTAAAAAATAATTTTACAAAATAGGGGAATGCCGCGATCAGCGGACTTTGAGCTACGGACGCACGCACGCAGTAGCCGGCAGTCACGAGACTCTAATCATGTATAATGAGCACTGCATTAATCAGCGTCTCCGTAGCACACATGGGAAAGGCAGCGCTGTGCTACATAGCACTTTAACAATGTCATCGCAGGTTCGAATCCGGCCTGAAGCACCTTCCCGCTGTTTCAGCGGTCTCACGTTGTTTTACGCGACGGTGCCCTCTGCTCAGCGTCTTCCAGATCGCCCGCGACATCTTATGAAGCAGAGAACCTGAGTGTTTGTAACTGTTTGCGTCCTGTTTCTTGTGTTTTTTTACTGAGGGCAATCATATGAATCATTGATATCCATTGCAACACCCAGAGGAGTAAAAAATAATTTTACAAAATAGGGGAATGCCGCGATCAGCGGACTTTGAGCTACGCACGCACGCACGCAGTAGCCGGCAGTCACGAGACTCTAATAATGTATAATGAGCACTGCATTAATCAGCGTCTCCGTAGCACACATGGGAAAGGCAGCGCTGTGCTACATAGCACTTTAAGAATGGCATCGCCGGTTCGAATCCGGCCTGAAGCACCGTCCGGCAGTTTCCGCGGACTCACGTTGTTATACGCGACGGTGCCCTCTGCTCAGCGTCTTCCCGATCGCCCGCGACATCTTATGAAGCAGAGAACCTGAGTGTTTGTAACTGTTTGCGTCCTGTTTCTTGTGTTTTTTTACTGAGGGCAATCATATGAATCATTGATATCCATTGCAACACCCAGAGGAGTAAAAAATAATTTTACAAAATAGGGGAATGCCGCGATCAGCGGACTTTGAGCTACGCACGCACGCACGCAGTAGCCGGCAGTCACGAGACTCTAATCATGTATAATGAGCACTGCATTAATCAGCGTCTCCGTAGCACACATGGGAAAGGCAGCGCTGTGCTACATAGCACTTTAAGAATGGCATCGCCGGTTCGAATCCGGCCTGAAGCACCGTCCGGCAGTTTCCGCGGACTCACGTAGTTTTACGCGACGGTGCCTTCTGCTCAGTCTTCCCGATCGCCCGCGACATCTTATGAAGCAGAGAACCTGAGTGTTTGCGTCCTGTTTCTTGTGTTTTTTTACTGAGGGCAATCATATGAATCATTGATATCCATTGCAACACCCAGAGGAGTAAAAAATAATTTTACAAAATAGGGAAATGCCGCGATCAGCGGACTTTGAGCTACGGACGCACGCACGCAGTAGCCGGCAGTCACGAGACTCTAATCATGTATAATGAGCACTGCATTAATCAGCGTCTCCGTAGCACACATGGGAAAGGCAGCGCTGTGCTACATAGCACTTTAAGAATGGCATCGCCGGTTCGAATCCGGCCTGAAGCACCGTCCGGCAGTTTCCGCGGACTCACGTTGTTATACGCGACGGTGCCCTCTGCTCAGCGTCTTCCCGATCGCCCGCGACATCTTATGAAGCAGAGAACCTGAGTGTTTGTAACTGTTTGCGTCCTGTTTCTTGTGTTTTTTTACTGAGGGCAATCATATGAATCATTGATATCCATTGCAACACCCAGAGGAGTAAAAAATAATTTTACAAAATAGGGGAATGCCGCGATCAGCGGACTTTGAGCTACGCACGCACGCACGCAGTAGCCGGCAGTCACGAGACTCTAATCATGTATAATGAGCACTGCATTAATCAGCGTCTCCGTAGCACACATGGGAAAGGCAGCGCTGTGCTACATAGCACTTTAACAATGTCATCGCAGGTTCGAATCCGGCCTGAAGCACCTTCCCGCTGTTTCAGCGGTCTCACGTTGTTTTACGCGACGGTGCCCTCTGCTCAGCGTCTTCCCGATCGCCCGCGACATCTTATGAAGCAGAGAACCTGAGTGTTTGTAACTGTTTGCGTCCTGTTTCTTGTTTTTTTTTACTGAGGGCAATCATATGAATCATTGATATCCATTGCAACACCCAGAGGAGTAAAAAATAATTTTACAAAATAGGGGAATGCCGCGATCAGCGGACTTTGAGCTACGCACGCACGCACGCAGTAGCCGGCAGTCACGAGACTCTAATAATGTATAATGAGCACTGCATTAATCAGCGTCTCCGTAGCACACATGGGAAAGGCAGCGCTGTGCTACATAGCACTTTAAGAATGGCATCGCCGGTTTGAATCCGGCCTGAAGCACCATCCGGCAGTTTCCGCGGACTCACGTTGTTATACGCGACGGTGCCCTCTGCTCAGCGTCTTCCCGATCGCCGCGACATCTTATGAAGCAGAGAACCTGAGTGTTTGTAACTCTTTGCGTCCTGTTTCTTGTGTTTTTTTACTGAGGGCAATCATATGAATCATTGATATCCATTGCAACACCCAGAGGAGTAAAAAATAATTTTACAAAATAGGGGAATGCCGCGATCAGCGGACTTTGAGCTACGGACGCACGCACGCAGTAGCCGGCAGTCACGAGACTCTAATCATGTATAATGAGCACTGCATTAATCAGCGTCTCCGTAGCACACATGGGAAAGGCAGCGCTGTGCTACATAGCACTTTAACAATGTCATCGCAGGTTCGAATCCGGCCTGAAGCACCTTCCCGCTGTTTCAGCGGTCTCACGTTGTTTTACGCGACGGTGCCCTCTGCTCAGCGTCTTCCAGATCGCCCGCGACATCTTATGAAGCAGAGAACCTGAGTGTTTGTAACTGTTTGCGTCCTGTTTCTTGTGTTTTTTTACTGAGGGCAATCATATGAATCATTGATATCCATTGCAACACCCAGAGGAGTAAAAAATAATTTTACAAAATAGGGGAATGCCGCGATCAGCGGACTTTGAGCTACGCACGCACGCACGCAGTAGCCGGCAGTCACGAGACTCTAATAATGTATAATGAGCACTGCATTAATCAGCGTCTCCGTAGCACACATGGGAAAGGCAGCGCTGTGCTACATAGCACTTTAAGAATGGCATCGCCGGTTCGAATCCGGCCTGAAGCACCGTCCGGCAGTTTCCGCGGACTCACGTTGTTATACGCGACGGTGCCCTCTGCTCAGCGTCTTCCCGATCGCCCGCGACATCTTATGAAGCAGAGAACCTGAGTGTTTGTAACTGTTTGCGTCCTGTTTCTTGTGTTTTTTTACTGAGGGCAATCATATGAATCATTGATATCCATTGCAACACCCAGAGGAGTAAAAAATAATTTTACAAAATAGGGGAATGCCGCGATCAGCGGACTTTGAGCTACGCACGCACGCACGCAGTAGCCGGCAGTCACGAGACTCTAATCATGTATAATGAGCACTGCATTAATCAGCGTCTCCGTAGCACACATGGGAAAGGCAGCGCTGTGCTACATAGCACTTTAAGAATGGCATCGCCGGTTCGAATCCGGCCTGAAGCACCGTCCGGCAGTTTCCGCGGACTCACGTAGTTTTACGCGACGGTGCCTTCTGCTCAGTCTTCCCGATCGCCCGCGACATCTTATGAAGCAGAGAACCTGAGTGTTTGCGTCCTGTTTCTTGTGTTTTTTTACTGAGGGCAATCATATGAATCATTGATATCCATTGCAACACCCAGAGGAGTAAAAAATAATTTTACAAAATAGGGGAATGCCGCGATCAGCGGACTTTGAGCTACGGACGCACGCACGCAGTAGCCGGCAGTCACGAGACTCTAATCATGTATAATGAGCACTGCATTAATCAGCGTCTCCGTAGCACACATGGGAAAGGCAGCGCTGTGCTACATAGCACTTTAACAATGTCATCGCAGGTTCGAATCCGGCCTGAAGCACCTTCCCGCTGTTTCAGCGGTCTCACGTTGTTTTACGCGACGGTGCCCTCTGCTCAGCGTCTTCCCGATCGCCCGCGACATCTTATGAAGCAGAGAACCTGAGTGTTTGTAACTGTTTGCGTCCTGTTTCTTGTGTTTTTTTACTGAGGGCAATCATATGAATCATTGATATCCATTGCAACACCCAGAGGAGTAAAAAATAATTTTACAAAATAGGGGAATGCCGCGATCAGCGGACTTTGAGCTACGCACGCACGCACGCAGTAGCCGGCAGTCACGAGACTCTAATAATGTATAATGAGCACTGCATTAATCAGCGTCTCCGTAGCACACATGGGAAAGGCAGCGCTGTGCTACATAGCACTTTAAGAATGGCATCGCCGGTTCGAATCCGGCCTGAAGCACCGTCCGGCAGTTTCCGCGGACTCACGTTGTTATACGCGACGGTGCCCTCTGCTCAGCGTCTTCCCGATCGCCCGCGACATCTTATGAAGCAGAGAACCTGAGTGTTTGTAACTGTTTGCGTCCTGTTTCTTGTGTTTTTTTACTGAGGGCAATCATATGAATCATTGATATCCATTGCAACACCCAGAGGAGTAAAAAATAATTTTACAAAATAGGGGAATGCCGCGATCAGCGGACTTTGAGCTACGCACGCACGCACGCAGTAGCCGGCAGTCACGAGACTCTAATCATGTATAATGAGCACTGCATTAATCAGCGTCTCCGTAGCACACATGGGAAAGGCAGCGCTGTGCTACATAGCACTTTAAGAATGGCATCGCCGGTTCGAATCCGGCCTGAAGCACCGTCCGGCAGTTTCCGCGGACTCACGTAGTTTTACGCGACGGTGCCTTCTGCTCAGTCTTCCCGATCGCCCGCGACATCTTATGAAGCAGAGAACCTGAGTGTTTGCGTCCTGTTTCTTGTGTTTTTTTACTGAGGGCAATCATATGAATCATTGATATCCATTGCAACACCCAGAGGAGTAAAAAATAATTTTACAAAATAGGGGAATGCCGCGATCAGCGGACTTTGAGCTACGCACGCACGCACGCAGTAGCCGGCAGTCACGAGACTCTAATAATGTATAATGAGCACTGCATTAATCAGCGTCTCCGTAGCACACATGGGAAAGGCAGCGCTGTGCTACATAGCACTTTAAGAATGGCATCGCCGGTTCGAATCCGGCCTGAAGCACCGTCCGGCAGTTTCCGCGGACTCACGTTGTTATACGCGACGGTGCCCTCTGCTCAGCGTCTTCCCGATCGCCCGCGACATCTTATGAAGCAGAGAACCTGAGTGTTTGTAACTGTTTGCGTCCTGTTTCTTGTGTTTTTTTACTGAGGGCAATCATATGAATCATTGATATCCATTGCAACACCCAGAGGAGTAAAAAATAATTTTACAAAATAGGGGAATGCCGCGATCAGCGGACTTTGAGCTACGCACGCACGCACGCAGTAGCCGGCAGTCACGAGACTCTAATCATGTATAATGAGCACTGCATTAATCAGCGTCTCCGTAGCACACATGGGAAAGGCAGCGCTGTGCTACATAGCACTTTAACAATGTCATCGCAGGTTCGAATCCGGCCTGAAGCACCTTCCCGCTGTTTCAGCGGTCTCACGTTGTTTTACGCGACGGTGCCCTCTGCTCAGCGTCTTCCCGATCGCCCGCGACATCTTATGAAGCAGAGAACCTGAGTGTTTGTAACTGTTTGCGTCCTGTTTCTTGTGTTTTTTTACTGAGGGCAATCATATGAATCATTGATATCCATTGCAACACCCAGAGGAGTAAAAAATAATTTTACAAAATAGGGGAATGCCCCGATCAGCGGACTTTGACCTACGCACGCAGTAGCCGGCAGTCACGAGACTCTAATAATGTATAATGAGCACTGCATTAATCAGCGTCTCCGTAGCACACATGGGAAAGGCAGCGCTGTGCTACATAGCACTTTAAGAATGGCATCGCCGGTTCGAATCCGGCCTGAAGCACCGTCCGGCAGTTTCCGCGGACTCACGTTGTTATACGCGACGGTGCCCTCTGCTCAGCGTCTTCCCGATCGCCCGCGACATCTTATGAAGCAGAGAACCTGAGTGTTTGTAACTGTTTGCGTCCTGTTTCTTGTGTTTTTTTACTGAGGGCAATCATATGAATCATTGATATCCATTGCAACACCCAGAGGAGTAAAAAATAATTTTACAAAATAGGGGAATGCCGCGATCAGCGGACTTTGAGCTACGCACACACGCACGCAGTAGCCGGCAGTCACGAGACTCTAATAATGTATAATGAGCACTGCATTAATCAGCGTCTCCGTAGCACACATGGGAAAGGCAACGCTGTGCTACATAGCACTTTAAGAATGGCATCGCCGGTTCGAATCCGGCCTGAAGCACCGTCCGGCAGTTTCCGCGGACTCACGTTGTTATACGCGACGGTGCCCTCTGCTCAGCGTCTTCCCGATCGCCCGCGACATCTTATGAAGCAGAGAACCTGAGTGTTTGTAACTGTTTGCGTCCTGTTTCTTGTGTTTTTTTACTGAGGGCAAT
The DNA here is from genome assembly GCF_046254945.1 of Alosa pseudoharengus. NCBI lineage: Eukaryota > Metazoa > Chordata > Actinopteri > Clupeiformes > Clupeidae > Alosa > Alosa pseudoharengus. The sequence continues at coordinate 40,475,123 of NW_027468774.1, forward strand.
CATATGAATCATTGATATCCATTGCAACACCCAGAGGAGTAAAAAATAATTTTACAAAATAGGGGAATGCCGCGATCAGCGGACTTTGAGCTACGCACGCACGCACGCAGTAGCCGGCAGTCACGAGACTCTAATCATGTATAATGAGCACTGCATTAATCAGCGTCTCCGTAGCACACATGGGAAAGGCAGCGCTGTGCTACATAGCACTTTAACAATGTCATCGCAGGTTCGAATCCGGCCTGAAGCACCTTCCCGCTGTTTCAGCGGTCTCACGTTGTTTTACGCGACGGTGCCCTCTGCTCAGCGTCTTCCCGATCGCCCGCGACATCTTATGAAGCAGAGAACCTGAGTGTTTGTAACTGTTTGCGTCCTGTTTCTTGTGTTTTTTTACTGAGGGCAATCATATGAATCATTGATATCCATTGCAACACCCAGAGGAGTAAAAAATAATTTTACAAAATAGGGGAATGCCCCGATCAGCGGACTTTGACCTACGCACGCAGTAGCCGGCAGTCACGAGACTCTAATAATGTATAATGAGCACTGCATTAATCAGCGTCTCCGTAGCACACATGGGAAAGGCAGCGCTGTGCTACATAGCACTTTAAGAATGGCATCGCCGGTTCGAATCCGGCCTGAAGCACCGTCCGGCAGTTTCCGCGGACTCACGTAGTTTTACGCGACGGTGCCTTCTGCTCAGTCTTCCCGATCGCCCGCGACATCTTATGAAGCAGAGAACCTGAGTGTTTGCGTCCTGTTTCTTGTGTTTTTTTACTGAGGGCAATCATATGAATCATTGATATCCATTGCAACACCCAGAGGAGTAAAAAATAATTTTACAAAATAGGGGAATGCCGCGATCAGCGGACTTTGAGCTACGCACGCACGCACGCAGTAGCCGGCAGTCACGAGACTCTAATAATGTATAATGAGCACTGCATTAATCAGCGTCTCCGTAGCACACATGGGAAAGGCAGCGCTGTGCTACATAGCACTTTAAGAATGGCATCGCCGGTTCGAATCCGGCCTGAAGCACCGTCCGGCAGTTTCCGCGGACTCACGTTGTTATACGCGACGGTGCCCTCTGCTCAGCGTCTTCCCGATCGCCAGGGAGATCTTATGAAGCAGAGAACCTGAGTGTTTGTAACTGTTTGCGTCCTGTTTCTTGTGTTTTTTTACTGAGGGCAATCATATGAATCATTGATATCCATTGCAACACCCAGAGGAGTAAAAAATTATTTTACAAAATAGGGGAATGCCGCGATCAGCGGACTTTGAGCTACGCACGCACGCACGCAGTAGCCGGCAGTCACGAGACTCTAATCATGTATAATGAGCACTGCATTAATCAGCGTCTCCGTAGCACACATGGGAAAGGCAGCGCTGTGCTACATAGCACTTTAACAATGTCATCGCAGGTTCGAATCCGGCCTGAAGCACCTTCCCGCTGTTTCAGCGGTCTCACGTTGTTTTACGCGACGGTGCCCTCTGCTCAGCGTCTTCCCGATCGCCCGCGACATCTTATGAAGCAGAGAACCTGAGTGTTTGTAACTGTTTGCGTCCTGTTTCTTGTGTTTTTTTACTGAGGGCAATCATATGAATCATTGATATCCATTGCAACACCCAGAGGAGTAAAAAATAATTTTACAAAATAGGGGAATGCCGCGATCAGCGGACTTTGAGCTACGCACGCACGCACGCAGTAGCCGGCAGTCACGAGACTCTAATAATGTATAATGAGCACTGCATTAATCAGCGTCTCCGTAGCACACATGGGAAAGGCAGCGCTGTGCTACATAGCACTTTAAGAATGTCATCTCCGGTTCGAATCCGGCCTGAAGCACCGTCCGGCAGTTTCCGCGGACTCACGTTGTTTTACGCGACGGTGCCCTCTGCTCAGCGTCTTCCCGATCGCCCGCGACATCTTATGAAGCAGAGAACCTGAGTGTTTGTAACTGTTTGCGTCCTGTTTCTTGTGTTTTTTTACTGAGGGCAATCATATGAATCATTGATATCCATTGCAACACCCAGAGGAGTAAAAAATAATTTTACAAAATAGGGGAATGCCGCGATCAGCGGACTTTGAGCTACGCACGCACGCACGCAGTAGCCGGCAGTCACGAGACTCTAATCATGTATAATGAGCACTGCATTAATCAGCGTCTCCGTAGCACACATGGGAAAGGCAGCGCTGTGCTACATAGCACTTTAACAATGTCATCGCAGGTTCGAATCCGGCCTGAAGCACCTTCCCGCTGTTTCAGCGGTCTCACGTTGTTTTACGCGACGGTGCCCTCTGCTCAGCGTCTTCCCGATCGCCCGCGACATCTTATGAAGCAGAGAACCTGAGTGTTTGTAACTGTTTGCGTCCTGTTTCTTGTGTTTTTTTACTGAGGGCAATCATATGAATCATTGATATCCATTGCAACACCCAGAGGAGTAAAAAATAATTTTACAAAATAGGGGAATGCCCCGATCAGCGGACTTTGACCTACGCACGCAGTAGCCGGCAGTCACGAGACTCTAATAATGTATAATGAGCACTGCATTAATCAGCGTCTCCGTAGCACACATGGGAAAGGCAGCGCTGTGCTACATAGCACTTTAAGAATGGCATCGCCGGTTCGAATCCGGCCTGAAGCACCGTCCGGCAGTTTCCGCGGACTCACGTAGTTTTACGCGACGGTGCCTTCTGCTCAGTCTTCCCGATCGCCCGCGACATCTTATGAAGCAGAGAACCTGAGTGTTTGCGTCCTGTTTCTTGTGTTTTTTTACTGAGGGCAATCATATGAATCATTGATATCCATTGCAACACCCAGAGGAGTAAAAAATAATTTTACAAAATAGGGGAATGTCGCGATCAGCGGACTTTGACCTATGCACGCACGCACGCAGTAGCCGGCAGTCACGAGACTCTAATCATGTATAATGAGCACTGCATTAATCAGCGTCTCCGTAGCACATATGGGAAAGGCAGCGCTGTGCTACATAGCACTTTAACAATGCCATCGCAGGTTCGAATCCGGCCTGAAGCACCGTCCGGCAGTTTCCGCGGACTCACGTTGTTATACGCGACGGTGCCCTCTGCTCAGCGTCTTCCCGATCGCCGCGACATCTTATGAAGCAGAGAACCTGAGTGTTTGTAACTCTTTGCGTCCTGTTTCTTGTGTTTTTTTACTGAGGGCAATCATATGAATCATTGATATCCATTGCAACACCCAGAGGAGTAAAAAATAATTTTACAAAATAGGGGAATGCCGCGATCAGCGGACTTTGAGCTACGCACGCACGCACGCAGTAGCCGGCAGTCACGAGACTCTAATCATGTATAATGAGCACTGCATTAATCAGCGTCTCCGTAGCACACATGGGAAAGGCAGCGCTGTGCTACATAGCACTTTAACAATGTCATCGCAGGTTCGAATCCGGCCTGAAGCACCTTCCCGCTGTTTCAGCGGTCTCACGTTGTTTTACGCGACGGTGCCCTCTGCTCAGCGTCTTCCCGATCGCCCGCGACATCTTATGAAGCAGAGAACCTGAGTGTTTGTAACTGTTTGCGTCCTGTTTCTTGTGTTTTTTTACTGAGGGCAATCATATGAATCATTGATATCCATTGCAACACCCAGAGGAGTAAAAAATAATTTTACAAAATAGGGGAATGCCGCGATCAGCGGACTTTGACCTACGCACGCAGTAGCCGGCAGTCACGAGACTCTAATCATGTATAATGAGCACTGCATTAATCAGCGTCTCCGTAGCACACATGGGAAAGGCAGCGCTTTACGCGACGGTGCCCTCTGCTCAGCGTCTTCCCGATCGCCCGCGACATCTTATGAAGCAGAGAACCTGAGTGTTTGTAACTGTTTGCGTCCTGTTTCTTGTGTTTTTTTACTGAGGGCAATCATATGAATCATTGATATCCATTGCAACACCCAGAGGAGTAAAAAATAATTTTACAAAATAGGGGAATGCCGCGATCAGCGGACTTTGAGCTACGCACGCACGCACGCAGTAGCCGGCAGTCACGAGACTCTAATAATGTATAATGAGCACTGCATTAATCAGCGTCTCCGTAGCACACATGGGAAAGGCAGCGCTGTGCTACATAGCACTTTAAGAATGGCATCGCCGGTTCGAATCCGGCCTGAAGCACCGTCCGGCAGTTTCCGCGGACTCACGTTGTTATACGCGACGGTGCCCTCTGCTCAGCGTCTTCCCGATCGCCCGCGACATCTTATGAAGCAGAGAACCTGAGTGTTTGTAACTGTTTGCGTCCTGTTTCTTGTGTTTTTTTACTGAGGGCAATCATATGAATCATTGATATCCATTGCAACACCCAGAGGAGTAAAAAATAATTTTACAAAATAGGGGAATGCCGCGATCAGCGGACTTTGAGCTACGCACGCACGCACGCAGTAGCCGGCAGTCACGAGACTCTAATCATGTATAATGAGCACTGCATTAATCAGCGTCTCCGTAGCACACATGGGAAAGGCAGCGCTGTGCTACATAGCACTTTAACAATGTCATCGCAGGTTCGAATCCGGCCTGAAGCACCTTCCCGCTGTTTCAGCGGTCTCACGTTGTTTTACGCGACGGTGCCCTCTGCTCAGCGTCTTCCCGATCGCCCGCGACATCTTATGAAGCAGAGAACCTGAGTGTTTGTAACTGTTTGCGTCCTGTTTCTTGTGTTTTTTTACTGAGGGCAATCATATGAATCATTGATATCCATTGCAACACCCAGAGGAGTAAAAAATAATTTTACAAAATAGGGGAATGCCGCGATCAGCGGACTTTGAGCTACGCACGCACGCACGCAGTAGCCGGCAGTCACGAGACTCTAATAATGTATAATGAGCACTGCATTAATCAGCGTCTCCGTAGCACACATGGGAAAGGCAGCGCTGTGCTACATAGCACTTTAAGAATGGCATCGCCGGTTCGAATCCGGCCTGAAGCACCGTCCGGCAGTTTCCGCGGACTCACGTTGTTATACGCGACGGTGCCCTCTGCTCAGCGTCTTCCCGATCGCCCGCGACATCTTATGAAGCAGAGAACCTGAGTGTTTGTAACTGTTTGCGTCCTGTTTCTTGTGTTTTTTTACTGAGGGCAATCATATGAATCATTGATATCCATTGCAACACCCAGAGGAGTAAAAAATAATTTTACAAAATAGGGGAATGCCGCGATCAGCGGACTTTGAGCTACGCACACACGCACGCAGTAGCCGGCAGTCACGAGACTCTAATAATGTATAATGAGCACTGCATTAATCAGCGTCTCCGTAGCACACATGGGAAAGGCAGCGCTGTGCTACATAGCACTTTAAGAATGGCATCGCCGGTTCGAATCCGGCCTGAAGCACCGTCCGGCAGTTTCCGCGGACTCACGTTGTTATACGCGACGGTGCCCTCTGCTCAGCGTCTTCCCGATCGCCCGCGACATCTTATGAAGCAGAGAACCTGAGTGTTTGTAACTGTTTGCGTCCTGTTTCTTGTGTTTTTTTACTGAGGGCAATCATATGAATCATTGATATCCATTGCAACACCCAGAGGAGTAAAAAATAATTTTACAAAATAGGGGAATGCCGCGATCAGCGGACTTTGAGCTACGCACGCACGCACGCAGTAGCCGGCAGTCACGAGACTCTAATCATGTATAATGAGCACTGCATTAATCAGCGTCTCCGTAGCACACATGGGAAAGGCAGCGCTGTGCTACATAGCACTTTAACAATGTCATCGCAGGTTCGAATCCGGCCTGAAGCACCTTCCCGCTGTTTCAGCGGTCTCACGTTGTTTTACGCGACGGTGCCCTCTGCTCAGCGTCTTCCCGATCGCCCGCGACATCTTATGAAGCAGAGAACCTGAGTGTTTGTAACTGTTTGCGTCCTGTTTCTTGTGTTTTTTTACTGAGGGCAATCATATGAATCATTGATATCCATTGCAACACCCAGAGGAGTAAAAAATAATTTTACAAAATAGGGGAATGCCCCGATCAGCGGACTTTGACCTACGCACGCAGTAGCCGGCAGTCACGAGACTCTAATAATGTATAATGAGCACTGCATTAATCAGCGTCTCCGTAGCACACATGGGAAAGGCAGCGCTGTGCTACATAGCACTTTAAGAATGGCATCGCCGGTTCGAATCCGGCCTGAAGCACCGTCCGGCAGTTTCCGCGGACTCACGTAGTTTTACGCGACGGTGCCTTCTGCTCAGTCTTCCCGATCGCCCGCGACATCTTATGAAGCAGAGAACCTGAGTGTTTGCGTCCTGTTTCTTGTGTTTTTTTACTGAGGGCAATCATATGAATCATTGATATCCATTGCAACACCCAGAGGAGTAAAAAATAATTTTACAAAATAGGGGAATGTCGCGATCAGCGGACTTTGACCTATGCACGCACGCACGCAGTAGCCGGCAGTCACGAGACTCTAATCATGTATAATGAGCACTGCATTAATCAGCGTCTCCGTAGCACATATGGGAAAGGCAGCACTGTGCTACATAGCACTTTAACAATGCCATCGCAGGTTCGAATCCGGCCTGAAGCACCGTCCGGCAGTTTCCGCGGACTCACGTTGTTATACGCGACGGTGCCCTCTGCTCAGCGTCTTCCCGATCGCCGCGACATCTTATGAAGCAGAGAACCTGAGTGTTTGTAACTCTTTGCGTCCTGTTTCTTGTGTTTTTTTACTGAGGGCAATCATATGAATCATTGATATCCATTGCAACACCCAGAGGAGTAAAAAATAATTTTACAAAATAGGGGAATGCCGCGATCAGCGGACTTTGAGCTACGCACGCACGCACGCAGTAGCCGGCAGTCACGAGACTCTAATCATGTATAATGAGCACTGCATTAATCAGCGTCTCCGTAGCACACATGGGAAAGGCAGCGCTGTGCTACATAGCACTTTAACAATGTCATCGCAGGTTCGAATCCGGCCTGAAGCACCTTCCCGCTGTTTCAGCGGTCTCACGTTGTTTTACGCGACGGTGCCCTCTGCTCAGCGTCTTCCCGATCGCCCGCGACATCTTATGAAGCAGAGAACCTGAGTGTTTGTAACTGTTTGCGTCCTGTTTCTTGTGTTTTTTTACTGAGGGCAATCATATGAATCATTGATATCCATTGCAACACCCAGAGGAGTAAAAAATAATTTTACAAAATAGGGGAATGCCGCGATCAGCGGACTTTGAGCTACGCACGCACGCACGCAGTAGCCGGCAGTCACGAGACTCTAATAATGTATAATGAGCACTGCATTAATCAGCGTCTCCGTAGCACACATGGGAAAGGCAGCGCTGTGCTACATAGCACTTTAAGAATGGCATCGCCGGTTCGAATCCGGCCTGAAGCACCGTCCGGCAGTTTCCGCGGACTCACGTTGTTTTACGCGACGGTGCCCTCTGCTCAGCGTCTTCCCGATCGCCCGCGACATCTTATGAAGCAGAGAACCTGAGTGTTTGTAACTGTTTGCGTCCTGTTTCTTGTGTTTTTTTACTGAGGGCAATCATATGAATCATTGATATCCATTGCAACACCCAGAGGAGTAAAAAATAATTTTACAAAATAGGGGAATGCCGCGATCAGCGGACTTTGAGCTACGCACGCACGCACGCAGTAGCCGGCAGTCACGAGACTCTAATCATGTATAATGAGCACTGCATTAATCAGCGTCTCCGTAGCACACATGGGAAAGGCAGCGCTGTGCTACATAGCACTTTAACAATGTCATCGCAGGTTCGAATCCGGCCTGAAGCACCTTCCCGCTGTTTCAGCGGTCTCACGTTGTTTTACGCGACGGTGCCCTCTGCTCAGCGTCTTCCCGATCGCCCGCGACATCTTATGAAGCAGAGAACCTGAGTGTTTGTAACTGTTTGCGTCCTGTTTCTTGTGTTTTTTTACTGAGGGCAATCATATGAATCATTGATATCCATTGCAACACCCAGAGGAGTAAAAAATAATTTTACAAAATAGGGGAATGCCGCGATCAGCGGACTTTGAGCTACGCACGCACGCACGCAGTAGCCGGCAGTCACGAGACTCTAATAATGTATAATGAGCACTGCATTAATCAGCGTCTCCGTAGCACACATGGGAAAGGCAGCGCTGTGCTACATAGCACTTTAAGAATGGCATCGCCGGTTCGAATCCGGCCTGAAGCACCGTCCGGCAGTTTCCGCGGACTCACGTTGTTATACGCGACGGTGCCCTCTGCTCAGCGTCTTCCCGATCGCCCGCGACATCTTATGAAGCAGAGAACCTGAGTGTTTGTAACTGTTTGCGTCCTGTTTCTTGTGTTTTTTTACTGAGGGCAATCATATGAATCATTGATATCCATTGCAACACCCAGAGGAGTAAAAAATAATTTTACAAAATAGGGGAATGCCGCGATCAGCGGACTTTGAGCTACGCACGCACGCACGCAGTAGCCGGCAGTCACGAGACTCTAATCATGTATAATGAGCACTGCATTAATCAGCGTCTCCGTAGCACACATGGGAAAGGCAGCGCTGTGCTACATAGCACTTTAACAATGTCATCGCAGGTTCGAATCCGGCCTGAAGCACCTTCCCGCTGTTTCAGCGGTCTCACGTTGTTTTACGCGACGGTGCCCTCTGCTCAGCGTCTTCCCGATCGCCCGCGACATCTTATGAAGCAGAGAACCTGAGTGTTTGTAACTGTTTGCGTCCTGTTTCTTGTGTTTTTTTACTGAGGGCAATCATATGAATCATTGATATCCATTGCAACACCCAGAGGAGTAAAAAATAATTTTACAAAATAGGGGAATGCCCCGATCAGCGGACTTTGACCTACGCACGCAGTAGCCGGCAGTCACGAGACTCTAATAATGTATAATGAGCACTGCATTAATCAGCGTCTCCGTAGCACACATGGGAAAGGCAGCGCTGTGCTACATAGCACTTTAAGAATGGCATCGCCGGTTCGAATCCGGCCTGAAGCACCGTCCGGCAGTTTCCGCGGACTCACGTAGTTTTACGCGACGGTGCCTTCTGCTCAGTCTTCCCGATCGCCCGCGACATCTTATGAAGCAGAGAACCTGAGTGTTTGCGTCCTGTTTCTTGTGTTTTTTTACTGAGGGCAATCATATGAATCATTGATATCCATTGCAACACCCAGAGGAGTAAAAAATAATTTTACAAAATAGGGGAATGCCGCGATCAGCGGACTTTGAGCTACGCACGCACGCACGCAGTAGCCGGCAGTCACGAGACTCTAATAATGTATAATGAGCACTGCATTAATCAGCGTCTCCGTAGCACACATGGGAAAGGCAGCGCTGTGCTACATAGCACTTTAAGAATGGCATCGCCGGTTCGAATCCGGCCTGAAGCACCGTCCGGCAGTTTCCGCGGACTCACGTTGTTATACGCGACGGTGCCCTCTGCTCAGCGTCTTCCCGATCGCCCGCGACATCTTATGAAGCAGAGAACCTGAGTGTTTGTAACTGTTTGCGTCCTGTTTCTTGTGTTTTTTTACTGAGGGCAATCATATGAATCATTGATATCCATTGCAACACCCAGAGGAGTAAAAAATAATTTTACAAAATAGGGGAATGCCGCGATCAGCGGACTTTGAGCTACGCACGCACGCACGCAGTAGCCGGCAGTCACGAGACTCTAATCATGTATAATGAGCACTGCATTAATCAGCGTCTCCGTAGCACACATGGGAAAGGCAGCGCTGTGCTACATAGCACTTTAACAATGTCATCGCAGGTTCGAATCCGGCCTGAAGCACCTTCCCGCTGTTTCAGCGGTCTCACGTTGTTTTACGCGACGGTGCCCTCTGCTCAGCGTCTTCCCGATCGCCCGCGACATCTTATGAAGCAGAGAACCTGAGTGTTTGTAACTGTTTGCGTCCTGTTTCTTGTGTTTTTTTACTGAGGGCAAACATATGAATCATTGATATCCATTGCAACACCCAGAGGAGTAAAAAATAATTTTACAAAATAGGGGAATGCCGCGATCAGCGGACTTTGAGCTACGCACGCACGCACGCAGTAGCCGGCAGTCACGAGACTCTAATAATGTATAATGAGCACTGCATTAATCAGCGTCTCCGTAGCACACATGGGAAAGGCAGCGCTGTGCTACATAGCACTTTAAGAATGGCATCGCCGGTTCGAATCCGGCCTGAAGCACCGTCCGGCAGTTTCCGCGGACTCACGTTGTTATACGCGACGGTGCCCTCTGCTCAGCGTCTTCCCGATCGCCCGCGACATCTTATGAAGCAGAGAACCTGAGTGTTTGTAACTGTTTGCGTCCTGTTTCTTGTGTTTTTTTACTGAGGGCAATCATATGAATCATTGATATCCATTGCAACACCCAGAGGAGTAAAAAATTATTTTACAAAATAGGGGAATGCCGCGATCAGCGGACTTTGAGCTACGCACGCACGCACGCAGTAGCCGGCAGTCACGAGACTCTAATCATGTATAATGAGCACTGCATTAATCAGCGTCTCCGTAGCACACATGGGAAAGGCAGCGCTGTGCTACATAGCACTTTAACAATGTCATCGCAGGTTCGAATCCGGCCTGAAGCACCTTCCCGCTGTTTCAGCGGTCTCACGTTGTTTTACGCGACGGTGCCCTCTGCTCAGCGTCTTCCCGATCGCCCGCGACATCTTATGAAGCAGAGAACCTGAGTGTTTGTAACTGTTTGCGTCCTGTTTCTTGTGTTTTTTTACTGAGGGCAATCATATGAATCATTGATATCCATTGCAACACCCAGAGGAGTAAAAAATAATTTTACAAAATAGGGGAATGCCGCGATCAGCGGACTTTGAGCTACGCACGCACGCACGCAGTAGCCGGCTGTCACGAGACTCTAATAATGTATAATGAGCACTGCATTAATCAGCGTCTCCGTAGCACACATGGGAAAGGCAGCGCTGTGCTACATAGCACTTTAAGAATGGCATCGCCGGTTCGAATCCGGCCTGAAGCACCGTCCGGCAGTTTCCGCGGACTCACGTTGTTATACGCGACGGTGCCCTCTGCTCAGCGTCTTCCCGATCGCCCGCGACATCTTATGAAGCAGAGAACCTGAGTGTTTGTAACTGTTTGCGTCCTGTTTCTTGTGTTTTTTTACTGAGGGCAATCATATGAATCATTGATATCCATTGCAACACCCAGAGGAGTAAAAAATAATTTTACAAAATAGGGGAATGCCGCGATCAGCGGACTTTGAGCTACGCACACACGCACGCAGTAGCCGGCAGTCACGAGACTCTAATAATGTATAATGAGCACTGCATTAATCAGCGTCTCCGTAGCACACATGGGAAAGGCAGCGCTGTGCTACATAGCACTTTAAGAATGGCATCGCCGGTTCGAATCCGGCCTGAAGCACCGTCCGGCAGTTTCCGCGGACTCACGTTGTTATACGCGACGGTGCCCTCTGCTCAGCGTCTTCCCGATCGCCCGCGACATCTTATGAAGCAGAGAACCTGAGTGTTTGTAACTGTTTGCGTCCTGTTTCTTGTGTTTTTTTACTGAGGGCAATCATATGAATCATTGATATCCATTGCAACACCCAGAGGAGTAAAAAATAATTTTACAAAATAGGGGAATGCCGCGATCAGCGGACTTTGAGCTACGCACGCACGCACGCAGTAGCCGGCAGTCACGAGACTCTAATCATGTATAATGAGCACTGCATTAATCAGCGTCTCCGTAGCACACATGGGAAAGGCAGCGCTGTGCTACATAGCACTTTAACAATGTCATCGCAGGTTCGAATCCGGCCTGAAGCACCTTCCCGCTGTTTCAGCGGTCTCACGTTGTTTTACGCGACGGTGCCCTCTGCTCAGCGTCTTCCCGATCGCCCGCGACATCTTATGAAGCAGAGAACCTGAGTGTTTGTAACTGTTTGCGTCCTGTTTCTTGTGTTTTTTTACTGAGGGCAATCATATGAATCATTGATATCCATTGCAACACCCAGAGGAGTAAAAAATAATTTTACAAAATAGGGGAATGCCCCGATCAGCGGACTTTGACCTACGCACGCAGTAGCCGGCAGTCACGAGACTCTAATAATGTATAATGAGCACTGCATTAATCAGCGTCTCCGTAGCACACATGGGAAAGGCAGCGCTGTGCTACATAGCACTTTAAGAATGGCATCGCCGGTTCGAATCCGGCCTGAAGCACCGTCCGGCAGTTTCCGCGGACTCACGTTGTTATACGCGACGGTGCCCTCTGCTCAGCGTCTTCCCGATCGCCCGCGACATCTTATGAAGCAGAGAACCTGAGTGTTTGTAACTGTTTGCGTCCTGTTTCTTGTGTTTTTTTACTGAGGGCAATCATATGAATCATTGATATCCATTGCAACACCCAGAGGAGTAAAAAATAATTTTACAAAATAGGGGAATGCCGCGATCAGCGGACTTTGAGCTACGCACGCACGCACGCAGTAGCCGGCAGTCACGAGACTCTAATCATGTATAATGAGCACTGCATTAATCAGCGTCTCCGTAGCACACATGGGAAAGGCAGCGCTGTGCTACATAGCACTTTAACAATGTCATCGCAGGTTCGAATCCGGCCTGAAGCACCTTCCCGCTGTTTCAGCGGTCTCACGTTGTTTTACGCGACGGTGCCCTCTGCTCAGCGTCTTCCCGATCGCCCGCGACATCTTATGAAGCAGAGAACCTGAGTGTTTGTAACTGTTTGCGTCCTGTTTCTTGTGTTTTTTTACTGAGGGCAATCATATGAATCATTGATATCCATTGCAACACCCAGAGGAGTAAAAAATAATTTTACAAAATAGGGGAATGCCCCGATCAGCGGACTTTGACCTACGCACGCAGTAGCCGGCAGTCACGAGACTCTAATAATGTATAATGAGCACTGCATTAATCAGCGTCTCCGTAGCACACATGGGAAAGGCAGCGCTGTGCTACATAGCACTTTAAGAATGGCATCGCCGGTTCGAATCCGGCCTGAAGCACCGTCCGGCAGTTTCCGCGGACTCACGTAGTTTTACGCGACGGTGCCTTCTGCTCAGTCTTCCCGATCGCCCGCGACATCTTATGAAGCAGAGAACCTGAGTGTTTGCGTCCTGTTTCTTGTGTTTTTTTACTGAGGGCAATCATATGAATCATTGATATCCATTGCAACACCCAGAGGAGTAAAAAATAATTTTACAAAATAGGGGAATGCCGCGATCAGCGGACTTTGAGCTACGCACGCACGCACGCAGTAGCCGGCAGTCACGAGACTCTAATAATGTATAATGAGCACTGCATTAATCAGCGTCTCCGTAGCACACATGGGAAAGGCAGCGCTGTGCTACATAGCACTTTAAGAATGGCATCGCCGGTTCGAATCCGGCCTGAAGCACCGTCCGGCAGTTTCCGCGGACTCACGTTGTTATACGCGACGGTGCCCTCTGCTCAGCGTCTTCCCGATCGCCCGCGACATCTTATGAAGCAGAGAACCTGAGTGTTTGTAACTGTTTGCGTCCTGTTTCTTGTGTTTTTTTACTGAGGGCAATCATATGAATCATTGATATCCATTGCAACACCCAGAGGAGTAAAAAATAATTTTACAAAATAGGGGAATGCCGCGATCAGCGGACTTTGAGCTACGCACGCACGCACGCAGTAGCCGGCAGTCACGAGACTCTAATCATGTATAATGAGCACTGCATTAATCAGCGTCTCCGTAGCACACATGGGAAAGGCAGCGCTGTGCTACATAGCACTTTAACAATGTCATCGCAGGTTCGAATCCGGCCTGAAGCACCTTCCCGCTGTTTCAGCGGTCTCACGTTGTTTTACGCGACGGTGCCCTCTGCTCAGCGTCTTCCCGATCGCCCGCGACATCTTATGAAGCAGAGAACCTGAGTGTTTGTAACTGTTTGCGTCCTGTTTCTTGTGTTTTTTTACTGAGGGCAAACATATGAATCATTGATATCCATTGCAACACCCAGAGGAGTAAAAAATAATTTTACAAAATAGGGGAATGCCGCGATCAGCGGACTTTGAGCTACGCACGCACGCACGCAGTAGCCGGCAGTCACGAGACTCTAATAATGTATAATGAGCACTGCATTAATCAGCGTCTCCGTAGCACACATGGGAAAGGCAGCGCTGTGCTACATAGCACTTTAAGAATGGCATCGCCGGTTCGAATCCGGCCTGAAGCACCGTCCGGCAGTTTCCGCGGACTCACGTTGTTATACGCGACGGTGCCCTCTGCTCAGCGTCTTCCCGATCGCCCGCGACATCTTATGAAGCAGAGAACCTGAGTGTTTGTAACTGTTTGCGTCCTGTTTCTTGTGTTTTTTTACTGAGGGCAATCATATGAATCATTGATATCCATTGCAACACCCAGAGGAGTAAAAAATTATTTTACAAAATAGGGGAATGCCGCGATCAGCGGACTTTGAGCTACGCACGCACGCACGCAGTAGCCGGCAGTCACGAGACTCTAATCATGTATAATGAGCACTGCATTAATCAGCGTCTCCGTAGCACACATGGGAAAGGCAGCGCTGTGCTACATAGCACTTTAACAATGTCATCGCAGGTTCGAATCCGGCCTGAAGCACCTTCCCGCTGTTTCAGCGGTCTCACGTTGTTTTACGCGACGGTGCCCTCTGCTCAGCGTCTTCCCGATCGCCCGCGACATCTTATGAAGCAGAGAACCTGAGTGTTTGTAACTGTTTGCGTCCTGTTTCTTGTGTTTTTTTACTGAGGGCAATCATATGAATCATTGATATCCATTGCAACACCCAGAGGAGTAAAAAATAATTTTACAAAATAGGGGAATGCCGCGATCAGCGGACTTTGAGCTACGCACGCACGCACGCAGTAGCCGGCTGTCACGAGACTCTAATAATGTATAATGAGCACTGCATTAATCAGCGTCTCCGTAGCACACATGGGAAAGGCAGCGCTGTGCTACATAGCACTTTAAGAATGGCATCGCCGGTTCGAATCCGGCCTGAAGCACCGTCCGGCAGTTTCCGCGGACTCACGTTGTTATACGCGACGGTGCCCTCTGCTCAGCGTCTTCCCGATCGCCCGCGACATCTTATGAAGCAGAGAACCTGAGTGTTTGTAACTGTTTGCGTCCTGTTTCTTGTGTTTTTTTACTGAGGGCAATCATATGAATCATTGATATCCATTGCAACACCCAGAGGAGTAAAAAATAATTTTACAAAATAGGGGAATGCCGCGATCAGCGGACTTTGAGCTACGCACACACGCACGCAGTAGCCGGCAGTCACGAGACTCTAATAATGTATAATGAGCACTGCATTAATCAGCGTCTCCGTAGCACACATGGGAAAGGCAGCGCTGTGCTACATAGCACTTTAAGAATGGCATCGCCGGTTCGAATCCGGCCTGAAGCACCGTCCGGCAGTTTCCGCGGACTCACGTTGTTATACGCGACGGTGCCCTCTGCTCAGCGTCTTCCCGATCGCCCGCGACATCTTATGAAGCAGAGAACCTGAGTGTTTGTAACTGTTTGCGTCCTGTTTCTTGTGTTTTTTTACTGAGGGCAATCATATGAATCATTGATATCCATTGCAACACCCAGAGGAGTAAAAAATAATTTTACAAAATAGGGGAATGCCGCGATCAGCGGACTTTGAGCTACGCACGCACGCACGCAGTAGCCGGCAGTCACGAGACTCTAATCATGTATAATGAGCACTGCATTAATCAGCGTCTCCGTAGCACACATGGGAAAGGCAGCGCTGTGCTACATAGCACTTTAACAATGTCATCGCAGGTTCGAATCCGGCCTGAAGCACCTTCCCGCTGTTTCAGCGGTCTCACGTTGTTTTACGCGACGGTGCCCTCTGCTCAGCGTCTTCCCGATCGCCCGCGACATCTTATGAAGCAGAGAACCTGAGTGTTTGTAACTGTTTGCGTCCTGTTTCTTGTGTTTTTTTACTGAGGGCAATCATATGAATCATTGATATCCATTGCAACACCCAGAGGAGTAAAAAATAATTTTACAAAATAGGGGAATGCCCCGATCAGCGGACTTTGACCTACGCACGCAGTAGCCGGCAGTCACGAGACTCTAATAATGTATAATGAGCACTGCATTAATCAGCGTCTCCGTAGCACACATGGGAAAGGCAGCGCTGTGCTACATAGCACTTTAAGAATGGCATCGCCGGTTCGAATCCGGCCTGAAGCACCGTCCGGCAGTTTCCGCGGACTCACGTAGTTTTACGCGACGGTGCCTTCTGCTCAGTCTTCCCGATCGCCCGCGACATCTTATGAAGCAGAGAACCTGAGTGTTTGCGTCCTGTTTCTTGTGTTTTTTTACTGAGGGCAATCATATGAATCATTGATATCCATTGCAACACCCAGAGGAGTAAAAAATAATTTTACAAAATAGGGGAATGTCGCGATCAGCGGACTTTGACCTATGCACGCACGCACGCAGTAGCCGGCAGTCACGAGACTCTAATCATGTATAATGAGCACTGCATTAATCAGCGTCTCCGTAGCACATATGGGAAAGGCAGCGCTGTGCTACATAGCACTTTAACAATGCCATCGCAGGTTCGAATCCGGCCTGAAGCACCGTCCGGCAGTTTCCGCGGACTCACGTTGTTATACGCGACGGTGCCCTCTGCTCAGCGTCTTCCCGATCGCCGCGACATCTTATGAAGCAGAGAACCTGAGTGTTTGTAACTCTTTGCGTCCTGTTTCTTGTGTTTTTTTACTGAGGGCAATCATATGAATCATTGATATCCATTGCAACACCCAGAGGAGTAAAAAATAATTTTACAAAATAGGGGAATGCCGCGATCAGCGGACTTTGAGCTACGCACGCACGCACGCAGTAGCCGGCAGTCACGAGACTCTAATCATGTATAATGAGCACTGCATTAATCAGCGTCTCCGTAGCACACATGGGAAAGGCAGCGCTGTGCTACATAGCACTTTAACAATGTCATCGCAGGTTCGAATCCGGCCTGAAGCACCTTCCCGCTGTTTCAGCGGTCTCAAGTTGTTTTACGCGACGGTGCCCTCTGCTCAGCGTCTTCCCGATCGCCCGCGACATCTTATGAAGCAGAGAACCTGAGTGTTTGTAACTGTTTGCGTCCTGTTTCTTGTGTTTTTTTACTGAGGGCAATCATATGAATCATTGATATCCATTGCAACACCCAGAGGAGTAAAAAATAATTTTACAAAATAGGGGAATGCCGCGATCAGCGGACTTTGAGCTACGCACGCACGCACGCAGTAGCCGGCAGTCACGAGACTCTAATAATGTATAATGAGCACTGCATTAATCAGCGTCTCCGTAGCACACATGGGAAAGGCAGCGCTGTGCTACATAGCACTTTAAGAATGGCATCGCCGGTTCGAATCCGGCCTGAAGCACCGTCCGGCAGTTTCCGCGGACTCACGTTGTTTTACGCGACGGTGCCCTCTGCTCAGCGTCTTCCCGATCGCCCGCGACATCTTATGAAGCAGAGAACCTGAGTGTTTGTAACTGGTTGCGTCCTGTTTCTTGTGTTTTTTTACTGAGGGCAATCATATGAATCATTGATATCCATTGCAACACCCAGAGGAGTAAAAAATAATTTTACAAAATAGGGGAATGCCGCGATCAGCGGACTTTGAGCTACGCACGCACGCACGCAGTAGCCGGCAGTCACGAGACTCTAATCATGTATAATGAGCACTGCATTAATCAGCGTCTCCGTAGCACACATGGGAAAGGCAGCGCTGTGCTACATAGCACTTTAACAATGTCATCGCAGGTTCGAATCCGGCCTGAAGCACCTTCCCGCTGTTTCAGCGGTCTCACGTTGTTTTACGCGACGGTGCCCTCTGCTCAGCGTCTTCCCGATCGCCCGCGACATCTTATGAAGCAGAGAACCTGAGTGTTTGTAACTGTTTGCGTCCTGTTTCTTGTGTTTTTTTACTGAGGGCAATCATATGAATCATTGATATCCATTGCAACACCCAGAGGAGTAAAACATAATTTTACAAAATAGGGGAATGCCGCGATCAGCGGACTTTGAGCTACGCACGCACGCACGCAGTAGCCGGCAGTCACGAGACTCTAATAATGTATAATGAGCACTGCATTAATCAGCGTCTCCGTAGCACACATGGGAAAGGCAGCGCTGTGCTACATAGCACTTTAAGAATGGCATCGCCGGTTCGAATCCGGCCTGAAGCACCGTCCGGCAGTTTCCGCGGACTCACGTTGTTATACGCGACGGTGCCCTCTGCTCAGCGTCTTCCCGATCGCCCGCGACATCTTATGAAGCAGAGAACCTGAGTGTTTGTAACTGTTTGCGTCCTGTTTCTTGTGTTTTTTTACTGAGGGCAATCATATGAATCATTGATATCCATTGCAACACCCAGAGGAGTAAAAAATAATTTTACAAAATAGGGGAATGCCGCGATCAGCGGACTTTGAGCTACGCACGCACGCACGCAGTAGCCGGCAGTCACGAGACTCTAATCATGTATAATGAGCACTGCATTAATCAGCGTCTCCGTAGCACACATGGGAAAGGCAGCGCTGTGCTACATAGCACTTTAACAATGTCATCGCAGGTTCGAATCCGGCCTGAAGCACCTTCCCGCTGTTTCAGCGGTCTCACGTTGTTTTACGCGACGGTGCCCTCTGCTCAGCGTCTTCCCGATCGCCCGCGACATCTTATGAAGCAGAGAACCTGAGTGTTTGTAACTGTTTGCGTCCTGTTTCTTGTGTTTTTTTACTGAGGGCAATCATATGAATCATTGATATCCATTGCAACACCCAGAGGAGTAAAAAATAATTTTACAAAATAGGGGAATGCCCCGATCAGCGGACTTTGACCTACGCACGCAGTAGCCGGCAGTCACGAGACTCTAATAATGTATAATGAGCACTGCATTAATCAGCGTCTCCGTAGCACACATGGGAAAGGCAGCGCTGTGCTACATAGCACTTTAAGAATGGCATCGCCGGTTCGAATCCGGCCTGAAGCACCGTCCGGCAGTTTCCGCGGACT
Organism: Alosa pseudoharengus; assembly: GCF_046254945.1. Taxonomy (NCBI): domain Eukaryota; kingdom Metazoa; phylum Chordata; class Actinopteri; order Clupeiformes; family Clupeidae; genus Alosa; species Alosa pseudoharengus. The sequence goes on from NW_027468774.1 coordinate 40,494,151, forward strand.
CACGTAGTTTTACGCGACGGTGCCTTCTGCTCAGTCTTCCCGATCGCCCGCGACATCTTATGAAGCAGAGAACCTGAGTGTTTGCGTCCTGTTTCTTGTGTTTTTTTACTGAGGGCAATCATATGAATCATTGATATCCATTGCAACACCCAGAGGAGTAAAAAATAATTTTACAAAATAGGGGAATGCCGCGATCAGCGGACTTTGAGCTACGCACGCACGCACGCAGTAGCCGGCAGTCACGAGACTCTAATAATGTATAATGAGCACTGCATTAATCAGCGTCTCCGTAGCACACATGGGAAAGGCAGCGCTGTGCTACATAGCACTTTAAGAATGGCATCGCCGGTTCGAATCCGGCCTGAAGCACCGTCCGGCAGTTTCCGCGGACTCACGTTGTTATACGCGACGGTGCCCTCTGCTCAGCGTCTTCCCGATCGCCCGCGACATCTTATGAAGCAGAGAACCTGAGTGTTTGTAACTGTTTGCGTCCTGTTTCTTGTGTTTTTTTACTGAGGGCAATCATATGAATCATTGATATCCATTGCAACACCCAGAGGAGTAAAAAATAATTTTACAAAATAGGGGAATGCCGCGATCAGCGGACTTTGAGCTACGCACGCACGCACGCAGTAGCCGGCAGTCACGAGACTCTAATCATGTATAATGAGCACTGCATTAATCAGCGTCTCCGTAGCACACATGGGAAAGGCAGCGCTGTGCTACATAGCACTTTAACAATGTCATCGCAGGTTCGAATCCGGCCTGAAGCACCTTCCCGCTGTTTCAGCGGTCTCACGTTGTTTTACGCGACGGTGCCCTCTGCTCAGCGTCTTCCCGATCGCCCGCGACATCTTATGAAGCAGAGAACCTGAGTGTTTGTAACTGTTTGCGTCCTGTTTCTTGTGTTTTTTTACTGAGGGCAAACATATGAATCATTGATATCCATTGCAACACCCAGAGGAGTAAAAAATAATTTTACAAAATAGGGGAATGCCGCGATCAGCGGACTTTGAGCTACGCACGCACGCACGCAGTAGCCGGCAGTCACGAGACTCTAATAATGTATAATGAGCACTGCATTAATCAGCGTCTCCGTAGCACACATGGGAAAGGCAGCGCTGTGCTACATAGCACTTTAAGAATGGCATCGCCGGTTCGAATCCGGCCTGAAGCACCGTCCGGCAGTTTCCGCGGACTCACGTTGTTATACGCGACGGTGCCCTCTGCTCAGCGTCTTCCCGATCGCCCGCGACATCTTATGAAGCAGAGAACCTGAGTGTTTGTAACTGTTTGCGTCCTGTTTCTTGTGTTTTTTTACTGAGGGCAATCATATGAATCATTGATATCCATTGCAACACCCAGAGGAGTAAAAAATTATTTTACAAAATAGGGGAATGCCGCGATCAGCGGACTTTGAGCTACGCACGCACGCACGCAGTAGCCGGCAGTCACGAGACTCTAATCATGTATAATGAGCACTGCATTAATCAGCGTCTCCGTAGCACACATGGGAAAGGCAGCGCTGTGCTACATAGCACTTTAACAATGTCATCGCAGGTTCGAATCCGGCCTGAAGCACCTTCCCGCTGTTTCAGCGGTCTCACGTTGTTTTACGCGACGGTGCCCTCTGCTCAGCGTCTTCCCGATCGCCCGCGACATCTTATGAAGCAGAGAACCTGAGTGTTTGTAACTGTTTGCGTCCTGTTTCTTGTGTTTTTTTACTGAGGGCAATCATATGAATCATTGATATCCATTGCAACACCCAGAGGAGTAAAAAATAATTTTACAAAATAGGGGAATGCCGCGATCAGCGGACTTTGAGCTACGCACGCACGCACGCAGTAGCCGGCAGTCACGAGACTCTAATAATGTATAATGAGCACTGCATTAATCAGCGTCTCCGTAGCACACATGGGAAAGGCAGCGCTGTGCTACATAGCACTTTAAGAATGGCATCGCCGGTTCGAATCCGGCCTGAAGCACCGTCCGGCAGTTTCCGCGGACTCACGTTGTTATACGCGACGGTGCCCTCTGCTCAGCGTCTTCCCGATCGCCCGCGACATCTTATGAAGCAGAGAACCTGAGTGTTTGTAACTGTTTGCGTCCTGTTTCTTGTGTTTTTTTACTGAGGGCAATCATATGAATCATTGATATCCATTGCAACACCCAGAGGAGTAAAAAATTATTTTACAAAATAGGGGAATGCCGCGATCAGCGGACTTTGAGCTACGCACGCACGCACGCAGTAGCCGGCAGTCACGAGACTCTAATCATGTATAATGAGCACTGCATTAATCAGCGTCTCCGTAGCACACATGGGAAAGGCAGCGCTGTGCTACATAGCACTTTAACAATGTCATCGCAGGTTCGAATCCGGCCTGAAGCACCTTCCCGCTGTTTCAGCGGTCTCACGTTGTTTTACGCGACGGTGCCCTCTGCTCAGCGTCTTCCCGATCGCCCGCGACATCTTATGAAGCAGAGAACCTGAGTGTTTGTAACTGTTTGCGTCCTGTTTCTTGTGTTTTTTTACTGAGGGCAATCATATGAATCATTGATATCCATTGCAACACCCAGAGGAGTAAAAAATAATTTTACAAAATAGGGGAATGCCCCGATCAGCGGACTTTGACCTACGCACGCAGTAGCCGGCAGTCACGAGACTCTAATAATGTATAATGAGCACTGCATTAATCAGCGTCTCCGTAGCACACATGGGAAAGGCAGCGCTGTGCTACATAGCACTTTAAGAATGGCATCGCCGGTTCGAATCCGGCCTGAAGCACCTTCCGGCAGTTTCCGCGGACTCACGTAGTTTTACGCGACGGTGCCTTCTGCTCAGTCTTCCCGATCGCCCGCGACATCTTATGAAGCAGAGAACCTGAGTGTTTGCGTCCTGTTTCTTGTGTTTTTTTACTGAGGGCAATCATATGAATCATTGATATCCATTGCAACACCCAGAGGAGTAAAAAATAATTTTACAAAATAGGGGAATGTCGCGATCAGCGGACTTTGACCTATGCACGCACGCACGCAGTAGCCGGCAGTCACGAGACTCTAATCATGTATAATGAGCACTGCATTAATCAGCGTCTCTGTAGCACATATGGGAAAGGCAGCGCTGTGCTACATAGCACTTTAACAATGCCATCGCAGGTTCGAATCCGGCCTGAAGCACCGTCCGGCAGTTTCCGCGGACTCACGTTGTTATACGCGACGGTGCCCTCTGCTCAGCGTCTTCCCGATCACCGCGACATCTTATGAAGCAGAGAACCTGAGTGTTTGTAACTCTTTGCGTCCTGTTTCTTGTGTTTTTTTACTGAGGGCAATCATATGAATCATTGATATCCATTGCAACACCCAGAGGAGTAAAAAATAATTTTACAAAATAGGGGAATGCCGCGATCAGCGGACTTTGAGCTACGCACGCACGCAGTAGCCGGCAGTCACGAGACTCTAATCATGTATAATGAGCACTGCATTAATCAGCGTCTCCGTAGCACACATGGGAAAGGCAGCGCTGTGCTACATAGCACTTTAACAATGTCATCGCAGGTTCGAATCCGGCCTGAAGCACCTTCCCGCTGTTTCAGCGGTCTCACGTTGTTTTACGCGACGGTGCCCTCTGCTCAGCGTCTTCCCGATCGCCCGCGACATCTTATGAAGCAGAGAACCTGAGTGTTTGTAACTGTTTGCGTCCTGTTTCTTGTGTTTTTTTACTGAGGGCAATCATATGAATCATTGATATCCATTGCAACACCCAGAGGAGTAAAAAATAATTTTACAAAATAGGGGAATGCCGCGATCAGCGGACTTTGAGCTACGCACGCACGCACGCAGTAGCCGGCAGTCACGAGACTCTAATAATGTATAATGAGCACTGCATTAATCAGCGTCTCCGTAGCACACATGGGAAAGGCAGCGCTGTGCTACATAGCACTTTAAGAATGGCATCGCCGGTTCGAATCCGGCCTGAAGCACCGTCCGGCAGTTTCCGCGGACTCACGTTGTTATACGCGACGGTGCCCTCTGCTCAGCGTCTTCCCGATCGCCCGCGACATCTTATGAAGCAGAGAACCTGAGTGTTTGTAACTGTTTGCGTCCTGTTTCTTGTGTTTTTTTACTGAGGGCAATCATATGAATCATTGATATCCATTGCAACACCCAGAGGAGTAAAAAATAATTTTACAAAATAGGGGAATGCCGCGATCAGCGGACTTTGAGCTACGCACGCACGCACGCAGTAGCCGGCAGTCACGAGACTCTAATCATGTATAATGAGCACTGCATTAATCAGCGTCTCCGTAGCACACATGGGAAAGGCAGCGCTGTGCTACATAGCACTTTAACAATGTCATCGCAGGTTCGAATCCGGCCTGAAGCACCTTCCCGCTGTTTCAGCGGTCTCACGTTGTTTTACGCGACGGTGCCCTCTGCTCAGCGTCTTCCCGATCGCCCGCGACATCTTATGAAGCAGAGAACCTGAGTGTTTGTAACTGTTTGCGTCCTGTTTCTTGTGTTTTTTTACTGAGGGCAATCATATGAATCATTGATATCCATTGCAACACCCAGAGGAGTAAAAAATAATTTTACAAAATAGGGGAATGCCCCGATCAGCGGACTTTGACCTACGCACGCAGTAGCCGGCAGTCACGAGACTCTAATAATGTATAATGAGCACTGCATTAATCAGCGTCTCCGTAGCACACATGGGAAAGGCAGCGCTGTGCTACATAGCACTTTAAGAATGGCATCGCCGGTTCGAATCCGGCCTGAAGCACCGTCCGGCAGTTTCCGCGGACTCACGTAGTTTTACGCGACGGTGCCTTCTGCTCAGTCTTCCCGATCGCCCGCGACATCTTATGAAGCAGAGAACCTGAGTGTTTGCGTCCTGTTTCTTGTGTTTTTTTACTGAGGGCAATCATATGAATCATTGATATCCATTGCAACACCCAGAGGAGTAAAAAATAATTTTACAAAATAGGGGAATGCCGCGATCAGCGGACTTTGAGCTACGCACGCACGCACGCAGTAGCCGGCAGTCACGAGACTCTAATAATGTATAATGAGCACTGCATTAATCAGCGTCTCCGTAGCACACATGGGAAAGGCAGCGCTGTGCTACATAGCACTTTAAGAATGGCATCGCCGGTTCGAATCCGGCCTGAAGCACCGTCCGGCAGTTTCCGCGGACTCACGTTGTTATACGCGACGGTGCCCTCTGCTCAGCGTCTTCCCGATCGCCCGCGACATCTTATGAAGCAGAGAACCTGAGTGTTTGTAACTGTTTGCGTCCTGTTTCTTGTGTTTTTTTACTGAGGGCAATCATATGAATCATTGATATCCATTGCAACACCCAGAGGAGTAAAAAATAATTTTACAAAATAGGGGAATGCCGCGATCAGCGGACTTTGAGCTACGCACGCACGCACGCAGTAGCCGGCAGTCACGAGACTCTAATCATGTATAATGAGCACTGCATTAATCAGCGTCTCCGTAGCACACATGGGAAAGGCAGCGCTGTGCTACATAGCACTTTAACAATGTCATCGCAGGTTCGAATCCGGCCTGAAGCACCTTCCCGCTGTTTCAGCGGTCTCACGTTGTTTTACGCGACGGTGCCCTCTGCTCAGCGTCTTCCCGATCGCCCGCGACATCTTATGAAGCAGAGAACCTGAGTGTTTGTAACTGTTTGCGTCCTGTTTCTTGTGTTTTTTTACTGAGGGCAAACATATGAATCATTGATATCCATTGCAACACCCAGAGGAGTAAAAAATAATTTTACAAAATAGGGGAATGCCGCGATCAGCGGACTTTGAGCTACGCACGCACGCACGCAGTAGCCGGCAGTCACGAGACTCTAATAATGTATAATGAGCACTGCATTAATCAGCGTCTCCGTAGCACACATGGGAAAGGCAGCGCTGTGCTACATAGCACTTTAAGAATGGCATCGCCGGTTCGAATCCGGCCTGAAGCACCGTCCGGCAGTTTCCGCGGACTCACGTTGTTATACGCGACGGTGCCCTCTGCTCAGCGTCTTCCCGATCGCCCGCGACATCTTATGAAGCAGAGAACCTGAGTGTTTGTAACTGTTTGCGTCCTGTTTCTTGTGTTTTTTTACTGAGGGCAATCATATGAATCATTGATATCCATTGCAACACCCAGAGGAGTAAAAAATTATTTTACAAAATAGGGGAATGCCGCGATCAGCGGACTTTGAGCTACGCACGCACGCACGCAGTAGCCGGCAGTCACGAGACTCTAATCATGTATAATGAGCACTGCATTAATCAGCGTCTCCGTAGCACACATGGGAAAGGCAGCGCTGTGCTACATAGCACTTTAACAATGTCATCGCAGGTTCGAATCCGGCCTGAAGCACCTTCCCGCTGTTTCAGCGGTCTCACGTTGTTTTACGCGACGGTGCCCTCTGCTCAGCGTCTTCCCGATCGCCCGCGACATCTTATGAAGCAGAGAACCTGAGTGTTTGTAACTGTTTGCGTCCTGTTTCTTGTGTTTTTTTACTGAGGGCAATCATATGAATCATTGATATCCATTGCAACACCCAGAGGAGTAAAAAATAATTTTACAAAATAGGGGAATGCCGCGATCAGCGGACTTTGAGCTACGCACGCACGCACGCAGTAGCCGGCAGTCACGAGACTCTAATAATGTATAATGAGCACTGCATTAATCAGCGTCTCCGTAGCACACATGGGAAAGGCAGCGCTGTGCTACATAGCACTTTAAGAATGGCATCGCCGGTTCGAATCCGGCCTGAAGCACCGTCCGGCAGTTTCCGCGGACTCACGTTGTTATACGCGACGGTGCCCTCTGCTCAGCGTCTTCCCGATCGCCCGCGACATCTTATGAAGCAGAGAACCTGAGTGTTTGTAACTGTTTGCGTCCTGTTTCTTGTGTTTTTTTACTGAGGGCAATCATATGAATCATTGATATCCATTGCAACACCCAGAGGAGTAAAAAATTATTTTACAAAATAGGGGAATGCCGCGATCAGCGGACTTTGAGCTACGCACGCACGCACGCAGTAGCCGGCAGTCACGAGACTCTAATCATGTATAATGAGCACTGCATTAATCAGCGTCTCCGTAGCACACATGGGAAAGGCAGCGCTGTGCTACATAGCACTTTAACAATGTCATCGCAGGTTCGAATCCGGCCTGAAGCACCTTCCCGCTGTTTCAGCGGTCTCACGTTGTTTTACGCGACGGTGCCCTCTGCTCAGCGTCTTCCCGATCGCCCGCGACATCTTATGAAGCAGAGAACCTGAGTGTTTGTAACTGTTTGCGTCCTGTTTCTTGTGTTTTTTTACTGAGGGCAATCATATGAATCATTGATATCCATTGCAACACCCAGAGGAGTAAAAAATAATTTTACAAAATAGGGGAATGCCCCGATCAGCGGACTTTGACCTACGCACGCAGTAGCCGGCAGTCACGAGACTCTAATAATGTATAATGAGCACTGCATTAATCAGCGTCTCCGTAGCACACATGGGAAAGGCAGCGCTGTGCTACATAGCACTTTAAGAATGGCATCGCCGGTTCGAATCCGGCCTGAAGCACCTTCCGGCAGTTTCCGCGGACTCACGTAGTTTTACGCGACGGTGCCTTCTGCTCAGTCTTCCCGATCGCCCGCGACATCTTATGAAGCAGAGAACCTGAGTGTTTGCGTCCTGTTTCTTGTGTTTTTTTACTGAGGGCAATCATATGAATCATTGATATCCATTGCAACACCCAGAGGAGTAAAAAATAATTTTACAAAATAGGGGAATGTCGCGATCAGCGGACTTTGACCTATGCACGCACGCACGCAGTAGCCGGCAGTCACGAGACTCTAATCATGTATAATGAGCACTGCATTAATCAGCGTCTCCGTAGCACATATGGGAAAGGCAGCGCTGTGCTACATAGCACTTTAACAATGCCATCGCAGGTTCGAATCCGGCCTGAAGCACCGTCCGGCAGTTTCCGCGGACTCACGTTGTTATACGCGACGGTGCCCTCTGCTCAGCGTCTTCCCGATCACCGCGACATCTTATGAAGCAGAGAACCTGAGTGTTTGTAACTCTTTGCGTCCTGTTTCTTGTGTTTTTTTACTGAGGGCAATCATATGAATCATTGATATCCATTGCAACACCCAGAGGAGTAAAAAATAATTTTACAAAATAGGGGAATGCCGCGATCAGCGGACTTTGAGCTACGCACGCACGCAGTAGCCGGCAGTCACGAGACTCTAATCATGTATAATGAGCACTGCATTAATCAGCGTCTCCGTAGCACACATGGGAAAGGCAGCGCTGTGCTACATAGCACTTTAACAATGTCATCGCAGGTTCGAATCCGGCCTGAAGCACCTTCCCGCTGTTTCAGCGGTCTCACGTTGTTTTACGCGACGGTGCCCTCTGCTCAGCGTCTTCCCGATCGCCCGCGACATCTTATGAAGCAGAGAACCTGAGTGTTTGTAACTGTTTGCGTCCTGTTTCTTGTGTTTTTTTACTGAGGGCAATCATATGAATCATTGATATCCATTGCAACACCCAGAGGAGTAAAAAATAATTTTACAAAATAGGGGAATGCCGCGATCAGCGGACTTTGAGCTACGCACGCACGCACGCAGTAGCCGGCAGTCACGAGACTCTAATAATGTATAATGAGCACTGCATTAATCAGCGTCTCCGTAGCACGGGAAAGGCAGCGCTTTACGCGACGGTGCCCTCTGCTCAGCGTCTTCCCGATCGCCCGCGACATCTTATGAAGCAGAGAACCTGAGTGTTTGTAACTGTTTGCGTCCTGTTTCTTGTGTTTTTTTACTGAGGGCAATCATATGAATCATTGATATCCATTGCAACACCCAGAGGAGTAAAAAATAATTTTACAAAATAGGGGAATGCCGCGATCAGCGGACTTTGAGCTACGCACGCACGCACGCAGTAGCCGGCAGTCACGAGACTCTTATGAAGCAGAGAACCTGAGTGTTTGTAACTGTTTGCGTCCTGTTTCTTGTGTTTTTTTACTGAGGGCAATCATATGAATCATTGATATCCATTGCAACACCCAGAGGAGTAAAAAATAATTTTACAAAATAGGGGAATGCCGCGATCAGCGGACTTTGAGCTACGCACGCACGCACGCAGTAGCCGGCAGTCACGAGACTCTAATCATGTATAATGAGCACTGCATTAATCAGCGTCTCCGTAGCACACATGGGAAAGGCAGCGCTGTGCTACATAGCACTTTAACAATGTCATCGCAGGTTCGAATCCGGCCTGAAGCACCTTCCCGCTGTTTCAGCGGTCTCACGTTGTTTTACGCGACGGTGCCCTCTGCTCAGCGTCTTCCCGATCGCCCGCGACATCTTATGAAGCAGAGAACCTGAGTGTTTGTAACTGTTTGCGTCCTGTTTCTTGTGTTTTTTTACTGAGGGCAATCATATGAATCATTGATATCCATTGCAACACCCAGAGGAGTAAAAAATAATTTTACAAAATAGGGGAATGCCGCGATCAGCGGACTTTGACCTACGCACGCAGTAGCCGGCAGTCACGAGACTCTAATCATGTATAATGAGCACTGCATTAATCAGCGTCTCCGTAGCACACATGGGAAAGGCAGCGCTGTGCTACATAGCACTTTAACAATGTCATGGCAGGTTCGAATCCGGCCTGAAGCACCTTCCCGCTGTTTCAGCGGTCTCACGTTGTTTTACGCGACGGTGCCCTCTGCTCAGCGTCTTCCCGATCGCCCGCGACATCTTATGAAGCAGAGAACCTGAGTGTTTGTAACTGTTTGCGTCCTGTTTCTTGTGTTTTTTTACTGAGGGCAATCATATGAATCATTGATATCCATTGCAACACCCAGAGGAGTAAAAAATAATTTTACAAAATAGGGGAATGCCGCGATCAGCGGACTTTGAGCTACGCACGCACGCACGCAGTAGCCGGCAGTCACGAGACTCTAATAATGTATAATGAGCACTGCATTAATCAGCGTCTCCGTAGCACACATGGGAAAGGCAGCGCTGTGCTACATAGCACTTTAAGAATGGCATCGCCGGTTCGAATCCGGCCTGAAGCACCGTCCGGCAGTTTCCGCGGACTCACGTTGTTATACGCGACGGTGCCCTCTGCTCAGCGTCTTCCCGATCGCCCGCGACATCTTATGAAGCAGAGAACCTGAGTGTTTGTAACTGTTTGCGTCCTGTTTCTTGTGTTTTTTTACTGAGGGCAATCATATGAATCATTGATATCCATTGCAACACCCAGAGGAGTAAAAAATAATTTTACAAAATAGGGGAATGCCGCGATCAGCGGACTTTGAGCTACGCACGCACGCACGCAGTAGCCGGCAGTCACGAGACTCTAATCATGTATAATGAGCACTGCATTAATCAGCGTCTCCGTAGCACACATGGGAAAGGCAGCGCTGTGCTACATAGCACTTTAACAATGTCATCGCAGGTTCGAATCCGGCCTGAAGCACCTTCCCGCTGTTTCAGCGGTCTCACGTTGTTTTACGCGACGGTGCCCTCTGCTCAGCGTCTTCCCGATCGCCCGCGACATCTTATGAAGCAGAGAACCTGAGTGTTTGTAACTGTTTGCGTCCTGTTTCTTGTGTTTTTTTACTGAGGGCAATCATATGAATCATTGATATCCATTGCAACACCCAGAGGAGTAAAAAATAATTTTACAAAATAGGGGAATGCCGCGATCAGCGGACTTTGAGCTACGCACGCACGCACGCAGTAGCCGGCAGTCACGAGACTCTAATAATGTATAATGAGCACTGCATTAATCAGCGTCTCCGTAGCACACATGGGAAAGGCAGCGCTGTGCTACATAGCACTTTAAGAATGGCATCGCCGGTTCGAATCCGGCCTGAAGCACCGTCCGGCAGTTTCCGCGGACTCACGTTGTTATACGCGACGGTGCCCTCTGCTCAGCGTCTTCCCGATCGCCCGCGACATCTTATGAAGCAGAGAACCTGAGTGTTTGTAACTGTTTGCGTCCTGTTTCTTGTGTTTTTTTACTGAGGGCAATCATATGAATCATTGATATCCATTGCAACACCCAGAGGAGTAAAAAATAATTTTACAAAATAGGGGAATGCCGCGATCAGCGGACTTTGAGCTACGCACGCACGCACGCAGTAGCCGGCAGTCACGAGACTCTAATCATGTATAATGAGCACTGCATTAATCAGCGTCTCCGTAGCACACATGGGAAAGGCAGCGCTGTGCTACATAGCACTTTAACAATGTCATCGCAGGTTCGAATCCGGCCTGAAGCACCTTCCCGCTGTTTCAGCGGTCTCACGTTGTTTTACGCGACGGTGCCCTCTGCTCAGCGTCTTCCCGATCGCCCGCGACATCTTATGAAGCAGAGAACCTGAGTGTTTGTAACTGTTTGCGTCCTGTTTCTTGTGTTTTTTTACTGAGGGCAATCATATGAATCATTGATATCCATTGCAACACCCAGAGGAGTAAAAAATAATTTTACAAAATAGGGGAATGCCGCGATCAGCGGACTTTGAGCTACGCACGCACGCACGCAGTAGCCGGCAGTCACGAGACTCTAATAATGTATAATGAGCACTGCATTAATCAGCGTCTCCGTAGCACACATGGGAAAGGCAGCGCTGTGCTACATAGCACTTTAAGAATGGCATCGCCGGTTCGAATCCGGCCTGAAGCACCGTCCGGCAGTTTCCGCGGACTCACGTTGTTATACGCGACGGTGCCCTCTGCTCAGCGTCTTCCCGATCGCCCGCGACATCTTATGAAGCAGAGAACCTGAGTGTTTGTAACTGTTTGCGTCCTGTTTCTTGTGTTTTTTTACTGAGGGCAATCATATGAATCATTGATATCCATTGCAACACCCAGAGGAGTAAAAAATAATTTTACAAAATAGGGGAATGCCGCGATCAGCGGACTTTGAGCTACGCACGCACGCACGCAGTAGCCGGCAGTCACGAGACTCTAATCATGTATAATGAGCACTGCATTAATCAGCGTCTCCGTAGCACACATGGGAAAGGCAGCGCTGTGCTACATAGCACTTTAACAATGTCATCGCAGGTTCGAATCCGGCCTGAAGCACCTTCCCGCTGTTTCAGCGGTCTCACGTTGTTTTACGCGACGGTGCCCTCTGCTCAGCGTCTTCCCGATCGCCCGCGACATCTTATGAAGCAGAGAACCTGAGTGTTTGTAACTGTTTGCGTCCTGTTTCTTGTGTTTTTTTACTGAGGGCAATCATATGAATCATTGATATCCATTGCAACACCCAGAGGAGTAAAAAATAATTTTACAAAATAGGGGAATGCCGCGATCAGCGGACTTTGAGCTACGCACGCACGCACGCAGTAGCCGGCAGTCACGAGACTCTAATAATGTATAATGAGCACTGCATTAATCAGCGTCTCCGTAGCACACATGGGAAAGGCAGCGCTGTGCTACATAGCACTTTAAGAATGGCATCGCCGGTTCGAATCCGGCCTGAAGCACCGTCCGGCAGTTTCCGCGGACTCACGTTGTTATACGCGACGGTGCCCTCTGCTCAGCGTCTTCCCGATCGCCCGCGACATCTTATGAAGCAGAGAACCTGAGTGTTTGTAACTGTTTGCGTCCTGTTTCTTGTGTTTTTTTACTGAGGGCAATCATATGAATCATTGATATCCATTGCAACACCCAGAGGAGTAAAAAATAATTTTACAAAATAGGGGAATGCCGCGATCAGCGGACTTTGAGCTACGCACGCACGCACGCAGTAGCCGGCAGTCACGAGACTCTAATCATGTATAATGAGCACTGCATTAATCAGCGTCTCCGTAGCACACATGGGAAAGGCAGCGCTGTGCTACATAGCACTTTAACAATGTCATCGCAGGTTCGAATCCGGCCTGAAGCACCTTCCCGCTGTTTCAGCGGTCTCACGTTGTTTTACGCGACGGTGCCCTCTGCTCAGCGTCTTCCCGATCGCCCGCGACATCTTATGAAGCAGAGAACCTGAGTGTTTGTAACTGTTTGCGTCCTGTTTCTTGTGTTTTTTTACTGAGGGCAATCATATGAATCATTGATATCCATTGCAACACCCAGAGGAGTAAAAAATAATTTTACAAAATAGGGGAATGCCCCGATCAGCGGACTTTGACCTACGCACGCAGTAGCCGGCAGTCACGAGACTCTAATAATGTATAATGAGCACTGCATTAATCAGCGTCTCCGTAGCACACATGGGAAAGGCAGCGCTGTGCTACATAGCACTTTAAGAATGGCATCGCCGGTTCGAATCCGGCCTGAAGCACCGTCCGGCAGTTTCCGCGGACTCACGTAGTTTTACGCGACGGTGCCTTCTGCTCAGTCTTCCCGATCGCCCGCGACATCTTATGAAGCAGAGAACCTGAGTGTTTGCGTCCTGTTTCTTGTGTTTTTTTACTGAGGGCAATCATATGAATCATTGATATCCATTGCAACACCCAGAGGAGTAAAAAATAATTTTACAAAATAGGGGAATGTCGCGATCAGCGGACTTTGAGCTACGCACGCACGCACGCAGTAGCCGGCAGTCACGAGACTCTAATCATGTATAATGAGCACTGCATTAATCAGCGTCTCCGTAGCACACATGGGAAAGGCAGCGCTGTGCTACATAGCACTTTAACAATGTCATCGCAGGTTCGAATCCGGCCTGAAGCACCTTCCCGCTGTTTCAGCGGTCTCACGTTGTTTTACGCGACGGTGCCCTCTGCTCAGCGTCTTCCCGATCGCCCGCGACATCTTATGAAGCAGAGAACCTGAGTGTTTGTAACTGTTTGCGTCCTGTTTCTTGTGTTTTTTTACTGAGGGCAATCATATGAATCATTGATATCCATTGCAACACCCAGAGGAGTAAAAAATAATTTTACAAAATAGGGGAATGCCGCGATCAGCGGACTTTGAGCTACGCACGCACGCACGCAGTAGCCGGCAGTCACGAGACTCTAATAATGTATAATGAGCACTGCATTAATCAGCGTCTCCGTAGCACACATGGGAAAGGCAGCGCTGTGCTACATAGCACTTTAAGAATGGCATCGCCGGTTCGAATCCGGCCTGAAGCACCGTCCGGCAGTTTCCGCGGACTCACGTTGTTATACGCGACGGTGCCCTCTGCTCAGCGTCTTCCCGATCGCCCGCGACATCTTATGAAGCAGAGAACCTGAGTGTTTGTAACTGTTTGCGTCCTGTTTCTTGTGTTTTTTTACTGAGGGCAATCATATGAATCATTGATATCCATTGCAACACCCAGAGGAGTAAAAAATAATTTTACAAAATAGGGGAATGCCGCGATCAGCGGACTTTGAGCTACGCACGCACGCACGCAGTAGCCGGCAGTCACGAGACTCTAATCATGTATAATGAGCACTGCATTAATCAGCGTCTCCGTAGCACACATGGGAAAGGCAGCGCTGTGCTACATAGCACTTTAACAATGTCATCGCAGGTTCGAATCCGGCCTGAAGCACCTTCCCGCTGTTTCAGCGGTCTCACGTTGTTTTACGCGACGGTGCCCTCTGCTCAGCGTCTTCCCGATCGCCCGCGACATCTTATGAAGCAGAGAACCTGAGTGTTTGTAACTGTTTGCGTCCTGTTTCTTGTGTTTTTTTACTGAGGGCAATCATATGAATCATTGATATCCATTGCAACACCCAGAGGAGTAAAAAATAATTTTACAAAATAGGGGAATGCCGCGATCAGCGGACTTTGAGCTACGCACGCACGCACGCAGTAGCCGGCAGTCACGAGACTCTAATAATGTATAATGAGCACTGCATTAATCAGCGTCTCCGTAGCACACATGGGAAAGGCAGCGCTGTGCTACATAGCACTTTAAGAATGGCATCGCCGGTTCGAATCCGGCCTGAAGCACCGTCCGGCAGTTTCCGCGGACTCACGTTGTTATACGCGACGGTGCCCTCTGCTCAGCGTCTTCCCGATCGCCCGCGACATCTTATGAAGCAGAGAACCTGAGTGTTTGTAACTGTTTGCGTCCTGTTTCTTGTGTTTTTTTACTGAGGGCAATCATATGAATCATTGATATCCATTGCAACACCCAGAGGAGTAAAAAATAATTTTACAAAATAGGGGAATGCCGCGATCAGCGGACTTTGAGCTACGCACGCACGCACGCAGTAGCCGGCAGTCACGAGACTCTAATCATGTATAATGAGCACTGCATTAATCAGCGTCTCCGTAGCACACATGGGAAAGGCAGCGCTGTGCTACATAGCACTTTAACAATGTCATCGCAGGTTCGAATCCGGCCTGAAGCACCTTCCCGCTGTTTCAGCGGTCTCACGTTGTTTTACGCGACGGTGCCCTCTGCTCAGCGTCTTCCCGATCGCCCGCGACATCTTATGAAGCAGAGAACCTGAGTGTTTGTAACTGTTTGCGTCCTGTTTCTTGTGTTTTTTTACTGAGGGCAATCATATGAATCATTGATATCCATTGCAACACCCAGAGGAGTAAAAAATAATTTTACAAAATAGGGGAATGCCGCGATCAGCGGACTTTGAGCTACGCACGCACGCACGCAGTAGCCGGCAGTCACGAGACTCTAATCATGTATAATGAGCACTGCATTAATCAGCGTCTCCGTAGCACACATGGGAAAGGCAGCGCTGTGCTACATAGCACTTTAACAATGTCATCGCAGGTTCGCATCCGGCCTGAAGCACCTTCCCGCTGTTTCAGCGGTCTCACGTTGTTTTACGCGACGGTGCCCTCTGCTCAGCGTCTTCCCGATCGCCCGCGACATCTTATGAAGCAGAGAACCTGAGTGTTTGTAACTGTTTGCGTCCTGTTTCTTGTGTTTTTTTACTGAGGGCAATCATATGAATCATTGATATCCATTGCAACACCCAGAGGAGTAAAAAATAATTTTACAAAATAGGGGAATGCCCCGATCAGCGGACTTTGACCTACGCACGCAGTAGCCGGCAGTCACGAGACTCTAATAATGTATAATGAGCACTGCATTAATCAGCGTCTCCGTAGCACACATGGGAAAGGCAGCGCTGTGCTACATAGCACTTTAAGAATGGCATCGCCGGTTCGAATCCGGCCTGAAGCACCGTCCGGCAGTTTCCGCGGACTCACGTAGTTTTACGCGACGGTGCCTTCTGCTCAGTCTTCCCGATCGCCCGCGACATCTTATGAAGCAGAGAACCTGAGTGTTTGCGTCCTGTTTCTTGTGTTTTTTTACTGAGGGCAATCATATGAATCATTGATATCCATTGCAACACCCAGAGGAGTAAAAAATAATTTTACAAAATAGGGGAATGTCGCGATCAGCGGACTTTGAGCTACGCACGCACGCACGCAGTAGCCGGCAGTCACGAGACTCTAATCATGTATAATGAGCACTGCATTAATCAGCGTCTCCGTAGCACACATGGGAAAGGCAGCGCTGTGCTACATAGCACTTTAACAATGTCATCGCAGGTTCGAATCCGGCCTGAAGCACCTTCCCGCTGTTTCAGCGGTCTCACGTTGTTTTACGCGACGGTGCCCTCTGCTCAGCGTCTTCCCGATCGCCCGCGACATCTTATGAAGCAGAGAACCTGAGTGTTTGTAACTGTTTGCGTCCTGTTTCTTGTGTTTTTTTACTGAGGGCAATCATATGAATCATTGATATCCATTGCAACACCCAGAGGAGTAAAAAATAATTTTACAAAATAGGGGAATGCCGCGATCAGCGGACTTTGAGCTACGCACGCACGCACGCAGTAGCCGGCAGTCACGAGACTCTAATAATGTATAATGAGCACTGCATTAATCAGCGTCTCCGTAGCACACATGGGAAAGGCAGCGCTGTGCTACATAGCACTTTAAGAATGGCATCGCCGGTTCGAATCCGGCCTGAAGCACCGTCCGGCAGTTTCCGCGGACTCACGTTGTTATACGCGACGGTGCCCTCTGCTCAGCGTCTTCCCGATCGCCCGCGACATCTTATGAAGCAGAGAACCTGAGTGTTTGTAACTGTTTGCGTCCTGTTTCTTGTGTTTTTTTACTGAGGGCAATCATATGAATCATTGATATCCATTGCAACACCCAGAGGAGTAAAAAATAATTTTACAAAATAGGGGAATGCCGCGATCAGCGGACTTTGAGCTACGCACGCACGCACGCAGTAGCCGGCAGTCACGAGACTCTAATCATGTATAATGAGCACTGCATTAATCAGCGTCTCCGTAGCACACATGGGAAAGGCAGCGCTGTGCTACATAGCACTTTAACAATGTCATCGCAGGTTCGAATCCGGCCTGAAGCACCTTCCCGCTGTTTCAGCGGTCTCACGTTGTTTTACGCGACGGTGCCCTCTGCTCAGCGTCTTCCCGATCGCCCGCGACATCTTATGAAGCAGAGAACCTGAGTGTTTGTAACTGTTTGCGTCCTGTTTCTTGTGTTTTTTTACTGAGGGCAATCATATGAATCATTGATATCCATTGCAACACCCAGAGGAGTAAAAAATAATTTTACAAAATAGGGGAATGCCGCGATCAGCGGACTTTGAGCTACGCACGCACGCACGCAGTAGCCGGCAGTCACGAGACTCTAATAATGTATAATGAGCACTGCATTAATCAGCGTCTCCGTAGCACACATGGGAAAGGCAGCGCTGTGCTACATAGCACTTTAAGAATGGCATCGCCGGTTCGAATCCGGCCTGAAGCACCGTCCGGCAGTTTCCGCGGACTCACGTTGTTATACGCGACGGTGCCCTCTGCTCAGCGTCTTCCCGATCGCCCGCGACATCTTATGAAGCAGAGAACCTGAGTGTTTGTAACTGTTTGCGTCCTGTTTCTTGTGTTTTTTTACTGAGGGCAATCATATGAATCATTGATATCCATTGCAACACCCAGAGGAGTAAAAAATAATTTTACAAAATAGGGGAATGTCGCGATCGATCAGCGGACTTTGAGCTACGCACGCACGCACGCAGTAGCCGGCAGTCACGAGACTCTAATCATGTATAATGAGCACTGCATTAATCAGCGTCTCCGTAGCACACATGGGAAAGGCAGCGCTGTGCTACATAGCACTTTAACAATGTCATCGCAGGTTCGAATCCGGCCTGAAGCACCTTCCCGCTGTTTCAGCGGTCTCACGTTGTTTTACGCGACGGTGCCCTCTGCTCAGCGTCTTCCCGATCGCCCGCGACATCTTATGAAGCAGAGAACCTGAGTGTTTGTAACTGTTTGCGTCCTGTTTCTTGTGTTTTTTTACTGAGGGCAATCATATGAATCATTGATATCCATTGCAACACCCAGAGGAGTAAAAAATAATTTTACAAAATAGGGGAATGCCCCGATCAGCGGACTTTGACCTACGCACGCACGCACGCAGTAGCCGGCAGTCACGAGACTCTAATAATGTATAATGAGCACTGCATTAATCAGCGTCTCCGTAGCACACATGGGAAAGGCAGCGCTGTGCTACATAGCACTTTAAGAATGGCATCGCCGGTTCGAATCCGGCCTGAAGCACCGTCCGGCAGTTTCCGCGGACTCACGTTGTTATACGCGACGGTGCCCTCTGCTCAGCGTCTTCCCGATCGCCCGCGACATCTTATGAAGCAGAGAACCTGAGTGTTTGTAACTGTTTGCGTCCTGTTTCTTGTGTTTTTTTACTGAGGGCAATCATATGAATCATTGATATCCATTGCAACACCCAGAGGAGTAAAAAATAATTTTACAAAATAGGGGAATGCCGCGATCAGCGGACTTTGAGCTACGCACGCACGCACGCAGTAGCCGGCAGTCACGAGACTCTAATCATGTATAATGAGCACTGCATTAATCAGCGTCTCCGTAGCACACATGGGAAAGGCAGCGCTGTGCTACATAGCACTTTAACAATGTCATCGCAGGTTCGAATCCGGCCTGAAGCACCTTCCCGCTGTTTCAGCGGTCTCACGTTGTTTTACGCGACGGTGCCCTCTGCTCAGCGTCTTCCCGATCGCCCGCGACATCTTATGAAGCAGAGAACCTGAGTGTTTGTAACTGTTTGCGTCCTGTTTCTTGTGTTTTTTTACTGAGGGCAATCATATGAATCATTGATATCCATTGCAACACCCAGAGGAGTAAAAAATAATTTTACAAAATAGGGGAATGCCGCGATCAGCGGACTTTGAGCTACGCACGCACGCACGCAGTAGCCGGCAGTCACGAGACTCTAATAATGTATAATGAGCACTGCATTAATCAGCGTCTCCGTAGCACACATGGGAAAGGCAGCGCTGTGCTACATAGCACTTTAAGAATGGCATCGCCGGTTCGAATCCGGCCTGAAGCACCGTCCGGCAGTTTCCGCGGACTCACGTTGTTATACGCGACGGTGCCCTCTGCTCAGCGTCTTCCCGATCGCCCGCGACATCTTATGAAGCAGAGAACCTGAGTGTTTGTAACTGTTTGCGTCCTGTTTCTTGTGTTTTTTTACTGAGGGCAATCATATGAATCATTGATATCCATTGCAACACCCAGAGGAGTAAAAAATAATTTTACAAAATAGGGGAATGCCGCGATCAGCGGACTTTGAGCTACGCACGCACGCACGCAGTAGCCGGCAGTCACGAGACTCTAATCATGTATAATGAGCACTGCATTAATCAGCGTCTCCGTAGCACACATGGGAAAGGCAGCGCTGTGCTACATAGCACTTTAACAATGTCATCGCAGGTTCGAATCCGGCCTGAAGCACCTTCCCGCTGTTTCAGCGGTCTCACGTTGTTTTACGCGACGGTGCCCTCTGCTCAGCGTCTTCCCGATCGCCCGCGACATCTTATGAAGCAGAGAACCTGAGTGTTTGTAACTGTTTGCGTCCTGTTTCTTGTGTTTTTTTACTGAGGGCAATCATATGAATCATTGATATCCATTGCAACACCCAGAGGAGTAAAAAATAATTTTACAAAATAGGGGAATGCCCCGATCAGCGGACTTTGACCTACGCACGCAGTAGCCGGCAGTCACGAGACTCTAATAATGTATAATGAGCACTGCATTAATCAGCGTCTCCGTAGCACACATGGGAAAGGCAGCGCTGTGCTACATAGCACTTTAAGAATGGCATCGCCGGTTCGAATCCGGCCTGAAGCACCGTCCGGCAGTTTCCGCGGACTCACGTAGTTTTACGCGACGGTGCCTTCTGCTCAGTCTTCCCGATCGCCCGCGACATCTTATGAAGCAGAGAACCTGAGTGTTTGCGTCCTGTTTCTTGTGTTTTTTTACTGAGGGCAATCATATGAATCATTGATATCCATTGCAACACCCAGAGGAGTAAAAAATAATTTTACAAAATAGGGGAATGTCGCGATCAGCGGACTTTGAGCTACGCACGCACGCACGCAGTAGCCGGCAGTCACGAGACTCTAATCATGTATAATGAGCACTGCATTAATCAGCGTCTCCGTAGCACACATGGGAAAGGCAGCGCTGTGCTACATAGCACTTTAACAATGTCATCGCAGGTTCGAATCCGGCCTGAAGCACCTTCCCGCTGTTTCAGCGGTCTCACGTTGTTTTACGCGACGGTGCCCTCTGCTCAGCGTCTTCCCGATCGCCCGCGACATCTTATGAAGCAGAGAACCTGAGTGTTTGTAACTGTTTGCGTCCTGTTTCTTGTGTTTTTTTACTGAGGGCAATCATATGAATCATTGATATCCATTGCAACACCCAGAGGAGTAAAAAATAATTTTACAAAATAGGGGAATGCCGCGATCAGCGGACTTTGAGCTACGCACGCACGCACGCAGTAGCCGGCAGTCACGAGACTCTAATAATGTATAATGAGCACTGCATTAATCAGCGTCTCCGTAGCACACATGGGAAAGGCAGCGCTGTGCTACATAGCACTTTAAGAATGGCATCGCCGGTTCGAATCCGGCCTGAAGCACCGTCCGGCAGTTTCCGCGGACTCACGTTGTTATACGCGACGGTGCCCTCTGCTCAGCGTCTTCCCGATCGCCCGCGACATCTTATGAAGCAGAGAACCTGAGTGTTTGTAACTGTTTGCGTCCTGTTTCTTGTGTTTTTTTACTGAGGGCAATCATATGAATCATTGATATCCATTGCAACACCCAGAGGAGTAAAAAATAATTTTACAAAATAGGGGAATGCCGCGATCAGCGGACTTTGAGCTACGCACGCACGCACGCAGTAGCCGGCAGTCACGAGACTCTAATCATGTATAATGAGCACTGCATTAATCAGCGTCTCCGTAGCACACATGGGAAAGGCAGCGCTGTGCTACATAGCACTTTAACAATGTCATCGCAGGTTCGAATCCGGCCTGAAGCACCTTCCCGCTGTTTCAGCGGTCTCACGTTGTTTTACGCGACGGTGCCCTCTGCTCAGCGTCTTCCCGATCGCCCGCGACATCTTATGAAGCAGAGAACCTGAGTGTTTGTAACTGTTTGCGTCCTGTTTCTTGTGTTTTTTTACTGAGGGCAATCATATGAATCATTGATATCCATTGCAACACCCAGAGGAGTAAAAAATAATTTTACAAAATAGGGGAATGCCGCGATCAGCGGACTTTGAGCTACGCACGCACGCACGCAGTAGCCGGCAGTCACGAGACTCTAATAATGTATAATGAGCACTGCATTAATCAGCGTCTCCGTAGCACACATGGGAAAGGCAGCGCTGTGCTACATAGCACTTTAAGAATGGCATCGCCGGTTCGAATCCGGCCTGAAGCACCGTCCGGCAGTTTCCGCGGACTCACGTTGTTATACGCGACGGTGCCCTCTGCTCAGCGTCTTCCCGATCGCCCGCGACATCTTATGAAGCAGAGAACCTGAGTGTTTGTAACTGTTTGCGTCCTGTTTCTTGTGTTTTTTTACTGAGGGCAATCATATGAATCATTGATATCCATTGCAACACCCAGAGGAGTAAAAAATAATTTTACAAAATAGGGGAATGCCGCGATCAGCGGACTTTGAGCTACGCACGCACGCACGCAGTAGCCGGCAGTCACGAGACTCTAATCATGTATAATGAGCACTGCATTAATCAGCGTCTCCGTAGCACACATGGGAAAGGCAGCGCTGTGCTACATAGCACTTTAACAATGTCATCGCAGGTTCGAATCCGGCCTGATGCACCTTCCCGCTGTTTCAGCGGTCTCACGTTGTTTTACGCGACGGTGCCCTCTGCTCAGCGTCTTCCCGATCGCCCGCGACATCTTATGAAGCAGAGAACCTGAGTGTTTGTAACTGTTTGCGTCCTGTTTCTTGTGTTTTTTTACTGAGGGCAATCATATGAATGATCAGCGGACTTTGAGCTACGCACGCACGCACGCAGTAGCCGGCAGTCACGAGACTCTAATAATGTATAATGAGCACTGCATTAATCAGCGTCTCCGTAGCACACATGGGAAAGGCAGCGCTGTGCTACATAGCACTTTAACAATGTCATCGCAGGTTCGAATCCGGCCTGATGCACCTTCCCGCTGTTTCAGCGGTCTCACGTTGTTTTACGCGACGGTGCCCTCTGCTCAGCGTCTTCCCGATCGCCCGCGACATCTTATGAAGCAGAGAACCTGAGTGTTTGTAACTGTTTGCGTCCTGTTTCTTGTGTTTTTTTACTGAGGGCAATCATATGAATCATTGATATCCATTGCAACACCCAGAGGAGTAAAAAATAATTTTACAAAATAGGGGAATGCCCCGATCAGCGGACTTTGACCTACGCACGCAGTAGCCGGCAGTCACGAGACTCTAATAATGTATAATGAGCACTGCATTAATCAGCGTCTCCGTAGCACACATGGGAAAGGCAGCGCTGTGCTACATAGCACTTTAAGAATGGCATCGCCGGTTCGAATCCGGCCTGAAGCACCGTCCGGCAGTTTCCGCGGACTCACGTAGTTTTACGCGACGGTGCCTTCTGCTCAGTCTTCCCGATCGCCCGCGACATCTTATGAAGCAGAGAACCTGAGTGTTTGCGTCCTGTTTCTTGTGTTTTTTTACTGAGGGCAATCATATGAATCATTGATATCCATTGCAACACCCAGAGGAGTAAAAAATAATTTTACAAAATAGGGGAATGTCGCGATCAGCGGACTTTGAGCTACGCACGCACGCACGCAGTAGCCGGCAGTCACGAGACTCTAATCATGTATAATGAGCACTGCATTAATCAGCGTCTCCGTAGCACACATGGGAAAGGCAGCGCTGTGCTACATAGCACTTTAACAATGTCATCGCAGGTTCGAATCCGGCCTGAAGCACCTTCCCGCTGTTTCAGCGGTCTCACGTTGTTTTACGCGACGGTGCCCTCTGCTCAGCGTCTTCCCGATCGCCCGCGACATCTTATGAAGCAGAGAACCTGAGTGTTTGTAACTGTTTGCGTCCTGTTTCTTGTGTTTTTTTACTGAGGGCAATCATATGAATCATTGATATCCATTGCAACACCCAGAGGAGTAAAAAATAATTTTACAAAATAGGGGAATGCCGCGATCACTCTAATCATGTATAATGAGCACTGCATTAATCAGCGTCTCCGTAGCACACATGGGAAAGGCAGCGCTGTGCTACATAGCACGTTAACAATGTCATCGCAGGTTCGAATCCGGCCTGAAGCACCTTCCCGCTGTTTCAGCGGTCTCACGTTGTTTTACGCGATGGTGCCCTCTGCTCAGCGTCTTCCCGATCGCCCGCGACATCTTATGAAGCAGAGAACCTGAGTGTTTGTAACTGTTTGCGTCCTGTTTCTTGTGTTTTTTTACTGAGGGCAATCATATGAATCATTGATATCCATTGCAACACCCAGAGGAGTAAAAAATAATTTTACAAAATAGGGGAATGCCGCGATCAGCGGACTTTGAGCTACGCACGCACGCACGCAGTAGCCGGCAGTCACGAGACTCTAATCATGTATAATGAGCACTGCATTAATCAGCGTCTCCGTAGCACACATGGGAAAGGCAGCGCTGTGCTACATAGCACTTTAACAATGTCATCGCAGGTTCGAATCCGGCCTGAAGCACCTTCCCGCTGTTTCAGCGGTCTCACGTTGTTTTACGCGACGGTGCCCTCTGCTCAGCGTCTTCCCGATCGCCCGCGACATCTTATGAAGCAGAGAACCTGAGTGTTTGTAACTGTTTGCGTCCTGTTTCTTGTGTTTTTTTACTGAGGGCAATCATATGAATCATTGATATCCATTGCAACACCCAGAGGAGTAAAAAATAATTTTACAAAATAGGGGAATGCCGCGATCAGCGGACTTTGAGCTACGCACGCACGCACGCAGTAGCCGGCAGTCACGAGACTCTAATCATGTATAATGAGCACTGCATTAATCAGCGTCTCCGTAGCACACATGGGAAAGGCAGCGCTGTGCTACATAGCACTTTAACAATGTCATCGCAGGTTCGAATCCGGCCTGATGCACCTTCCCGCTGTTTCAGCGGTCTCACGTTGTTTTACGCGACGGTGCCCTCTGCTCAGCGTCTTCCCGATCGCCCGCGACATCTTATGAAGCAGAGAACCTGAGTGTTTGTAACTGTTTGCGTCCTGTTTCTTGTGTTTTTTTACTGAGGGCAATCATATGAATCATTGATATCCATTGCAACACCCAGAGGAGTAAAAAATAATTTTACAAAATAGGGGAATGCCGCGATCAGCGGACTTTGAGCTACGCACGCACGCACGCAGTAGCCGGCAGTCACGAGACTCTAATAATGTATAATGAGCACTGCATTAATCAGCGTCTCCGTAGCACACATGGGAAAGGCAGCGCTGTGCTACATAGCACTTTAAGAATGGCATCGCCGGTTCGAATCCGGCCTGAAGCACCGTCCGGCAGTTTCCGCGGACTCACGTTGTTATACGCGACGGTGCCCTCTGCTCAGCGTCTTCCCGATCGCCCGCGACATCTTATGAAGCAGAGAACCTGAGTGTTTGTAACTGTTTGCGTCCTGTTTCTTGTGTTTTTTTACTGAGGGCAATCATATGAATCATTGATATCCATTGCAACACCCAGAGGAGTAAAAAATAATTTTACAAAATAGGGGAATGCCGCGATCAGCGGACTTTGAGCTACGCACGCACGCACGCAGTAGCCGGCAGTCACGAGACTCTAATCATGTATAATGAGCACTGCATTAATCAGCGTCTCCGTAGCACACATGGGAAAGGCAGCGCTGTGCTACATAGCACTTTAACAATGTCATCGCAGGTTCGAATCCGGCCTGAAGCACCTTCCCGCTGTTTCAGCGGTCTCACGTTGTTTTACGCGACGGTGCCCTCTGCTCAGCGTCTTCCCGATCGCCCGCGACATCTTATGAAGCAGAGAACCTGAGTGTTTGTAACTGTTTGCGTCCTGTTTCTTGTGTTTTTTTACTGAGGGCAATCATATGAATCATTGATATCCATTGCAACACCCAGAGGAGTAAAAAATAATTTTACAAAATAGGGGAATGCCCCGATCAGCGGACTTTGACCTACGCACGCAGTAGCCGGCAGTCACGAGACTCTAATAATGTATAATGAGCACTGCATTAATCAGCGTCTCCGTAGCACACATGGGAAAGGCAGCGCTGTGCTACATAGCACTTTAAGAATGGCATCGCCGGTTCGAATCCGGCCTGAAGCACCGTCCGGCAGTTTCCGCGGACTCACGTAGTTTTACGCGACGGTGCCTTCTGCTCAGTCTTCCCGATCGCCCGCGACATCTTATGAAGCAGAGAACCTGAGTGTTTGCGTCCTGTTTCTTGTGTTTTTTTTACTGAGGGCAATCATATGAATCATTGATATCCATTGCAACACCCAGAGGAGTAAAAAATAATTTTACAAAATAGGGGAATGTCGCGATCAGCGGACTTTGACCTATGCACGCACGCACGCAGTAGCCGGCAGTCACGAGACTCTAATCATGTATAATGAGCACTGTATTAATCAGCGTCTCCGTAGCACATATGGGAAAGGCAGCGCTGTGCTACATAGCACTTTAAGAATAGCATCGCCGGTTCGAATCCGGCCTGAAGCACCGATTCCGCTGTCTCACGTTGTTTTACGCGACGGTGCCCTCTGCTCAGCGTCTTCCCGATCGCCCGCGACATCTTATGAAGCAGAGAACCTGAGTGTTTGTAACTGTTTGCGTCCTGTTTCTTGTGTTTTTTTACTGAGGGCAATCATATGAATCATTGATATCCATTGCAACACCCAGAGGAGTAAAAAATAATTTTACAAAATAGGGGAATGCCGCGATCAGCGGACTTTGACCTACGCACGCAGTAGCCGGCAGTCACGAGACTCTAATAATGTATAATGAGCACTGCATTAATCAGCGTCTCCGTAGCACACATGGGAAAGGCAGCGCTGTGCTACATAGCACTTTAAGAATGGCATCGCCGGTTCGAATCCGGCATGAAGCACCGTCCGGCAGTTTCCGCGGACTCACGTTGTTATACGCGACGGTGCCCTCTGCTCAGCGTCTTCCCAATCGCCGCGACATCTTATGAAGCAGATAACCTGAGTGTTTGTAACTCTTTGCGTCCTGTTTCTTGTGTTTTTTTACTGAGGGCAATCATATGAATCATTGATATCCATTGCAACACCCAGAGGAGTAAAAAATAATTTTACAAAATAGGGGAATGCCGCGATCAGCGGACTTTGAGCTACGCACGCACGCACGCAGTAGCCGGCAGTCACGAGACTCTAATCATGTATAATGAGCACTGCATTAATCAGCGTCTCCGTAGCACACATGGGAAAGGCAGCGCTGTGCTACATAGCACTTTAACAATGTCATCGCAGGTTCGAATCCGGCCTGAAGCACCTTCCCGCTGTTTCAGCGGTCTCACGTTGTTTTACGCGACGGTGCCCTCTGCTCAGCGTCTTCCCGATCGCCCGCGACATCTTATGAAGCAGAGAACCTGAGTGTTTGTAACTGTTTGCGTCCTGTTTCTTGTGTTTTTTTACTGAGGGCAATCATATGAATCATTGATATCCATTGCAACACCCAGAGGAGTAAAAAATAATTTTACAAAATAGGGGAATGTCGCGATCAGCGGACTTTGACCTATGCACGCACGCACGCAGTAGCCGGCAGTCACGAGACTCTAATCATGTATAATGAGCACTGTATTAATCAGCGTCTCCGTAGCACATATGGGAAAGGCAGCGCTGTGCTACATAGCACTTTAAGAATAGCATCGCCGGTTCGAATCCGGCCTGAAGCACCGATTCCGCTGTCTCACGTTGTTTTACGCGACGGTGCCCGCTGCTCAGCGTCTTCCCGATCGCCCGCGACATCTTATGAAGCAGAGAACCTGAGTGTTTGTAACTGATTGCGTCCTGTTTCTTGTATTTTTTTACTGAGGGCAATCATATGAATCATTGATATCCATTGCAACACCCAGAGGAGTAAAAAATAATTTTACAAAATAGGGGAATGCCCCGATCAGCGGACTTTGACCTACGCACGCACGCAGGCAGTAGCCGGCAGTCACGAGACTCTAATCATGTATAATGAGCACTGCATTAATCAGCGTCTCCGTAGCACACATGGGAAAGGCAGCGCTGTGCTACATAGCACTTTAACAATGTCATCGCAGGTTCGAATCCGGCCTGAAGCACCTTCCCGCTGTTTCAGCGGTCTCACGTTGTTTTACGCGACGGTGCCCTCTGCTCAGCGTCTTCCCGATCGCCCGCGACATCTTATGAAGCAGAGAACCTGAGTGTTTGTAACTGTTTGCGTCCTGTTTCTTGTGTTTTTTTACTGAGGGCAATCATATGAATCATTGATATCCATTGCAACACCCAGAGGAGTAAAAAATAATTTTACAAAATAGGGGAATGCCGCGATCAGCGGACTTTGACCTACGCACGCAGTAGCCGGCAGTCACGAGACTCTAATCATGTATAATGAGCACTGCATTAATCAGCGTCTCCGTAGCACACATGGGAAAGGCAGCGCTGTGCTACATAGCACGTTAACAATGTCATCGCAGGTTCGAATCCGGCCTGAAGCACCTTCCCGCTGTTTCAGCGGTCTCACGTTGTTTTACGCGATGGTGCCCTCTGCTCAGCGTCTTCCCGATCGCCCGCGACATCTTATGAAGCAGAGAACCTGAGTGTTTGTAACTGTTTGCGTCCTGTTTCTTGTGTTTTTTTACTGAGGGCAATCATATGAATCATTGATATCCATTGCAACACCCAGAGGAGTAAAAAATAATTTTACAAAATAGGGGAATGCCGCGATCAGCGGACTTTGAGCTACGCACGCACGCACGCAGTAGCCGGCAGTCACGAGACTCTAATCATGTATAATGAGCACTGCATTAATCAGCGTCTCGGTAGCACACATGGGAAAGGCAGCGCTGTGCTACATAGCACTTTAACAATGTCATCGCAGGTTCGAATCCGGCCTGAAGCACCTTCCCGCTGTTTCAGCGGTCTCACGTTGTTTTACGCGACGGTGCCCTCTGCTCAGCGTCTTCCCGATCGCCCGCGACATCTTATGAAGCAGAGAACCTGAGTGTTTGTAACTGTTTGCGTCCTGTTTCTTGTGTTTTTTTACTGAGGGCAATCATATGAATCATTGATATCCATTGCAACACCCAGAGGAGTAAAAAATAATTTTACAAAATAGGGGAATGCCGCGATCAGCGGACTTTGAGCTACGCACGCACGCACGCAGTAGCCGGCAGTCACGAGACTCTAATAATGTATAATGAGCACTGCATTAATCAGCGTCTCCGTAGCACACATGGGAAAGGCAGCGCTGTGCTACATAGCACTTTAAGAATGGCATCGCCGGTTCGAATCCGGCCTGAAGCACCGTCCGGCAGTTTCCGCGGACTCACGTTGTTATACGCGACGGTGCCCTCTGCTCAGCGTCTTCCCGATCGCCCGCGACATCTTATGAAGCAGAGAACCTGAGTGTTTGTAACTGTTTGCGTCCTGTTTCTTGTGTTTTTTTACTGAGGGCAATCATATGAATCATTGATATCCATTGCAACACCCAGAGGAGTAAAAAATAATTTTACAAAATAGGGGAATGCCGCGATCAGCGGACTTTGAGCTACGCACGCACGCACGCAGTAGCCGGCAGTCACGAGACTCTAATCATGTATAATGAGCACTGCATTAATCAGCGTCTCCGTAGCACACATGGGAAAGGCAGCGCTGTGCTACATAGCACTTTAACAATGTCATCGCAGGTTCGAATCCGGCCTGATGCACCTTCCCGCTGTTTCAGCGGTCTCACGTTGTTTTACGCGACGGTGCCCTCTGCTCAGCGTCTTCCCGATCGCCCGCGACATCTTATGAAGCAGAGAACCTGAGTGTTTGTAACTGTTTGCGTCCTGTTTCTTGTGTTTTTTTACTGAGGGCAATCATATGAATCATTGATATCCATTGCAACACCCAGAGGAGTAAAAAATAATTTTACAAAATAGGGGAATGCCGCGATCAGCGGACTTTGAGCTACGCACGCACGCACGCAGTAGCCGGCAGTCACGAGACTCTAATAATGTATAATGAGCACTGCATTAATCAGCGTCTCCGTAGCACACATGGGAAAGGCAGCGCTGTGCTACATAGCACTTTAAGAATGGCATCGCCGGTTCGAATCCGGCCTGAAGCACCGTCCGGCAGTTTCCGCGGACTCACGTAGTTTTACGCGACGGTGCCTTCTGCTCAGTCTTCCCGATCGCCCGCGACATCTTATGAAGCAGAGAACCTGAGTGTTTGCGTCCTGTTTCTTGTGTTTTTTTTACTGAGGGCAATCATATGAATCATTGATATCCATTGCAACACCCAGAGGAGTAAAAAATAATTTTACAAAATAGGGGAATGTCGCGATCAGCGGACTTTGACCTATGCACGCACGCACGCAGTAGCCGGCAGTCACGAGACTCTAATCATGTATAATGAGCACTGTATTAATCAGCGTCTCCGTAGCACATATGGGAAAGGCAGCGCTGTGCTACATAGCACTTTAAGAATAGCATCGCCGGTTCGAATCCGGCCTGAAGCACCGATTCCGCTGTCTCACGTTGTTTTACGCGACGGTGCCCTCTGCTCAGCATCTTCCCGATCGCCCACGACATCTTATGAAGCAGAGAACCTGAGTGTTTGTAACTGTTTGCGTCCTGTTTCTTGTGTTTTTTTACTGAGGGCAATCATATGAATCATTGATATCCATTGCAACACCCAGAGGAGTAAAAAATAATTTTACAAAATAGGGGAATGCCGCGATCAGCGGACTTTGACCTACGCACGCAGTAGCCGGCAGTCACGAGACTCTAATAATGTATAATGAGCACTGCATTAATCAGCGTCTCCGTAGCACACATGGGAAAGGCAGCGCTGTGCTACATAGCACTTTAAGAATGGCATCGCCGGTTCGAATCCGGCATGAAGCACCGTCCGGCAGTTTCCGCGGACTCACGTTGTTATACGCGACGGTGCCCTCTGCTCAGCGTCTTCCCAATCGCCGCGACATCTTATGAAGCAGATAACCTGAGTGTTTGTAACTCTTTGCGTCCTGTTTCTTGTGTTTTTTTACTGAGGGCAATCATATGAATCATTGATATCCATTGCAACACCCAGAGGAGTAAAAAATAATTTTACAAAATAGGGGAATGCCGCGATCAGCGGACTTTGAGCTACGCACGCACGCACGCAGTAGCCGGCAGTCACGAGACTCTAATCATGTATAATGAGCACTGCATTAATCAGCGTCTCCGTAGCACACATGGGAAAGGCAGCGCTGTGCTACATAGCACTTTAACAATGTCATCGCAGGTTCGAATCCGGCCTGAAGCACCTTCCCGCTGTTTCAGCGGTCTCACGTTGTTTTACGCGACGGTGCCCTCTGCTCAGCGTCTTCCCGATCGCCCGCGACATCTTATGAAGCAGAGAACCTGAGTGTTTGTAACTGTTTGCGTCCTGTTTCTTGTGTTTTTTTACTGAGGGCAATCATATGAATCATTGATATCCATTGCAACACCCAGAGGAGTAAAAAATAATTTTACAAAATAGGGGAATGTCGCGATCAGCGGACTTTGACCTATGCACGCACGCACGCAGTAGCCGGCAGTCACGAGACTCTAATCATGTATAATGAGCACTGTATTAATCAGCGTCTCCGTAGCACATATGGGAAAGGCAGCGCTGTGCTACATAGCACTTTAAGAATAGCATCGCCGGTTCGAATCCGGCCTGAAGCACCGATTCCGCTGTCTCACGTTGTTTTACGCGACGGTGCCCGCTGCTCAGCGTCTTCCCGATCGCCCGCGACATCTTATGAAGCAGAGAACCTGAGTGTTTGTAACTGATTGCGTCCTGTTTCTTGTATTTTTTTACTGAGGGCAATCATATGAATCATTGATATCCATTGCAACACCCAGAGGAGTAAAAAATAATTTTACAAAATAGGGGAATGCCCCGATCAGCGGACTTTGACCTACGCACGCACGCAGGCAGTAGCCGGCAGTCACGAGACTCTAATCATGTATAATGAGCACTGCATTAATCAGCGTCTCCGTAGCACACATGGGAAAGGCAGCGCTGTGCTACATAGCACTTTAACAATGTCATCGCAGGTTCGAATCCGGCCTGAAGCACCTTCCCGCTGTTTCAGCGGTCTCACGTTGTTTTACGCGACGGTGCCCTCTGCTCAGCGTCTTCCCGATCGCCCGCGACATCTTATGAAGCAGAGAACCTGAGTGTTTGTAACTGTTTGCGTCCTGTTTCTTGTGTTTTTTTACTGAGGGCAATCATATGAATCATTGATATCCATTGCAACACCCAGAGGAGTAAAAAATAATTTTACAAAATAGGGGAATGCCGCGATCAGCGGACTTTGACCTACGCACGCAGTAGCCGGCAGTCACGAGACTCTAATCATGTATAATGAGCACTGCATTAATCAGCGTCTCCGTAGCACACATGGGAAAGGCAGCGCTGTGCTACATAGCACGTTAACAATGTCATCGCAGGTTCGAATCCGGCCTGAAGCACCTTCCCGCTGTTTCAGCGGTCTCACGTTGTTTTACGCGATGGTGCCCTCTGCTCAGCGTCTTCCCGATCGCCCGCGACATCTTATGAAGCAGAGAACCTGAGTGTTTGTAACTGTTTGCGTCCTGTTTCTTGTGTTTTTTTACTGAGGGCAATCATATGAATCATTGATATCCATTGCAACACCCAGAGGAGTAAAAAATAATTTTACAAAATAGGGGAATGCCGCGATCAGCGGACTTTGAGCTACGCACGCACGCACGCAGTAGCCGGCAGTCACGAGACTCTAATCATGTATAATGAGCACTGCATTAATCAGCGTCTCGGTAGCACACATGGGAAAGGCAGCGCTGTGCTACATAGCACTTTAACAATGTCATCGCAGGTTCGAATCCGGCCTGAAGCACCTTCCCGCTGTTTCAGCGGTCTCACGTTGTTTTACGCGACGGTGCCCTCTGCTCAGCGTCTTCCCGATCGCCCGCGACATCTTATGAAGCAGAGAACCTGAGTGTTTGTAACTGTTTGCGTCCTGTTTCTTGTGTTTTTTTACTGAGGGCAATCATATGAATCATTGATATCCATTGCAACACCCAGAGGAGTAAAAAATAATTTTACAAAATAGGGGAATGCCGCGATCAGCGGACTTTGAGCTACGCACGCACGCACGCAGTAGCCGGCAGTCACGAGACTCTAATAATGTATAATGAGCACTGCATTAATCAGCGTCTCCGTAGCACACATGGGAAAGGCAGCGCTGTGCTACATAGCACTTTAAGAATGGCATCGCCGGTTCGAATCCGGCCTGAAGCACCGTCCGGCAGTTTCCGCGGACTCACGTTGTTATACGCGACGGTGCCCTCTGCTCAGCGTCTTCCCGATCGCCCGCGACATCTTATGAAGCAGAGAACCTGAGTGTTTGTAACTGTTTGCGTCCTGTTTCTTGTGTTTTTTTACTGAGGGCAATCATATGAATCATTGATATCCATTGCAACACCCAGAGGAGTAAAAAATAATTTTACAAAATAGGGGAATGCCGCGATCAGCGGACTTTGAGCTACGCACGCACGCACGCAGTAGCCGGCAGTCACGAGACTCTAATCATGTATAATGAGCACTGCATTAATCAGCGTCTCCGTAGCACACATGGGAAAGGCAGCGCTGTGCTACATAGCACTTTAACAATGTCATCGCAGGTTCGAATCCGGCCTGATGCACCTTCCCGCTGTTTCAGCGGTCTCACGTTGTTTTACGCGACGGTGCCCTCTGCTCAGCGTCTTCCCGATCGCCCGCGACATCTTATGAAGCAGAGAACCTGAGTGTTTGTAACTGTTTGCGTCCTGTTTCTTGTGTTTTTTTACTGAGGGCAATCATATGAATCATTGATATCCATTGCAACACCCAGAGGAGTAAAAAATAATTTTACAAAATAGGGGAATGCCGCGATCAGCGGACTTTGAGCTACGCACGCACGCACGCAGTAGCCGGCAGTCACGAGACTCTAATAATGTATAATGAGCACTGCATTAATCAGCGTCTCCGTAGCACACATGGGAAAGGCAGCGCTGTGCTACATAGCACTTTAAGAATGGCATCGCCGGTTCGAATCCGGCCTGAAGCACCGTCCGGCAGTTTCCGCGGACTCACGTTGTTATACGCGACGGTGCCCTCTGCTCAGCGTCTTCCCGATCGCCCGCGACATCTTATGAAGCAGAGAACCTGAGTGTTTGTAACTGTTTGCGTCCTGTTTCTTGTGTTTTTTTACTGAGGGCAATCATATGAATCATTGATATCCATTGCAACACCCAGAGGAGTAAAAAATAATTTTACAAAATAGGGGAATGCCGCGATCAGCGGACTTTGAGCTACGCACGCACGCACGCAGTGGCCGGCAGTCACGAGACTCTAATCATGTATAATGAGCACTGCATTAATCAGCGTCTCCGTAGCACACATGGGAAAGGCAGCGCTGTGCTACATAGCACTTTAACAATGTCATCGCAGGTTCGAATCCGGCCTGAAGCACCTTCCCGCTGTTTCAGCGGTCTCACGTTGTTTTACGCGACGGTGCCCTCTGCTCAGCGTCTTCCCGATCGCCCGCGACATCTTATGAAGCAGAGAACCTGAGTGTTTGTAACTGTTTGCGTCCTGTTTCTTGTGTTTTTTTACTGAGGGCAATCATATGAATCATTGATATCCATTGCAACACCCAGAGGAGTAAAAAATAATTTTACAAAATAGGGGAATGCCCCGATCAGCGGACTTTGACCTACGCACGCAGTAGCCGGCAGTCACGAGACTCTAATAATGTATAATGAGCACTGCATTAATCAGCGTCTCCGTAGCACACATGGGAAAGGCAGCGCTGTGCTACATAGCACTTTAAGAATGGCATCGCCGGTTCGAATCCGGCCTGAAGCACCGTCCGGCAGTTTCCGCGGACTCACGTAGTTTTACGCGACGGTGCCTTCTGCTCAGTCTTCCCGATCGCCCGCGACATCTTATGAAGCAGAGAACCTGAGTGTTTGCGTCCTGTTTCTTGTGTTTTTTTTACTGAGGGCAATCATATGAATCATTGATATCCATTGCAACACCCAGAGGAGTAAAAAATAATTTTACAAAATAGGGGAATGTCGCGATCAGCGGACTTTGACCTATGCACGCACGCACGCAGTAGCCGGCAGTCACGAGACTCTAATCATGTATAATGAGCACTGTATTAATCAGCGTCTCCGTAGCACATATGGGAAAGGCAGCGCTGTGCTACATAGCACTTTAAGAATAGCATCGCCGGTTCGAATCCGGCCTGAAGCACCGATTCCGCTGTCTCACGTTGTTTTACGCGACGGTGCCCTCTGCTCAGCATCTTCCCGATCGCCCACGACATCTTATGAAGCAGAGAACCTGAGTGTTTGTAACTGTTTGCGTCCTGTTTCTTGTGTTTTTTTACTGAGGGCAATCATATGAATCATTGATATCCATTGCAACACCCAGAGGAGTAAAAAATAATTTTACAAAATAGGGGAATGCCGCGATCAGCGGACTTTGACCTACGCACGCAGTAGCCGGCAGTCACGAGACTCTAATAATGTATAATGAGCACTGCATTAATCAGCGTCTCCGTAGCACACATGGGAAAGGCAGCGCTGTGCTACATAGCACTTTAAGAATGGCATCGCCGGTTCGAATCCGGCATGAAGCACCGTCCGGCAGTTTCCGCGGACTCACGTTGTTATACGCGACGGTGCCCTCTGCTCAGCGTCTTCCCAATCGCCGCGACATCTTATGAAGCAGATAACCTGAGTGTTTGTAACTCTTTGCGTCCTGTTTCTTGTGTTTTTTTACTGAGGGCAATCATATGAATCATTGATATCCATTGCAACACCCAGAGGAGTAAAAAATAATTTTACAAAATAGGGGAATGCCGCGATCAGCGGACTTTGAGCTACGCACGCACGCACGCAGTAGCCGGCAGTCACGAGACTCTAATCATGTATAATGAGCACTGCATTAATCAGCGTCTCCGTAGCACACATGGGAAAGGCAGCGCTGTGCTACATAGCACTTTAACAATGTCATCGCAGGTTCGAATCCGGCCTGAAGCACCTTCCCGCTGTTTCAGCGGTCTCACGTTGTTTTACGCGACGGTGCCCTCTGCTCAGCGTCTTCCCGATCGCCCGCGACATCTTATGAAGCAGAGAACCTGAGTGTTTGTAACTGTTTGCGTCCTGTTTCTTGTGTTTTTTTACTGAGGGCAATCATATGAATCATTGATATCCATTGCAACACCCAGAGGAGTAAAAAATAATTTTACAAAATAGGGGAATGTCGCGATCAGCGGACTTTGACCTATGCACGCACGCACGCAGTAGCCGGCAGTCACGAGACTCTAATCATGTATAATGAGCACTGTATTAACCAGCGTCTCCGTAGCACATATGGGAAAGGCAGCGCTGTGCTACATAGCACTTTAAGAATAGCATCGCCGGTTCGAATCCGGCCTGAAGCACCGATTCAGCTGTCTCACGTTGTTTTACGCGACGGTGCCCTCTGCTCAGCGTCTTCCCGATCGCCCGCGACATCTTATGAAGCAGAGAACCTGAGTGTTTGTAACTGATTGCGTCCTGTTTCTTGTATTTTTTTACTGAGGGCAATCATATGAATCATTGATATCCATTGCAACACCCAGAGGAGTAAAAAATAATTTTACAAAATAGGGGAATGCCCCGATCAGCGGACTTTGACCTACGCACGCACGCAGGCAGTAGCCGGCAGTCACGAGACTCTAATCATGTATAATGAGCACTGCATTAATCAGCGTCTCCGTAGCACACATGGGAAAGGCAGCGCTGTGCTACATAGCACTTTAACAATGTCATCGCAGGTTCGAATCCGGCCTGAAGCACCTTCCCGCTGTTTCAGCGGTCTCACGTTGTTTTACGCGACGGTGCCCTCTGCTCAGCGTCTTCCCGATCGCCCGCGACATCTTATGAAGCAGAGAACCTGAGTGTTTGTAACTGTTTGCGTCCTGTTTCTTGTGTTTTTTTACTGAGGGCAATCATATGAATCATTGATATCCATTGCA
This sequence comes from Alosa pseudoharengus, assembly GCF_046254945.1. NCBI lineage: Eukaryota > Metazoa > Chordata > Actinopteri > Clupeiformes > Clupeidae > Alosa > Alosa pseudoharengus. Next base: position 40,530,765 of record NW_027468774.1, read on the forward strand.
ACACCCAGAGGAGTAAAAAATAATTTTACAAAATAGGGGAATGCCGATCAGCGGACTTTGACCTACGCACGCAGTAGCCGGCAGTCACGAGACTCTAATAATGTATAATGAGCACTGCATTAATCAGCGTCTCCGTAGCACACATGGGAAAGGCAGCGCTGTGCTACATAGCACTTTAAGAATGGCATCGCCGGTTCGAATCCGGCCTGAAGCACCGTCCGGCAGTTTCCGCGGACTCACGTTGTTTTACGCTACGGTGCCCTCTGCTCAGCGTCTTCCCGATCGCCCGCGACATCTTATTAAGCAGAGAACCTGAGTGTTTGCGTCCTGTTTCTTGTGTTTTTTTACTGAGGGCAATCATATGAATCATTGATATCCATTGCAACACCCAGAGGAGTAAAAAATAATTTTATAAAATAGGGGAATGCCGCGATCAGCGGACTTTGACCTACGCATGCACGCACGCAGTAGCCGGCAGTCACGAGACTCTAATCATGTATAATGAGCACTGCATTAATCAGCGTCTCCGTGGCACACATGGGAAAGGCAGCTCTGTGCTACATAGCACGTTAAGAATGGCATTGCAGGTTCGAATAAGGCCTGAAGCACCGTCCGGCCATTTCCGCGGTCTCGCGTTGTTTTACGCGACGTGCCCTCTGCTCAGCGTCTTCCCGATCGCCCGCGACATCTTATGAAGCAGAGTTTGTAACTGTTTGCGTCCTGTTTCTTGTGCTTTTTTACTGAGGGCAATCATATGAATCATTGATATCCATTGCAACACCCAGAGGAGTAAAAAATAATTTTACAAAATAGGGGAATGCCCCGATCAGCGGACTTTGACCTACGCACGCAGTAGCCGGCAGTCACGAGACTCTAATAATGTATAATGAGCACTGCATTAATCAGCGTCTCCGTAGCACACATGGGAAAGGCAGCGCTGTGCTACATAGCACTTTAAGAATGGCATCGCCGGTTCGAATCCGGCCTGAAGCACCGTCCGGCAGTTTCCGCGGACTCACGTTGTTTTACGCTACGGTGCCCTCTGCTCAGCGTCTTCCCGATCGCCCGCGACATCTTATGAAGCAGAGAACCTGAGTGTTTGCGTCCTGTTTCTTGTGTTTTTTTACTGAGGGCAATCATATGAATCATTGATATCCATTGCAACACCCAGAGGAGTAAAAAATAATTTTATAAAATAGGGGAATGCCGCGATCAGCGGACTTTGACCTACGCATGCACGCACGCAGTAGCCGGCAGTCACGAGACTCTAATCATGTATAATGAGCACTGCATTAATCAGCGTCTCCGTGGCACACATGGGAAAGGCAGCTCTGTGCTACATAGCACGTTAAGAATGGCATTGCAGGTTCGAATAAGGCCTGAAGCACCGTCCGGCCATTTCCGCGGTCTCGCGTTGTTTTACGCGACGTGCCCTCTGCTCAGCGTCTTCCCGATCGCCCGCGACATCTTATGAAGCAGAGTTTGTAACTGTTTGCGTCCTGTTTCTTGTGCTTTTTTACTGAGGGCAATCATATGAATCATTGATATCCATTGCAACACCCAGAGGAGTAAAAAATAATTTTACAAAATAGGGGAATGCCCCGATCAGCGGACTTTGACCTACGCACGCAGTAGCCGGCAGTCACGAGACTCTAATAATGTATAATGAGCACTGCATTAATCAGCGTCTCCGTAGCACACATGGGAAAGGCAGCGCTGTGCTACATAGCACTTTAAGAATGGCATCGCCGGTTCGAATCCGGCCTGAAGCACCGTCCGGCAGTTTCCGCGGACTCACGTAGTTTTACGCGACGGTGCCTTCTGCTCAGTCTTCCCGATCGCCCGCGACATCTTATGAAGCAGAGAACCTGAGTGTTTGCGTCCTGTTTCTTGTGTTTTTTTACTGAGGGCAATCATATGAATCATTGATATCCATTGCAACACCCAGAGGAGTAAAAAATAATTTTACAAAATAGGGGAATGTCGCGATCAGCGGACTTTGACCTATGCACGCACGCACGCAGTAGCCGGCAGTCACGAGACTCTAATCATGTATAATGAGCACTGTATTAATCAGCGTCTCCGTAGCACATATGGGAAAGGCAGCGCTGTGCTACATAGCACTTTAAGAATAGCATCGCCGGTTCGAATCCGGCCTGAAGCACCGATTCCGCTGTCTCACGTTGTTTTACGCGACGGTGCCCTCTGCTCAGCGTCTTCCCGATCGCCCGCGACATCTTATGAAGCAGAGAACCTGAGTGTTTGTAACTGATTGCGTCCTGTTTCTTGTATTTTTTTACTGAGGGCAATCATATGAATCATTGATATCCATTGCAACACCCAGAGGAGTAAAAAATAATTTTACAAAATAGGGGAATGTCGCGATCAGCGGACTTTGACCTACGCACGCACGCAGGCAGTAGCCGGCAGTCACGAGACTCTAATCATGTATAATGAGCACTGCATTAATCAGCGTCTCCGTAGCACACATGGGAAAGGCAGCGCTGTGCTACATAGCACTTTAACAATGTCATCGCAGGTTCGAATCCGGCCTGAAGCACCTTCCCGCTGTTTCAGCGGTCTCACGTTGTTTTACGCGACGGTGCCCTCTGCTCAGCGTCTTCCCGATCGCCCGCGACATCTTATGAAGCAGAGAACCTGAGTGTTTGTAACTGTTTGCGTCCTGTTTCTTGTGTTTTTTTACTGAGGGCAATCATATGAATCATTGATATCCATTGCAACACCCAGAGGAGTAAAAAATAATTTTACAAAATAGGGGAATGCCGCGATCAGCGGACTTTGACCTACGCACGCAGTAGCCGGCAGTCACGAGACTCTAATAATGTATAATGAGCACTGCATTAATCAGCGTCTCCGTAGCACACATGGGAAAGGCAGCGCTGTGCTACATAGCACTTTAAGAATGGCATCGCCGGTTCGAATCCGGCATGAAGCACCGTCCGGCAGTTTCCGCGGGCTCACGTTGTTATACGCGACGGTGCCCTCTGCTCAGCGTCTTCCCAATCGCCGCGACATCTTATGAAGCAGAGAACCTGAGTGTTTGTAACTCTTTGCGTCCTGTTTCTTGTGTTTTTTTACTGAGGGCAATCATATGAATCATTGATATCCATTGCAACACCCAGAGGAGTAAAAAATAATTTTACAAAATAGGGGAATGCCGCGATCAGCGGACTTTGAGCTACGCACGCACGCACGCAGTAGCCGGCAGTCACGAGACTCTAATCATGTATAATGAGCACTGCATTAATCAGCGTCTCCGTAGCACACATGGGAAAGGCAGCGCTGTGCTACATAGCACTTTAACAATGTCATCGCAGGTTCGAATCCGGCCTGAAGCACCTTCCCGCTGTTTCAGCGGTCTCACGTTGTTTTACGCGACGGTGCCCTCTGCTCAGCGTCTTCCCGATCGCCCGCGACATCTTATGAAGCAGAGAACCTGAGTGTTTGTAACTGTTTGCGTCCTGTTTCTTGTGTTTTTTTACTGAGGGCAATCATATGAATCATTGATATCCATTGCAACACCCAGAGGAGTAAAAAATAATTTTACAAAATAGGGGAATGCCGCGATCAGCGGACTTTGACCTACGCACGCAGTAGCCGGCAGTCACGAGACTCTAATAATGTATAATGAGCACTGCATTAATCAGCGTCTCCGTAGCACACATGGGAAAGGCAGCGCTGTGCTACATAGCACTTTAAGAATGGCATCGCCGGTTCGAATCCGGCATGAAGCACCGTCCGGCAGTTTCCGCGGGCTCACGTTGTTATACGCGACGGTGCCCTCTGCTCAGCGTCTTCCCAATCGCCGCGACATCTTATGAAGCAGAGAACCTGAGTGTTTGTAACTCTTTGCGTCCTGTTTCTTGTGTTTTTTTACTGAGGGCAATCATATGAATCATTGATATCCATTGCAACACCCAGAGGAGTAAAAAATAATTTTACAAAATAGGGGAATGCCGCGATCAGCGGACTTTGAGCTACGCACGCACGCACGCAGTAGCCGGCAGTCACGAGACTCTAATCATGTATAATGAGCACTGCATTAATCAGCGTCTCCGTAGCACACATGGGAAAGGCAGCGCTGTGCTACATAGCACTTTAACAATGTCATCGCAGGTTCGAATCCGGCCTGAAGCACCTTCCCGCTGTTTCAGCGGTCTCACGTTGTTTTACGCGACTGTGCCCTCTGCTCAGCGTCTTCCCGATCGCCCGCGACATCTTATGAAGCAGAGAACCTGAGTGTTTGTAACTGTTTGCGTCCTGTTTCTTGTGTTTTTTTACTGAGGGCAATCATATGAATCATTGATATCCATTGCAACACCCAGAGGAGTAAAAAATAATTTTACAAAATAGGGGAATGTCGCGATCAGCGGACTTTGACCTATGCACGCACGCACGCAGTAGCCGGCAGTCACGAGACTCTAATCATGTATAATGAGCACTGTATTAATCAGCGTCTCCGTAGCACATATGGGAAAGGCAGCGCTGTGCTACATAGCACTTTAAGAATAGCATCGCCGGTTCGAATCCGGCCTGAAGCACCGATTCCGCTGTCTCACGTTGTTTTACGCGACGGTGCCCTCTGCTCAGCGTCTTCCCGATCGCCCGCGACATCTTATGAAGCAGAGAACCTGAGTGTTTGTAACTGATTGCGTCCTGTTTCTTGTATTTTTTTACTGAGGGCAATCATATGAATCATTGATATCCATTGCAACACCCAGAGGAGTAAAAAATAATTTTACAAAATAGGGGAATGCCCCGATCAGCGGACTTTGACCTACGCACGCACGCAGGCAGTAGCCGGCAGTCACGAGACTCTAATCATGTATAATGAGCACTGCATTAATCAGCGTCTCCGTAGCACACATGGGAAAGGCAGCGCTGTGCTACATAGCACTTTAACAATGTCATCGCAGGTTCGAATCCGGCCTGAAGCACCTTCCCGCTGTTTCAGCGGTCTCACGTTGTTTTACGCGACGGTGCCCTCTGCTCAGCGTCTTCCCGATCGCCCGCGACATCTTATGAAGCAGAGAACCTGAGTGTTTGTAACTGTTTGCGTCCTGTTTCTTGTGTTTTTTTACTGAGGGCAATCATATGAATCATTGATATCCATTGCAACACCCAGAGGAGTAAAAAATAATTTTACAAAATAGGGGAATGCCGCGATCAGCGGACTTTGACCTACGCACGCAGTAGCCGGCAGTCACGAGACTCTAATAATGTATAATGAGCACTGCATTAATCAGCGTCTCCGTAGCACACATGGGAAAGGCAGCGCTGTGCTACATAGCACTTTAAGAATGGCATCGCCGGTTCGAATCCGGCCTGAAGCACCGTCCGGCAGTTTCCGCGGACTCACGTTGTTTTACGCTACGGTGCCCTCTGCTCAGCGTCTTCCCGATCGCCCGCGACATCTTATGAAGCAGAGAACCTGAGTGTTTGCGTCCTGTTTCTTGTGTTTTTTTACTGAGGGCAATCATATGAATCATTGATATCCATTGCAACACCCAGAGGAGTAAAAAATAATTTTATAAAATAGGGGAATGCCGCGATCAGCGGACTTTGACCTACGCATGCACGCACGCAGTAGCCGGCAGTCACGAGACTCTAATCATGTATAATGAGCACTGCATTAATCAGCGTCTCCGTGGCACACATGGGAAAGGCAGCTCTGTGCTACATAGCACGTTAAGAATGGCATTGCAGGTTCGAATAAGGCCTGAAGCACCGTCCGGCCATTTCCGCGGTCTCGCGTTGTTTTACGCGACGTGCCCTCTGCTCAGCGTCTTCCCGATCGCCCGCGACATCTTATGAAGCAGAGTTTGTAACTGTTTGCGTCCTGTTTCTTGTGCTTTTTTACTGAGGGCAATCATATGAATCATTGATATCCATTGCAACACCCAGAGGAGTAAAAAATAATTTTACAAAATAGGGGAATGCTGCGATCGGCGGACTTTGACCTACGCACGCACGCACACAGTAGCCGGCAGTCACGAGACTCTAATGAGCTCTGCATTAATCAGCGTCTCCATAGCACACATGGGAAAGGCACCGCTGTGCTACATAGCACTTTGACCATGTCATCGCAGGTTCGAATCCGGCCTGAAGCACCTTCTGGCCCTTTCCGCGGTCTCACGTTGTTTTACGCGACGGTGCCCTCTGCTCAGCGTCTTCCCGATCGCCGGCGACATCTGATGAAGCAGAGAACCTGAGTGTTTGTAACTGATTGCATTCCTGTTTCTTGTGTTTTTTTACTGAGGGCAATCATATGAATCATTGATATCCATTGCAACACCCAGAGGAGTAAAAAATAATTTTACAAAATAGGGGAATGCCGCGATCAGCGGACTTTGACCTACGCACGCACGCAGTAGCCGGCAGTCACGAGACTCTAATCATGTATAATGAGCACTACATTAATCAGCGTCTCCGTAGCACCCATGGGAAAGGCAGCGCTGTGCTACATAGCACTTTAAGAATGTCATCGCCGGTTCGAATCCGGCCTGAAGCACCGTCCGGCAGTTTCCGCGGACTCACGTTGTTTTACGCAACGGTGCCCTCTGCTCAGCGTCTTCCCGATCGCCCGCGACATCTTATGAAGTAGAGAACCTGAGTGTTTGTAACTGTTTGCGTCCTGTTTCTTGTGTTTTTTTACTGAGGGCAATCATATGAATCATTGATATCCATTGCAACACCCAGAGGAGTAAAAAACAAATTTACAAAATAGGGGAATGCCGCGATCAGCGGACTTTGACCTACGCACGCACGCAGTAGCCGGCAGTCACGAGACTCTAATCATGTATAATGAGCACTGCATTAATCAGCGTCTCCGTAGCACACATGGGAAAGGCAGCGCTGTGCTACATAGCACTTTAAGAATGTCATCGCAGGTTCGAATCCGGCCTTACGCACCGTCCGGCCGTTTCCGCGGTCTCACGATGTTTTACGTGACGGTGCCATCTGCTCAGCGTCTTCCCGATCGCCCGCGACATCTTATGAAGCAGAGTTTGTAACTGTTTGCGTCCTGTTTCTTGTGCTTTTTTACTGAGGGCAATTATATGAATCATTGATATCCATTGCAACACCCAGAGGAGTAAAAAATAATTTTACAAAATAGGGGAATGCTGCGATCGGCGGACTTTGACCTACACACGCACGCACACAGTAGCCGGCAGTCACGAGACTCTAATGAGCTCTGCATTAATCAGCGTCTCCATAGCACACATGGGAAAGGCACCGCTGTGCTACATAGCACTTTGACCATGTCATCGCAGGTTCGAATCCGGCCTGAAGCACCTTCTGGCCCTTTCCGCGGTCTCACGTTGTTTTACGCGACGGTGCCCTCTGCTCAGCGTCTTCCCGATCGCCGGCGACATCTGATGAAGCAGAGAACCTGAGTGTTTGTAACTGATTGCATTCCTGTTTCTTGTGTTTTTTTACTGAGGGCAATCATATGAATCATTGATATCCATTGCAACACCCAGAGGAGTAAAAAATAATTTTACAAAATAGGGGAATGCCGCGATCAGCGGACTTTGACCTACGCACGCACGCAGTAGCCGGCAGTCACGAGACTCTAATCATGTATAATGAGCACTACATTAATCAGCGTCTCCGTAGCACCCATGGGAAAGGCAGCGCTGTGCTACATAGCACTTTAAGAATGTCATCGCCGGTTCGAATCCGGCCTGAAGCACCGTCCGGCAGTTTCCGCGGACTCACGTTGTTTTACGCAACGGTGCCCTCTGCTCAGCGTCTTCCCGATCGCCCGCGACATCTTATGAAGTAGAGAACCTGAGTGTTTGTAACTGTTTGCGTCCTGTTTCTTGTGTTTTTTTACTGAGGGCAATCATATGAATCATTGATATCCATTGCAACACCCAGAGGAGTAAAAAACAAATTTACAAAATAGGGGAATGCCGCGATCAGCGGACTTTGACCTACGCACGCACGCAGTAGCCGGCAGTCACGAGACTCTAATCATGTATAATGAGCACTGCATTAATCAGCGTCTCCGTAGCACACATGGGAAAGGCAGCGCTGTGCTACATAGCACTTTAAGAATGTCATCGCAGGTTCGAATCCGGCCTTACGCACCGTCCGGCCGTTTCCGCGGTCTCACGATGTTTTACGTGACGGTGCCATCTGCTCAGCGTCTTCCCGATCGCCCGCGACATCTTATGAAGCAGAGTTTGTAACTGTTTGCGTCCTGTTTCTTGTGCTTTTTTACTGAGGGCAATTATATGAATCATTGATATCCATTGCAACACCCAGAGGAGTAAAAAATAATTTTACAAAATAGGGGAATGCTGCGATCGGCGGACTTTGACCTACACACGCACGCACACAGTAGCCGGCAGTCACGAGACTCTAATGAGCTCTGCATTAATCAGCGTCTCCATAGCACACATGGGAAAGGCACCGCTGTGCTACATAGCACTTTGACCATGTCATCGCAGGTTCGAATCCGGCCTGAAGCACCTTCTGGCCCTTTCCGCGGTCTCACGTTGTTTTACGCGACGGTGCCCTCTGCTCAGCGTCTTCCCGATCGCCGGCGACATCTGATGAAGCAGAGAACCTGAGTGTTTGTAACTGATTGCATTCCTGTTTCTTGTGTTTTTTTACTGAATCATTGATATCCATTGCAACACCCAGAGGAGTAAAAAATAATTTTACAAAATAGGGGAATGCCGCGATCAGCGGACTTTGACCTACGCACGCACGCAGTAGCCGGCAGTCACGAGACTCTAATCATGTATAATGAGCACTACATTAATCAGCGTCTCCGTAGCACCCATGGGAAAGGCAGCGCTGTGCTACATAGCACTTTAAGAATGTCATCGCCGGTTCGAATCCGGCCTGAAGCACCGTCCGGCAGTTTCCGCGGACTCACGTTGTTTTACGCAACGGTGCCCTCTGCTCAGCGTCTTCCCGATCGCCCGCGACATCTTATGAAGTAGAGAACCTGAGTGTTTGTAACTGTTTGCGTCCTGTTTCTTGTGTTTTTTTACTGAGGGCAATCATATGAATCATTGATATCCATTGCAACACCCAGAGGAGTAAAAAACAAATTTACAAAATAGGGGAATGCCGCGATCAGCGGACTTTGACCTACGCACGCACGCAGTAGCCGGCAGTCACGAGACTCTAATCATGTATAATGAGCACTACATTAATCAGCGTCTCCGTAGCACCCATGGGAAAGGCAGCGCTGTGCTACATAGCACTTTAAGAATGGCATCGCCGGTTCGAATCCGGCCTGAAGCACCGTCCGGCCGATTCCATTGTCTAACGTTGTTTTACGCGACGGTGCCCTCTGCTCAGCGTCATCCCGATCGCCCGCGACATCTTATGAAGCAGAGAACCTGAGTGTTTGTAACTGTTTGCGTCCTGTTTCTTGTGTTTTTTTACTGAGGGCAATCACATGAATCATTGATATCCATTGCAACACCCAGAGGAGTAAAAAATAATTTTACAAAATAGGGGAATGCCGCGATCAGCGGACTTTGACCTACAGCACGCACGCACGCAGTAGCCGGCAGTCACGAGACTCTAATCATGTATAATGAGCACTGCATTAATCAGCGTCTCCGTAGCACACATGGGAAAGGCAGCGCTGTGCTACATAGCACTTTAAGAATGGCATCGCCGGTTCGAATCCGGCCTTAAGCACCGTCCGGCAGTTTCCGCGGTCTCACGTTCTTTTACGCGATGGTGCCCTCTGCTCAGCGTCTTCCCGATCGCCCGCGACATCTTATGAAGTAGAGAACCTGAGTGTTTGTAACTGTTTGCGTCCTGTTTCTTGTGTTTTTTTACTGAGGGCAATCATATGAATCATTGATATCCATTGCAACACCCAGAGGAGTAAAAAACAAATTTACAAAATAGGGGAATGCCGCGATCAGCGGACTTTGACCTACGCACGCACGCAGTAGCCGGCAGTCACGAGACTCTAATAATGTATAATGAGCACTGCATTAATCAGCGTCTCCGTAGCACACATGGGAAAGGCAGCGCTGTGCTACATAGCACTTTAAGAATGGCATCGCCGGTTCGAATCCGGCCTGAAGCACCGTCCGGCAGTTTCCGCGGACTCACGTTGTTATACGCGACGGTGCCCTCTGCTCAGCGTCTTCCCGATCGCCCGCGACATCTTATGAAGCAGAGAACCTGAGTGTTTGTAACTGTTTGCGTCCTGTTTCTTGTGTTTTTTTACTGAGGGCAATCATATGAATCATTGATATCCATTGCAACACCCAGAGGAGTAAAAAATAATTTTACAAAATAGGGGAATGCCGCGATCAGCGGACTTTGAGCTACGCACGCACGCACGCAGTAGCCGGCAGTCACGAGACTCTAATCATGTATAATGAGCACTGCATTAATCAGCGTCTCCGTAGCACACATGGGAAAGGCAGCGCTGTGCTACATAGCACTTTAACAATGTCATCGCAGGTTCGAATCCGGCCTGAAGCACCTTCCCGCTGTTTCAGCGGTCTCACGTTGTTTTACGCGACGGTGCCCTCTGCTCAGCGTCTTCCCGATCGCCCGCGACATCTTATGAAGCAGAGAACCTGAGTGTTTGTAACTGTTTGCGTCCTGTTTCTTGTGTTTTTTTACTGAGGGCAATCATATGAATCATTGATATCCATTGCAACACCCAGAGGAGTAAAAAATAATTTTACAAAATAGGGGAATGCCCCGATCAGCGGACTTTGACCTACGCACGCAGTAGCCGGCAGTCACGAGACTCTAATAATGTATAATGAGCACTGCATTAATCAGCGTCTCCGTAGCACACATGGGAAAGGCAGCGCTGTGCTACATAGCACTTTAAGAATGGCATCGCCGGTTCGAATCCGGCCTGAAGCACCGTCCGGCAGTTTCCGCGGACTCACGTAGTTTTACGCGACGGTGCCTTCTGCTCAGTCTTCCCGATCGCCCGCGACATCTTATGAAGCAGAGAACCTGAGTGTTTGCGTCCTGTTTCTTGTGTTTTTTTACTGAGGGCAATCATATGAATCATTGATATCCATTGCAACACCCAGAGGAGTAAAAAATAATTTTACAAAATAGGGGAATGCCGCGATCAGCGGACTTTGAGCTACGCACGCACGCACGCAGTAGCCGGCAGTCACGAGACTCTAATAATGTATAATGAGCACTGCATTAATCAGCGTCTCCGTAGCACACATGGGAAAGGCAGCGCTGTGCTACATAGCACTTTAAGAATGGCATCGCCGGTTCGAATCCGGCCTGAAGCACCGTCCGGCAGTTTCCGCGGACTCACGTTGTTATACGCGACGGTGCCCTCTGCTCAGCGTCTTCCCGATCGCCCGCGACATCTTATGAAGCAGATAACCTGAGTGTTTGTAACTGTTTGCGTCCTGTTTCTTGTGTTTTTTTACTGAGGGCAATCATATGAATCATTGATATCCATTGCAACACCCAGAGGAGTAAAAAATAATTTTACAAAATAGGGGAATGCCCCGATCAGCGGACTTTGACCTACGCACGCAGTAGCCGGCAGTCACGAGACTCTAATAATGTATAATGAGCACTGCATTAATCAGCGTCTCCGTAGCACACATGGGAAAGGCAGCGCTGTGCTACATAGCACTTTAAGAATGGCATCGCCGGTTCGAATCCGGCCTGAAGCACCGTCCGGCAGTTTCCGCGGACTCACGTAGTTTTACGCGACGGTGCCTTCTGCTCAGTCTTCCCGATCGCCCGCGACATCTTATGAAGCAGAGAACCTGAGTGTTTGCGTCCTGTTTCTTGTGTTTTTTTACTGAGGGCAATCATATGAATCATTGATATCCATTGCAACACCCAGAGGAGTAAAAAATAATTTTACAAAATAGGGGAATGCCGCGATCAGCGGACTTTGAGCTACGCACGCACGCACGCAGTAGCCGGCAGTCACGAGACTCTAATAATGTATAATGAGCACTGCATTAATCAGCGTCTCCGTAGCACACATGGGAAAGGCAGCGCTGTGCTACATAGCACTTTAAGAATGGCATCGCCGGTTCGAATCCGGCCTGAAGCACCGTCCGGCAGTTTCCGCGGACTCACGTTGTTATACGCGACGGTGCCCTCTGCTCAGCGTCTTCCCGATCGCCCGCGACATCTTATGAAGCAGAGAACCTGAGTGTTTGTAACTGTTTGCGTCCTGTTTCTTGTGTTTTTTTACTGAGGGCAATCATATGAATCATTGATATCCATTGCAACACCCAGAGGAGTAAAAAATAATTTTACAAAATAGGGGAATGCCGCGATCAGCGGACTTTGAGCTACGCACGCACGCACGCAGTAGCCGGCAGTCACGAGACTCTAATCATGTATAATGAGCACTGCATTAATCAGCGTCTCCGTAGCACACATGGGAAAGGCAGCGCTGTGCTACATAGCACTTTAACAATGTCATCGCAGGTTCGAATCCGGCCTGAAGCACCTTCCCGCTGTTTCAGCGGTCTCACGTTGTTTTACGCGACGGTGCCCTCTGCTCAGCGTCTTCCCGATCGCCCGCGACATCTTATGAAGCAGAGAACCTGAGTGTTTGTAACTGTTTGCGTCCTGTTTCTTGTGTTTTTTTACTGAGGGCAATCATATGAATCATTGATATCCATTGCAACACCCAGAGGAGTAAAAAATAATTTTACAAAATAGGGGAATGCCGCGATCAGCGGACTTTGAGCTACGCACGCACGCACGCAGTAGCCGGCAGTCACGAGACTCTAATAATGTATAATGAGCACTGCATTAATCAGCGTCTCCGTAGCACACATGGGAAAGGCAGCGCTGTGCTACATAGCACTTTAAGAATGGCATCGCCGGTTCGAATCCGGCCTGAAGCACCGTCCGGCAGTTTCCGCGGACTCACGTTGTTATACGCGACGGTGCCCTCTGCTCAGCGTCTTCCCGATCGCCCGCGACATCTTATGAAGCAGAGAACCTGAGTGTTTGTAACTGTTTGCGTCCTGTTTCTTGTGTTTTTTTACTGAGGGCAATCATATGAATCATTGATATCCATTGCAACACCCAGAGGAGTAAAAAATAATTTTACAAAATAGGGGAATGCCGCGATCAGCGGACTTTGAGCTACGCACGCACGCACGCAGTAGCCGGCAGTCACGAGACTCTAATCATGTATAATGAGCACTGCATTAATCAGCGTCTCCGTAGCACACATGGGAAAGGCAGCGCTGTGCTACATAGCACTTTAACAATGTCATCGCAGGTTCGAATCCGGCCTGAAGCACCTTCCCGCTGTTTCAGCGGTCTCACGTTGTTTTACGCGACGGTGCCCTCTGCTCAGCGTCTTCCCGATCGCCCGCGACATCTTATGAAGCAGAGAACCTGAGTGTTTGTAACTGTTTGCGTCCTGTTTCTTGTGTTTTTTTACTGAGGGCAATCATATGAATCATTGATATCCATTGCAACACCCAGAGGAGTAAAAAATAATTTTACAAAATAGGGGAATGCCCCGATCAGCGGACTTTGACCTACGCACGCAGTAGCCGGCAGTCACGAGACTCTAATAATGTATAATGAGCACTGCATTAATCAGCGTCTCCGTAGCACACATGGGAAAGGCAGCGCTGTGCTACATAGCACTTTAAGAATGGCATCGCCGGTTCGAATCCGGCCTGAAGCACCGTCCGGCAGTTTCCGCGGACTGATCGCCCGCGACATCTTATGAAGCAGAGAACCTGAGTGTTTGCGTCCTGTTTCTTGTGTTTTTTTACTGAGGGCAATCATATGAATCATTGATATCCATTGCAACACCCAGAGGAGTAAAAAATAATTTTACAAAATAGGGGAATGCCGCGATCAGCGGACTTTGAGCTACGCACGCACGCACGCACGCAGTAGCCGGCAGTCACGAGACTCTAATAATGTATAATGAGCACTGCATTAATCAGCGTCTCCGTAGCACACATGGGAAAGGCAGCGCTGTGCTACATAGCACTTTAAGAATGGCATCGCCGGTTCGAATCCGGCCTGAAGCACCGTCCGGCAGTTTCCGCGGACTCACGTTGTTATACGCGACGGTGCCCTCTGCTCAGCGTCTTCCCGATCGCCCGCGACATCTTATGAAGCAGAGAACCTGAGTGTTTGTAACTGTTTGCGTCCTGTTTCTTGTGTTTTTTTACTGAGGGCAATCATATGAATCATTGATATCCATTGCAACACCCAGAGGAGTAAAAAATTATTTTACAAAATAGGGGAATGCCGCGATCAGCGGACTTTGAGCTACGCACGCACGCACGCAGTAGCCGGCAGTCACGAGACTCTAATCATGTATAATGAGCACTGCATTAATCAGCGTCTCCGTAGCACACATGGGAAAGGCAGCGCTGTGCTACATAGCACTTTAACAATGTCATCGCAGGTTCGAATCCGGCCTGAAGCACCTTCCCGCTGTTTCAGCGGTCTCACGTTGTTTTACGCGACGGTGCCCTCTGCTCAGCGTCTTCCCAATCGCCCGCGACATCTTATGAAGCAGAGAACCTGAGTGTTTGTAACTGTTTGCGTCCTGTTTCTTGTGTTTTTTTACTGAGGGCAATCATATGAATCATTGATATCCATTGCAACACCCAGAGGAGTAAAAAATAATTTTACAAAATAGGGGAATGCCCCGATCAGCGGACTTTGACCTACGCACGCAGTAGCCGGCAGTCACGAGACTCTAATAATGTATAATGAGCACTGCATTAATCAGCGTCTCCGTAGCACACATGGGAAAGGCAGCGCTGTGCTACATAGCACTTTAAGAATGGCATCGCCGGTTCGAATCCGGCCTGAAGCACCGTCCGGCAGTTTCCGCGGACTCACGTAGTTTTACGCGACGGTGCCTTCTGCTCAGTCTTCCCGATCGCCCGCGACATCTTATGAAGCAGTGAACCTGAGTGTTTGCGTCCTGTTTCTTGTGTTTTTTTACTGAGGGCAATCATATGAATCATTGATATCCATTGCAACACCCAGAGGAGTAAAAAATAATTTTACAAAATAGGGGAATGTCGCGATCAGCGGACTTTGACCTATGCACGCACGCAGTAGCCGGCAGTCACGAGACTCTAATCATGTATAATGAGCACTGCATTAATCAGCGTCTCCGTAGCACATATGGGAAAGGCAGCGCTGTGCTACATAGCACTTTAACAATGCCATCGCAGGTTCGAATCCGGCCTGAAGCACCGTCCGGCAGTTTCCGCGGACTCACGTTGTTATACGCGACGGTGCCCTCTGCTCAGCGTCTTCCCGATCGCCGCGACATCTTATGAAGCAGAGAACCTGAGTGTTTGTAACTCTTTGCGTCCTGTTTCTTGTGTTTTTTTACTGAGGGCAATCATATGAATCATTGATATCCATTGCAACACCCAGAGGAGTAAAAAATAATTTTACAAAATAGGGGAATGCCGCGATCAGCGGACTTTGAGCTACGCACGCACGCACGCAGTAGCCGGCAGTCACGAGACTCTAATCATGTATAATGAGCACTGCATTAATCAGCGTCTCCGTAGCACACATGGGAAAGGCAGCGCTGTGCTACATAGCACTTTAACAATGTCATCGCAGGTTCGAATCCGGCCTGAAGCACCTTCCCGCTGTTTCAGCGGTCTCACGTTGTTTTACGCGACGGTGCCCTCTGCTCAGCGTCTTCCCGATCGCCCGCGACATCTTATGAAGCAGAGAACCTGAGTGTTTGTAACTGTTTGCGTCCTGTTTCTTGTGTTTTTTTACTGAGGGCAATCATATGAATCATTGATATCCATTGCAACACCCAGAGGAGTAAAAAATAATTTTACAAAATAGGGGAATGCCGCGATCACTCTAATCATGTATAATGAGCACTGCATTAATCAGCGTCTCCGTAGCACACATGGGAAAGGCAGCGCTGTGCTACATAGCACTTTAACAATGTCATCGCAGGTTCGAATCCGGCCTGAAGCACCTTCCCGCTGTTTCAGCGGTCTCACGTTGTTTTACGCGATGGTGCCCTCTGCTCAGCGTCTTCCCGATCGCCCGCGACATCTTATGAAGCAGAGAACCTGAGTGTTTGTAACTGTTTGCGTCCTGTTTCTTGTGTTTTTTTACTGAGGGCAATCATATGAATCATTGATATCCATTGCAACACCCAGAGGAGTAAAAAATAATTTTACAAAATAGGGGAATGCCGCGATCAGCGGACTTTGAGCTACGCACGCACGCACGCAGTAGCCGGCAGTCACGAGACTCTAATAATGTATAATGAGCACTGCATTAATCAGCGTCTCCGTAGCACACATGGGAAAGGCAGCGCTGTGCTACATAGCACTTTAAGAATGGCATCGCCGGTTCGAATCCGGCCTGAAGCACCGTCCGGCAGTTTCCGCGGACTCACGTTGTTATACGCGACGGTGCCCTCTGCTCAGCGTCTTCCCGATCGCCCGCGACATCTTATGAAGCAGAGAACCTGAGTGTTTGTAACTGTTTGCGTCCTGTTTCTTGTGTTTTTTTACTGAGGGCAATCATATGAATCATTGATATCCATTGCAACACCCAGAGGAGTAAAAAATAATTTTACAAAATAGGGGAATGCCGCGATCAGCGGACTTTGAGCTACGCACGCACGCACGCAGTAGCCGGCAGTCACGAGACTCTAATCATGTATAATGAGCACTGCATTAATCAGCGTCTCCGTAGCACACATGGGAAAGGCAGCGCTGTGCTACATAGCACTTTAACAATGTCATCGCAGGTTCGAATCCGGCCTGAAGCACCTTCCCGCTGTTTCAGCGGTCTCACGTTGTTTTACGCGACGGTGCCCTCTGCTCAGCGTCTTCCCGATCGCCCGCGACATCTTATGAAGCAGAGAACCTGAGTGTTTGTAACTGTTTGCGTCCTGTTTCTTGTGTTTTTTTACTGAGGGCAATCATATGAATCATTGATATCCATTGCAACACCCAGAGGAGTAAAAAATAATTTTACAAAATAGGGGAATGCCGCGATCAGCGGACTTTGAGCTACGCACGCACGCACGCAGTAGCCGGCAGTCACGAGACTCTAATAATGTATAATGAGCACTGCATTAATCAGCGTCTCCGTAGCACACATGGGAAAGGCAGCGCTGTGCTACATAGCACTTTAAGAATGGCATCGCCGGTTCGAATCCGGCCTGAAGCACCGTCCGGCAGTTTCCGCGGACTCACGTTGTTATACGCGACGGTGCCCTCTGCTCAGCGTCTTCCCGATCGCCAGGGAGATCTTATGAAGCAGAGAACCTGAGTGTTTGTAACTGTTTGCGTCCTGTTTCTTGTGTTTTTTTACTGAGGGCAATCATATGAATCATTGATATCCATTGCAACACCCAGAGGAGTAAAAAATAATTTTACAAAATAGGGGAATGCCGCGATCAGCGGACTTTGAGCTACGCACGCACGCACGCAGTAGCCGGCAGTCACGAGACTCTAATCATGTATAATGAGCACTGCATTAATCAGCGTCTCCGTAGCACACATGGGAAAGGCAGCGCTGTGCTACATAGCACTTTAACAATGTCATCGCAGGTTCGAATCCGGCCTGAAGCACCTTCCCGCTGTTTCAGCGGTCTCACGTTGTTTTACGCGACGGTGCCCTCTGCTCAGCGTCTTCCCGATCGCCCGCGACATCTTATGAAGCAGAGAACCTGAGTGTTTGTAACTGTTTGCGTCCTGTTTCTTGTGTTTTTTTACTGAGGGCAATCATATGAATCATTGATATCCATTGCAACACCCAGAGGAGTAAAAAATAATTTTACAAAATAGGGGAATGCCGCGATCAGCGGACTTTGAGCTACGCACGCACGCACGCAGTAGCCGGCAGTCACGAGACTCTAATAATGTATAATGAGCACTGCATTAATCAGCGTCTCCGTAGCACACATGGGAAAGGCAGCGCTGTGCTACATAGCGCTTTAAGAATGGCATCGCCGGTTCGAATCCGGCCTGAAGCACCGTCCGGCAGTTTCCGCGGACTCACGTTGTTATACGCGACGGTGCCCTCTGCTCAGCGTCTTCCCGATCGCCCGCGACATCTTATGAAGCAGAGAACCTGAGTGTTTGTAACTGTTTGCGTCCTGTTTCTTGTGTTTTTTTACTGAGGGCAATCATATGAATCATTGATATCCATTGCAACACCCAGAGGAGTAAAAAATAATTTTACAAAATAGGGGAATGCCGCGATCAGCGGACTTTGAGCTACGCACGCACGCACGCAGTAGCCGGCAGTCACGAGACTCTAATCATGTATAATGAGCACTGCATTAATCAGCGTCTCCGTAGCACACATGGGAAAGGCAGCGCTGTGCTACATAGCACTTTAATAATGTCATCGCAGGTTCGAATCCGGCCTGAAGCACCTTCCCGCTGTTTCAGCGGTCTCACGTTGTTTTACGCGACGGTGCCCTCTGCTCAGCGTCTTCCCGATCGCCCGCGACATCTTATGAAGCAGAGAACCTGAGTGTTTGTAACTGTTTGCGTCCTGTTTCTTGTGTTTTTTTACTGAGGGCAATCATATGAATCATTGATATCCATTGCAACACCCAGAGGAGTAAAAAATAATTTTACAAAATAGGGGAATGCCCCGATCAGCGGACTTTGACCTACGCACGCAGTAGCCGGCAGTCACGAGACTCTAATAATGTATAATGAGCACTGCATTAATCAGCGTCTCCGTAGCACACATGGGAAAGGCAGCGCTGTGCTACATAGCACTTTAAGAATGGCATCGCCGGTTCGAATCCGGCCTGAAGCACCGTCCGGCAGTTTCCGCGGACTCACGTAGTTTCAAGCGACGGTGCCTTCTGCTCAGTCTTCCCGATCGCCCGCGACATCTTATGAAGCAGAGAACCTGAGTGTTTGCGTCCTGTTTCTTGTGTTTTTTTACTGAGGGCAATCAAATGAATCATTGATATCCATTGCAACACCCAGAGGAGTAAAAAATAATTTTACAAAATAGGGGAATGTCGCGATCAGCGGACTTTGAGCTACGCACGCACGCACGCAGTAGCCGGCAGTCACGAGACTCTAATCATGTATAATGAGCACTGCATTAATCAGCGTCTCCGTAGCACACATGGGAAAGGCAGCGCTGTGCTACATAGCACTTTAACAATGTCATCGCAGGTTCGAATCCGGCCTGAAGCACCTTCCCGCTGTTTCAGCGATCTCACGTTGTTTTACGCGACGGTGCCCTCTGCTCAGCGTCTTCCCGATCGCCCGCGACATCTTATGAAGCAGAGAACCTGAGTGTTTGTAACTGTTTGCGTCCTGTTTCTTGTGTTTTTTTACTGAGGGCAATCATATGAATCATTGATATCCATTGCAACACCCAGAGGAGTAAAAAATAATTTTACAAAATAGGGGAATGCCGCGATCACTCTAATCATGTATAATGAGCACTGCATTAATCAGCGTCTCCGTAGCACACATGGGAAAGGCAGCGCTGTGCTACATAGCACTTTAACAATGTCATCGCAGGTTCGAATCCGGCCTGAAGCACCTTCCCGCTGTTTCAGCGGTCTCACGTTGTTTTACGCGATGGTGCCCTCTGCTCAGCGTCTTCCCGATCGCCCGCGACATCTTATGAAGCAGAGAACCTGAGTGTTTGTAACTGTTTGCGTCCTGTTTCTTGTGTTTTTTTACTGAGGGCAATCATATGAATCATTGATATCCATTGCAACACCCAGAGGAGTAAAAAATAATTTTACAAAATAGGGGAATGCCGCGATCAGCGGACTTTGAGCTACGCACGCACGCACGCAGTAGCCGGCAGTCACGAGACTCTAATAATGTATAATGAGCACTGCATTAATCAGCGTCTCCGTAGCACACATGGGAAAGGCAGCGCTGTGCTACATAGCACTTTAAGAATGGCATCGCCGGTTCGAATCCGGCCTGAAGCACCGTCCGGCAGTTTCCGCGGACTCACGTTGTTATACGCGACGGTGCCCTCTGCTCAGCGTCTTCCCGATCGCCCGCGACATCTTATGAAGCAGAGAACCTGAGTGTTTGTAACTGTTTGCGTCCTGTTTCTTGTGTTTTTTTACTGAGGGCAATCATATGAATCATTGATATCCATTGCAACACCCAGAGGAGTAAAAAATAATTTTACAAAATAGGGGAATGCCGCGATCAGCGGACTTTGAGCTACGCACGCACGCACGCAGTAGCCGGCAGTCACGAGACTCTAATCATGTATAATGAGCACTGCATTAATCAGCGTCTCCGAGGCACACTTGGGAAAGGCAGCGCTGTGCTACATAGCACTTTAACAATGTCATCGCAGGTTCGAATCCGGCCTGAAGCACCTTCCCGCTGTTTCAGCGGTCTCACGTTGTTTTACGCGACGGTGCCCTCTGCTCAGCGTCTTCCCGATCGCCCGCGACATCTTATGAAGCAGAGAACCTGAGTGTTTGTAACTGTTTGCGTCCTGTTTCTTGTGTTTTTTTACTGAGGGCAATCATATGAATCATTGATATCCATTGCAACACCCAGAGGAGTAAAAAATAATTTTACAAAATAGGGGAATGCCGCGATCAGCGGACTTTGAGCTACGCACGCACGCACGCAGTAGCCGGCAGTCACGAGACTCTAATAATGTATAATGAGCACTGCATTAATCAGCGTCTCCGTAGCACACATGGGAAAGGCAGCGCTGTGCTACATAGCACTTTAAGAATGGCATCGCCGGTTCGAATCCGGCCTGAAGCACCGTCCGGCAGTTTCCGCGGACTCACGTTGTTATACGCGACGGTGCCCTCTGCTCAGCGTCTTCCCGATCGCCCGCGACATCTTATGAAGCAGAGAACCTGAGTGTTTGTAACTGTTTGCGTCCTGTTTCTTGTGTTTTTTTACTGAGGGCAATCATATGAATCATTGATATCCATTGCAACACCCAGAGGAGTAAAAAATAATTTTACAAAATAGGGGAATGCCGCGATCAGCGGACTTTGAGCTACGCACGCACGCACGCAGTAGCCGGCAGTCACGAGACTCTAATCATGTATAATGAGCACTGCATTAATCAGCGTCTCCGTAGCACACATGGGAAAGGCAGCGCTGTGCTACATAGCACTTTAACAATGTCATCGCAGGTTCGAATCCGGCCTGAAGCACCTTCCCGCTGTTTCAGCGGTCTCACGTTGTTTTACGCGACGGTGCCCTCTGCTCAGCGTCTTCCCGATCGCCCGCGACATCTTATGAAGCAGAGAACCTGAGTGTTTGTAACTGTTTGCGTCCTGTTTCTTGTGTTTTTTTACTGAGGGCAATCATATGAATCATTGATATCCATTGCAACACCCAGAGGAGTAAAAAATAATTTTACAAAATAGGGGAATGCCGCGATCAGCGGACTTTGACCTACGCACGCACGCACGCAGTAGCCGGCAGTCACGAGACTCTAATAATGTATAATGAGCACTGCATTAATCAGCGTCTCCGTAGCACACATGGGAAAGGCAGCGCTGTGCTACATAGCACTTTAAGAATGGCATCGCCGGTTCGAATCCGGCCTGAAGCACCGTCCGGCAGTTTCCGCGGACTCACGTTGTTATACGCGACGGTGCCCTCTGCTCAGCGTCTTCCCGATCGCCCGCGACATCTTATGAAGCAGAGAACCTGAGTGTTTGTAACTGTTTGCGTCCTGTTTCTTGTGTTTTTTTACTGAGGGCAATCATATGAATCATTGATATCCATTGCAACACCCAGAGGAGTAAAAAATAATTTTACAAAATAGGGGAATGCCGCGATCAGCGGACTTTGAGCTACGCACGCACGCACGCAGTAGCCGGCAGTCACGAGACTCTAATCATGTATAATGAGCACTGCATTAATCAGCGTCTCCGTAGCACACATGGGAAAGGCAGCGCTGTGCTACATAGCACTTTAACAATGTCATCGCAGGTTCGAATCCGGCCTGAAGCACCTTCCCGCTGTTTCAGCGGTCTCACGTTGTTTTACGCGACGGTGCCCTCTGCTCAGCGTCTTCCCGATCGCCCGCGACATCTTATGAAGCAGAGAACCTGAGTGTTTGTAACTGTTTGCGTCCTGTTTCTTGTGTTTTTTTACTGAGGGCAATCATATGAATCATTGATATCCATTGCAACACCCAGAGGAGTAAAAAATAATTTTACAAAATAGGGGAATGCCGCGATCAGCGGACTTTGAGCTACGCACGCACGCACGCAGTAGCCGGCAGTCACGAGACTCTAATAATGTATAATGAGCACTGCATTAATCAGCGTCTCCGTAGCACACATGGGAAAGGCAGCGCTGTGCTACATAGCACTTTAAGAATGGCATCGCCGGTTCGAATCCGGCCTGAAGCACCGTCCGGCAGTTTCCGCGGACTCACGTTGTTATACGCGACGGTGCCCTCTGCTCAGCGTCTTCCCGATCGCCCGCGACATCTTATGAAGCAGAGAACCTGAGTGTTTGTAACTGTTTGCGTCCTGTTTCTTGTGTTTTTTTACTGAGGGCAATCATATGAATCATTGATATCCATTGCAACACCCAGAGGAGTAAAAAATAATTTTACAAAATAGGGGAATGCCGCGATCAGCGGACTTTGAGCTACGCACGCACGCACGCAGTAGCCGGCAGTCACGAGACTCTAATCATGTATAATGAGCACTGCATTAATCAGCGTCTCAGTAGCACACATGGGAAAGGCAGCGCTGTGCTACATAGCACTTTAACAATGTCATCGCAGGTTCGAATCCGGCCTGAAGCACCTTCCCGCTGTTTCAGCGGTCTCACGTTGTTTTACGCGACGGTGCCCTCTGCTCAGCGTCTTCCCGATCGCCCGCGACATCTTATGAAGCAGAGAACCTGAGTGTTTGTAACTGTTTGCGTCCTGTTTCTTGTGTTTTTTTACTGAGGGCAATCATATGAATCATTGATATCCATTGCAACACCCAGAGGAGTAAAAAATAATTTTACAAAATAGGGGAATGCCCCGATCAGCGGACTTTGACCTACGCACGCAGTAGCCGGCAGTCACGAGACTCTAATAATGTATAATGAGCACTGCATTAATCAGCGTCTCCGTAGCACACATGGGAAAGGCAGCGCTGTGCTACATAGCACTTTAAGAATGGCATCGCCGGTTCGAATCCGGCCTGAAGCACCGTCCGGCAGTTTCCGCGGACTCACGTTGTTATATGCGACGGTGCCCTCTGCTCAGCGTCTTCCCGATCGCCCGCGACATCTTATGAAGCAGAGAACCTGAGTGTTTGTAACTGTTTGCGTCCTGTTTCTTGTGTTTTTTTACTGAGGGCAATCATATGAATCATTGATATCCATTGCAACACCCAGAGGAGTAAAAAATAATTTTACAAAATAGGGGAATGCCGCGATCAGCGGACTTTGAGCTACGCACGCACGCACGCAGTAGCCGGCAGTCACGAGACTCTAATCATGTATAATGAGCACTGCATTAATCAGCGTCTCCGTAGCACACATGGGAAAGGCAGCGCTGTGCTACATAGCACTTTAACAATGTCATCGCAGGTTCGAATCCGGCCTGAAGCACCTTCCCGCTGTTTCAGCGGTCTCACGTTGTTTTACGCGACGGTGCCCTCTGCTCAGCGTCTTCCCGATCGCCCGCGACATCTTATGAAGCAGAGAACCTGAGTGTTTGTAACTGTTTGCGTCCTGTTTCTTGTGTTTTTTTACTGAGGGCAATCATATGAATCATTGATATCCATTGCAACACCCAGAGGAGTAAAAAATAATTTTACAAAATAGGGGAATGCCCCGATCAGCGGACTTTGACCTACGCACGCAGTAGCCGGCAGTCACGAGACTCTAATAATGTATAATGAGCACTGCATTAATCAGCGTCTCCGTAGCACACATGGGAAAGGCAGCGCTGTGCTACATAGCACTTTAAGAATGGCATCGCCGGTTCGAATCCGGCCTGAAGCACCGTCCGGCAGTTTCCGCGGACTCACGTAGTTTTACGCGACGGTGCCTTCTGCTCAGTCTTCCCGATCGCCCGCGACATCTTATGAAGCAGAGAACCTGAGTGTTTGCGTCCTGTTTCTTGTGTTTTTTTACTGAGGGCAATCATATGAATCATTGATATCCATTGCAACACCCAGAGGAGTAAAAAATAATTTTACAAAATAGGGGAATGTCGCGATCAGCGGACTTTGACCTATGCACGCACGCACGCAGTAGCCGGCAGTCACGAGACTCTAATCATGTATAATGAGCACTGTATTAATCAGCGTCTCCGTAGCACATATGGGAAAGGCAGCGCTGTGCTACATAGCACTTTAAGAATAGCATCGCCGGTTCGAATCCGGCCTGAAGCACCGATTCCGCTGTCTCACGTTGTTTTACGCGACGGTGCCCTCTGCTCAGCGTCTTCCCGATCGCCCGCGACATCTTATGAAGCAGAGAACCTGAGTGTTTGTAACTGATTGCGTCCTGTTTCTTGTATTTTTTTACTGAGGGCAATCATATGAATCATTGATATCCATTGCAACACCCAGAGGAGTAAAAAATAATTTTACAAAATAGGGGAATGTCGCGATCAGCGGACTTTGACCTACGCACGCACGCAGGCAGTAGCCGGCAGTCACGAGACTCTAATCATGTATAATGAGCACTGCATTAATCAGCGTCTCCGTAGCACACATGGGAAAGGCAGCGCTGTGCTACATAGCACTTTAACAATGTCATCGCAGGTTCGAATCCGGCCTGAAGCACCTTCCCGCTGTTTCAGCGGTCTCACGTTGTTTTACGCGACGGTGCCCTCTGCTCAGCGTCTTCCCGATCGCCCGCGACATCTTATGAAGCAGAGAACCTGAGTGTTTGTAACTGTTT
Organism: Alosa pseudoharengus; assembly: GCF_046254945.1. NCBI lineage: Eukaryota > Metazoa > Chordata > Actinopteri > Clupeiformes > Clupeidae > Alosa > Alosa pseudoharengus. The sequence goes on from NW_027468774.1 coordinate 40,555,646, forward strand.
GCGTCCTGTTTCTTGTGTTTTTTTACTGAGGGCAATCATATGAATCATTGATATCCATTGCAACACCCAGAGGAGTAAAAAATAATTTTACAAAATAGGGGAATGCCGCGATCAGCGGACTTTGACCTACGCACGCAGTAGCCGGCAGTCACGAGACTCTAATAATGTATAATGAGCACTGCATTAATCAGCGTCTCCGTAGCACACATGGGAAAGGCAGCGCTGTGCTACATAGCACTTTAAGAATGGCATCGCCGGTTCGAATCCGGCATGAAGCACCGTCCGGCAGTTTCCGCGGACTCACGTTGTTATACGCGACGGTGCCCTCTGCTCAGCGTCTTCCCAATCGCCGCGACATCTTATGAAGCAGAGTACCTGAGTGTTTGTAACTCTTTGCGTCCTGTTTCTTGTGTTTTTTTACTGAGGGCAATCATATGAATCATTGATATCCATTGCAACACCCAGAGGAGTAAAAAATAATTTTACAAAATAGGGGAATGCCGCGATCAGCGGACTATGAGCTACGCACGCACGCACGCAGTAGCCGGCAGTCACGAGACTCTAATCATGTATAATGAGCACTGCATTAATCAGCGTCTCCGTAGCACACATGGGAAAGGCAGCGCTGTGCTACATAGCACTTTAACAATGTCATCGCAGGTTCGAATCCGGCCTGAAGCACCTTCCCGCTGTTTCAGCGGTCTCACGTTGTTTTACGCGACGGTGCCCTCTGCTCAGCGTCTTCCCGATCGCCCGCGACATCTTATGAAGCAGAGAACCTGAGTGTTTGTAACTGTTTGCGTCCTGTTTCTTGTGTTTTTTTACTGAGGGCAATCATATGAATCATTGATATCCATTGCAACACCCAGAGGAGTAAAAAATAATTTTACAAAATAGGGGAATGTCGCGATCAGCGGACTTTGACCTATGCACGCACGCACGCAGTAGCCGGCAGTCACGAGACACTAATCATGTATAATGAGCACTGTATTAATCAGCGTCTCCGTAGCACATATGGGAAAGGCAGCGCTGTGCTACATAGCACTTTAAGAATAGCATCGCCGGTTCGAATCCGGCCTGAAGCACCGATTCCGCTGTCTCACGTTGTTTTACGCGACGGTGCCCTCTGCTCAGCGTCTTCCCGATCGCCCGCGACATCTTATGAAGCAGAGAACCTGAGTGTTTGTAACTGATTGCGTCCTGTTTCTTGTATTTTTTTACTGAGGGCAATCATATGAATCATTGATATCCATTGCAACACCCAGAGGAGTAAAAAATAATTTTACAAAATAGGGGAATGCCCCGATCAGCGGACTTTGACCTACGCACGCACGCAGGCAGTAGCCGGCAGTCACGAGACTCTAATCATGTATAATGAGCACTGCATTAATCAGCGTCTCCGTAGCACACATGGGAAAGGCAGCGCTGTGCTACATAGCACTTTAACAATGTCATCGCAGGTTCGAATCCGGCCTGAAGCACCTTCCCGCTGTTTCAGCGGTCTCACGTTGTTTTACGCGACGGTGCCCTCTGCTCAGCGTCTTCCCGATCGCCCGCGACATCTTATGAAGCAGAGAACCTGAGTGTTTGTAACTGTTTGCGTCCTGTTTCTTGTGTTTTTTTACTGAGGGCAATCATATGAATCATTGATATCCATTGCAACACCCAGAGGAGTAAAAAATAATTTTACAAAATAGGGGAATGCCGCGATCAGCGGACTTTGAGCTACGCACGCACGCACGCAGTAGCCGGCAGTCACGAGACTCTAATAATGTATAATGAGCACTGCATTAATCAGCGTCTCCGTAGCACACATGGGAAAGGCAGCGCTGTGCTACATAGCACTTTAAGAATGGCATCGCCGGTTCGAATCCGGCCTGAAGCACCGTCCGGCAGTTTCCGCGGACTCACGTTGTTATACGCGACGGTGCCCTCTGCTCAGCGTCTTCCCGATCGCCCGCGACATCTTATGAAGCAGAGAACCTGAGTGTTTGTAACTGTTTGCGTCCTGTTTCTTGTGTTTTTTTACTGAGGGCAATCATATGAATCATTGATATCCATTGCAACACCCAGAGGAGTAAAAAATAATTTTACAAAATAGGGGAATGCCGCGATCAGCGGACTTTGAGCTACGCACGCACGCACGCAGTAGCCGGCAGTCACGAGACTCTAATCATGTATAATGAGCACTGCATTAATCAGCGTCTCCGTAGCACACATGGGAAAGGCAGCGCTGTGCTACATAGCACTTTAACAATGTCATCGCAGGTTCGAATCCGGCCTGAAGCACCTTCCCGCTGTTTCAGCGGTCTCACGTTGTTTTACGCAACGGTGCCCTCTGCTCAGCGTCTTCCCGATCGCCCGCGACATCTTATGAAGCAGAGAACCTGAGTGTTTGTAACTGTTTGCGTCCTGTTTCTTGTGTTTTTTTACTGAGGGCAATCATATGAATCATTGATATCCATTGCAACACCCAGAGGAGTAAAAAATAATTTTACAAAATAGGGGAATGTCGCGATCAGCGGACTTTGACCTATGCACGCACGCACGCAGTAGCCGGCAGTCACGAGACTCTAATCATGTATAATGAGCACTGTATTAATCAGCGTCTCCGTAGCACATATGGGAAAGGCAGCGCTGTGCTACATAGCACTTTAAGAATAGCATCGCCGGTTCGAATCCGGCCTGAAGCACCGATTCCGCTGTCTCACGTTGTTTTACGCGACGGTGCCCTCTGCTCAGCGTCTTCCCGATCGCCCGCGACATCTTATGAAGCAGAGAACCTGAGTGTTTGTAACTGATTGCGTCCTGTTTCTTGTATTTTTTTACTGAGGGCAATCATATGAATCATTGATATCCATTGCAACACCCAGAGGAGTAAAAAATAATTTTACAAAATAGGGGAATGCCCCGATCAGCGGACTTTGACCTACGCACGCACGCAGGCAGTAGCCGGCAGTCACGAGACTCTAATCATGTATAATGAGCACTGCATTAATCAGCGTCTCCGTAGCACACATGGGAAAGGCAGCGCTGTGCTACATAGCACTTTAACAATGTCATCGCAGGTTCGAATCCGGCCTGAAGCACCTTCCCGCTGTTTCAGCGGTCTCACGTTGTTTTACGCGACGGTGCCCTCTGCTCAGCGTCTTCCCGATCGCCCGCGACATCTTATGAAGCAGAGAACCTGAGTGTTTGTAACTGTTTGCGTCCTGTTTCTTGTGTTTTTTTACTGAGGGCAATCATATGAATCATTGATATCCATTGCAACACCCAGAGGAGTAAAAAATAATTTTACAAAATAGGGGAATGCCGCGATCAGCGGACTTTGACCTACGCACGCAGTAGCCGGCAGTCACGAGACTCTAATAATGTATAATGAGCACTGCATTAATCAGCGTCTCCGTAGCACACATGGGAAAGGCAGCGCTGTGCTACATAGCACTTTAAGAATGGCATCGCCGGTTCGAATCCGGCCTGAAGCACCGTCCGGCAGTTTCCGCGGACTCACGTTGTTTTACGCTACGTGCCCTCTGCTTAGCGTCTTCCCGATCGCCCGCGACATCTTATGAAGCAGAGAACCTGAGTGTTTGTAACTGTTTGCGTCCTGTTTCTTGTGTTTTTTTACTGAGGGCAATCATATGAATCATTGATATCCATTGCAACACCCAGAGGAGTAAAAAATAATTTTACAAAATAGGGGAATGCCGCGATCAGCGGACTTTGACCTATGCACGCACGCACGCAGTAGCCGGCAGTCACGAGACTCTAATCATGTATAATGAGCACTGTATTAATCAGCGTCTCCGTAGCACATATGGGAAAGGCAGCGCTGTGCTACATAGCACCTGAAGCACCGTCCGGCCATTTCCGCGGACTCGCGTTGTTTTACGCGACGTGCCCTCTGCTCAGCGTCTTCCCGATCGCCCGCGACATCTTATGAAGCAGAGTTTGTAACTGTTTGCGTCCTGTTTCTTGTGCTTTTTTACTGAGGGCAATCATATGAATCATTGATATCCATTGCAACACCCAGAGGAGTAAAAAATAATTTTACAAAATAGGGGAATGCTGCGATCGGCGGACTTTGACCTACGCACGCACGCACACAGTAGCCGGCAGTCACGAGACTCTAATGAGCTCTGCATTAATCAGCGTCTCCATAGCACACATGGGAAAGGCACCGCTGTGCTACATAGCACTTTGACCATGTCATCGCAGGTTCGAATCCGGCCTGAAGCACCTTCTGGCCCTTTCCGCGGTCTCACGTTGTTTTACGCGACGGTGCCCTCTGCTCAGCGTCTTCCCGATCGCCGGCGACATCTGATGAAGCAGAGAACCTGAGTGTTTGTAACTGATTGCATTCCTGTTTCTTGTGTTTTTTTACTGAGGGCAATCATATGAATCATTGATATCCATTGCAACACCCAGAGGAGTAAAAAATAATTTTACAAAATAGGGGAATGCCGCGATCAGCGGACTTTGACCTACGCACGCACGCAGTAGCCGGCAGTCACGAGACTCTAATCATGTATAATGAGCACTACATTAATCAGCGTCTCCGTAGCACCCATGGGAAAGGCAGCGCTGTGCTACATAGCACTTTAAGAATGTCATCGCCGGTTCGAATCCGGCCTGAAGCACCGTCCGGCAGTTTCCGCGGACTCACGTTGTTTTACGCAACGGTGCCCTCTGCTCAGCGTCTTCCCGATCGCCCGCGACATCTTATGAAGTAGAGAACCTGAGTGTTTGTAACTGTTTGCGTCCTGTTTCTTGTGTTTTTTTACTGAGGGCAATCATATGAATCATTGATATCCATTGCAACACCCAGAGGAGTAAAAAACAAATTTACAAAATAGGGGAATGCCGCGATCAGCGGACTTTGACCTACGCACGCACGCAGTAGCCGGCAGTCACGAGACTCTAATCATGTATAATGAGCACTGCATTAATCAGCGTCTCCGTAGCACACATGGGAAAGGCAGCGCTGTGCTACATAGCACTTTAAGAATGTCATCGCAGGTTCGAATCCGGCCTTACGCACCGTCCGGCCGTTTCCGCGGTCTCACGATGTTTTACGTGACGGTGCCATCTGCTCAGCGTCTTCCCGATCGCCCGCGACATCTTATGAAGCAGAGTTTGTAACTGTTTGCGTCCTGTTTCTTGTGCTTTTTTACTGAGGGCAATTATATGAATCATTGATATCCATTGCAACACCCAGAGGAGTAAAAAATAATTTTACAAAATAGGGGAATGCTGCGATCGGCGGACTTTGACCTACACACGCACGCACACAGTAGCCGGCAGTCACGAGACTCTAATGAGCTCTGCATTAATCAGCGTCTCCATAGCACACATGGGAAAGGCACCGCTGTGCTACATAGCACTTTGACCATGTCATCGCAGGTTCGAATCCGGCCTGAAGCACCTTCTGGCCCTTTCCGCGGTCTCACGTTGTTTTACGCGACGGTGCCCTCTGCTCAGCGTCTTCCCGATCGCCGGCGACATCTGATGAAGCAGAGAACCTGAGTGTTTGTAACTGATTGCATTCCTGTTTCTTGTGTTTTTTTACTGAGGGCAATCATATGAATCATTGATATCCATTGCAACACCCAGAGGAGTAAAAAATAATTTTACAAAATAGGGGAATGCCGCGATCAGCGGACTTTGACCTACGCACGCACGCAGTAGCCGGCAGTCACGAGACTCTAATCATGTATAATGAGCACTACATTAATCAGCGTCTCCGTAGCACCCATGGGAAAGGCAGCGCTGTGCTACATAGCACTTTAAGAATGTCATCGCCGGTTCGAATCCGGCCTGAAGCACCGTCCGGCAGTTTCCGCGGACTCACGTTGTTTTACGCAACGGTGCCCTCTGCTCAGCGTCTTCCCGATCGCCCGCGACATCTTATGAAGTAGAGAACCTGAGTGTTTGTAACTGTTTGCGTCCTGTTTCTTGTGTTTTTTTACTGAGGGCAATCATATGAATCATTGATATCCATTGCAACACCCAGAGGAGTAAAAAACAAATTTACAAAATAGGGGAATGCCGCGATCAGCGGACTTTGACCTACGCACGCACGCAGTAGCCGGCAGTCACGAGACTCTAATCATGTATAATGAGCACTACATTAATCAGCGTCTCCGTAGCACCCATGGGAAAGGCAGCGCTGTGCTACATAGCACTTTAAGAATGGCATCGCCGGTTCGAATCCGGCCTGAAGCACCGTCCGGCCGATTCCATTGTCTAACGTTGTTTTACGCGACGGTGCCCTCTGCTCAGCGTCATCCCGATCGCCCGCGACATCTTATGAAGCAGAGAACCTGAGTGTTTGTAACTGTTTGCGTCCTGTTTCTTGTGTTTTTTTACTGAGGGCAATCACATGAATCATTGATATCCATTGCAACACCCAGAGGAGTAAAAAATAATTTTACAAAATAGGGGAATGCCGCGATCAGCGGACTTTGACCTACAGCACGCACGCACGCAGTAGCCGGCAGTCACGAGACTCTAATCATGTATAATGAGCACTGCATTAATCAGCGTCTCCGTAGCACACATGGGAAAGGCAGCGCTGTGCTACATAGCACTTTAAGAATGGCATCGCCGGTTCGAATCCGGCCTTAAGCACCGTCCGGCAGTTTCCGCGGTCTCACGTTCTTTTACGCGATGGTGCCCTCTGCTCAGCGTCTTCCCGATCGCCCGCGACATCTTATGAAGCAGAGTTTGTAACTGTTTGCGTCCTGTTTCTTGTGCTTTTTTACTGAGGGCAATTATATGAATCATTGATATCCATTGCAACACCCAGAGGAGTAAAAAATAATTTTACAAAATAGGGGAATGCTGCGATCGGCGGACTTTGACCTACACACGCACGCACACAGTAGCCGGCAGTCACGAGACTCTAATGAGCTCTGCATTAATCAGCGTCTCCATAGCACACATGGGAAAGGCACCGCTGTGCTACATAGCACTTTGACCATGTCATCGCAGGTTCGAATCCGGCCTGAAGCACCTTCTGGCCCTTTCCGCGGTCTCACGTTGTTTTACGCGACGGTGCCCTCTGCTCAGCGTCTTCCCGATCGCCGGCGACATCTGATGAAGCAGAGAACCTGAGTGTTTGTAACTGATTGCATTCCTGTTTCTTGTGTTTTTTTACTGAGGGCAATCATATGAATCATTGATATCCATTGCAACACCCAGAGGAGTAAAAAATAATTTTACAAAATAGGGGAATGCCGCGATCAGCGGACTTTGACCTACGCACGCACGCAGTAGCCGGCAGTCACGAGACTCTAATCATGTATAATGAGCACTACATTAATCAGCGTCTCCGTAGCACCCATGGGAAAGGCAGCGCTGTGCTACATAGCACTTTAAGAATGTCATCGCCGGTTCGAATCCGGCCTGAAGCACCGTCCGGCAGTTTCCGCGGACTCACGTTGTTTTACGCAACGGTGCCCTCTGCTCAGCGTCTTCCCGATCGCCCGCGACATCTTATGAAGTAGAGAACCTGAGTGTTTGTAACTGTTTGCGTCCTGTTTCTTGTGTTTTTTTACTGAGGGCAATCATATGAATCATTGATATCCATTGCAACACCCAGAGGAGTAAAAAACAAATTTACAAAATAGGGGAATGCCGCGATCAGCGGACTTTGACCTACGCACGCACGCAGTAGCCGGCAGTCACGAGACTCTAATCATGTATAATGAGCACTACATTAATCAGCGTCTCCGTAGCACCCATGGGAAAGGCAGCGCTGTGCTACATAGCACTTTAAGAATGGCATCGCCGGTTCGAATCCGGCCTGAAGCACCGTCCGGCCGATTCCATTGTCTAACGTTGTTTTACGCGACGGTGCCCTCTGCTCAGCGTCATCCCGATCGCCCGCGACATCTTATGAAGCAGAGAACCTGAGTGTTTGTAACTGTTTGCGTCCTGTTTCTTGTGTTTTTTTACTGAGGGCAATCACATGAATCATTGATATCCATTGCAACACCCAGAGGAGTAAAAAATAATTTTACAAAATAGGGGAATGCCGCGATCAGCGGACTTTGACCTACAGCACGCACGCACGCAGTAGCCGGCAGTCACGAGACTCTAATCATGTATAATGAGCACTGCATTAATCAGCGTCTCCGTAGCACACATGGGAAAGGCAGCGCTGTGCTACATAGCACTTTAAGAATGGCATCGCCGGTTCGAATCCGGCCTTAAGCACCGTCCGGCAGTTTCCGCGGTCTCACGTTCTTTTACGCGATGGTGCCCTCTGCTCAGCGTCTTCCCGATCGCCCGCGACATCGTATGAAGCAGAGTTTGTAACTGTTTGCGTCCTGTTTCTTGTGCTTTTTTACTGAGGGCAATCATATGAATCATTGATATCCATTGCAACACCCAGGAGAGTAAAAAATAATTTTACAAAATAGGGGAATGCTGCGATCGGCGGACTTTGACCTACGCACGCACGCACACAGTAGCCGGCAGTCACGAGACTCTAATGAGCTCTGCATTAATCAGCGTCTCCATAGCACACATGGGAAAGGCACCGCTGTGCTACATAGCACTTTAACAATGTCATCGCAGGTTCGAATCCGGCCTGAAGCACCTTCCCGCTGTTTCAGCGGTCTCACGTTGTTTTACGCGACGGTGCCCTCTGCTCAGCGTCTTCCCGATCGCCCGCGACATCTTATGAAGCAGAGAACCTGAGTGTTTGTAACTGTTTGCGTCCTGTTTCTTGTGTTTTTTTACTGAGGGCAATCATATGAATCATTGATATCCATTGCAACACCCAGAGGAGTAAAAAATAATTTTACAAAATAGGGGAATGCCGCGATCAGCGGACTTTGACCTACGCACGCAGTAGCCGGCAGTCACGAGACTCTAATAATGTATAATGAGCACTGCATTAATCAGCGTCTCCGTAGCACACATGGGAAAGGCAGCGCTGTGCTACATAGCACTTTAAGAATGGCATCGCTGGTTCGAATCCGGCCTGAAGCACCGTCCGGCAGTTTCCGCGGACTCACGTTGTTATACGCGACGGTGCCCTCTGCTCAGCGTCTTCCCGATCGCCCGCGACATCTTATGAAGCAGAGAACCTGAGTGTTTGTAACTCTTTGCGTCCTGTTTCTTGTGTTTTTTTACTGAGGGCAATCATATGAATCATTGATATCCATTGCAACACCCAGAGGAGTAAAAAATAATTTTACAAAATAGGGGAATGCCGCAATCAGCGGACTTTGAGCTACGCACGCACGCACGCAGTAGCCGGCAGTCACGAGACTCTAATCATGTATAATGAGCACTGCATTAATCAGCGTCTCCGTAGCACACATGGGAAAGGCAGCGCTGTGCTACATAGCACTTTAACAATGTCATCGCAGGTTCAAATCCGGCCTGAAGCACCTTCCCGCTGTTTCAGCGGTCTCACGTTGTTTTACGCGACGGTGCCCTCTGCTCAGCGTCTTCCCGATCGCCCGCGACATCTTATGAAGCAGAGAACCTGAGTGTTTGTAACTGTTTGCGTCCTGTTTCTTGTGTTTTTTTACTGAGGGCAATCATATGAATCATTGATATCCATTGCAACACCCAGAGGAGTAAAAAATAATTTTACAAAATAGGGGAATGCCGCGATCAGCGGACTTTGACCTACGCACGCAGTAGCCGGCAGTCACGAGACTCTAATAATGTATAATGAGCACTGCATTAATCAGCGTCTCCGTAGCACACATGGGAAAGGCAGCGCTGTGCTACATAGCACTTTAAGAATGGCATCGCCGGTTCGAATCCGGCCTGAAGCACCGTCCGGCAGTTTCCGCGGACTCACGTTGTTATACGCGACGGTGCCCTCTGCTCAGCGTCTTCCCGATCGCCCGCGACATCTTATGAAGCAGAGAACCTGAGTGTTTGTAACTGTTTGCGTCCTGTTTCTTGTGTTTTTTTACTGAGGGCAATCATATGAATCATTGATATCCATTGCAACACCCAGAGGAGTAAAAAATAATTTTACAAAATAGGGGAATGTCGCGATCAGCGGACTTTGACCTACGCACGCACGCAGGCAGTAGCCGGCAGTCACGAGACTCTAATCATGTATAATGAGCACTGCATTAATCAGCGTCTCCGTAGCACACATGGGAAAGGCAGCGCTGTGCTACATAGCACTTTAACAATGTCATCGCAGGTTCGAATCCGGCCTGAAGCACCTTCCCGCTGTTTCAGCGGTCTCACGTTGTTTTACGCGACGGTGCCCTCTGCTCAGCGTCTTCCCGATCGCCCGCGACATCTTATGAAGCAGAGAACCTGAGTGTTTGTAACTGTTTGCGTCCTGTTTCTTGTGTTTTTTTACTGAGGGCAATCATATGAATCATTGATATCCATTGCAACACCCAGAGGAGTAAAAAATAATTTTACAAAATAGGGGAATGCCGCGATCAGCGGACTTTGACCTACGCACGCAGTAGCCGGCAGTCACGAGACTCTAATAATGTATAATGAGCACTGCATTAATCAGCGTCTCCGTAGCACACATGGGAAAGGCAGCGCTGTGCTACATAGCACTTTAAGAATGGAATCGCCGGTTCGAATCCGGCATGAAGCACCGTCCGGCAGTTTCCGCGGACTCACGTTGTTATACGCGACGGTGCCCTCTGCTCAGCGTCTTCCCAATCGCCGCGACATCTTATGAAGCAGAGAACCTGAGTGTTTGTAACTCTTTGCGTCCTGTTTCTTGTGTTTTTTTACTGAGGGCAATCATATGAATCATTGATATCCATTGCAACACCCAGAGGAGTAAAAAATAATTTTACAAAATAGGGGAATGCCGCGATCAGCGGACTTTGAGCTACGCACGCACGCACGCAGTAGCCGGCAGTCACGAGACTCTAATCATGTATAATGAGCACTGCATTAATCAGCGTCTCCGTAGCACACATGGGAAAGGCAGCGCTGTGCTACATAGCACTTTAACAATGTCATCGCAGGTTCGAATCCGGCCTGAAGCACCTTCCCGCTGTTTCAGCGGTCTCACGTTGTTTTACGCGACGGTGCCCTCTGCTCAGCGTCTTCCCGATCGCCCGCGACATCTTATGAAGCAGAGAACCTGAGTGTTTGTAACTGTTTGCGTCCTGTTTCTTGTGTTTTTTTACTGAGGGCAATCATATGAATCATTGATATCCATTGCAACACCCAGAGGAGTAAAAAATAATTTTACAAAATAGGGGAATGTCGCGATCAGCGGACTTTGAGCTACGCACGCACGCACGCAGTAGCCGGCAGTCACGAGACTCTAATCATGTATAATGAGCACTGCATTAATCAGCGTCTCCGTAGCACACATGGGAAAGGCAGCGCTGTGCTACATAGCACTTTAACAATGTCATCGCAGGTTCGAATCCGGCCTGAAGCACCTTCCCGCTGTTTCAGCGGTCTCACGTTGTTTTACGCGACGGTGCCCTCTGCTCAGCGTCTTCCCGATCGCCCGCGACATCTTATGAAGCAGAGAACCTGAGTGTTTGTAACTGTTTGCGTCCTGTTTCTTGTGTTTTTTTACTGAGGGCAATCATATGAATCATTGATATCCATTGCAACACCCAGAGGAGTAAAAAATAATTTTACAAAATAGGGGAATGCCGCGATCAGCGGACTTTGACCTACGCACGCAGTAGCCGGCAGTCACGAGACTCTAATCATGTATAATGAGCACTGCATTAATCAGCGTCTCCGTAGCACACATGGGAAAGGCAGCGCTGTGCTACATAGCACTTTAACAATGTCATCGCAGGTTCGAATCCGGCCTGAAGCACCTTCCCGCTGTTTCAGCGGTCTCACGTTGTTTTACGCGATGGTGCCCTCTGCTCAGCGTCTTCCCGATCGCCCCCGACATCTTATGAAGCAGAGAACCTGAGTGTTTGTAACTGTTTGCGTCCTGTTTCTTGTGTTTTTTTACTGAGGGCAATCATATGAATCATTGATATCCATTGCAACACCCAGAGGAGTAAAAAATAATTTTACAAAATAGGGGAATGCCGCGATCAGCGGACTTTGAGCTACGCACGCACGCACGCAGTAGCCGGCAGTCACGAGACTCTAATAATGTATAATGAGCACTGCATTAATCAGCGTCTCCGTAGCACACATGGGAAAGGCAGCGCTGTGCTACATAGCACTTTAAGAATGGCATCGCCGGTTCGAATCCGGCCTGAAGCACCGTCCGGCAGTTTCCGCGGACTCACGTTGTTATACGCGACGGTGCCCTCTGCTCAGCGTCTTCCCGATCGCCCGCGACATCTTATGAAGCAGAGAACCTGAGTGTTTGTAACTGTTTGCGTCCTGTTTCTTGTGTTTTTTTACTGAGGGCAATCATATGAATCATTGATATCCATTGCAACACCCAGAGGAGTAAAAAATAATTTTACAAAATAGGGGAATGCCGCGATCAGCGGACTTTGAGCTACGCACGCACGCACGCAGTAGCCGGCAGTCACGAGACTCTAATCATGTATAATGAGCACTGCATTAATCAGCGTCTCCGTAGCACACATGGGAAAGGCAGCGCTGTGCTACATAGCACTTTAACAATGTCATCGCAGGTTCGAATCCGGCCTGAAGCACCTTCCCGCTGTTTCAGCGGTCTCACGTTGTTTTACGCGACGGTGCCCTCTGCTCAGCGTCTTCCCGATCGCCCGCGACATCTTATGAAGCAGAGAACCTGAGTGTTTGTAACTGTTTGCGTCCTGTTTCTTGTGTTTTTTTACTGAGGGCAATCATATGAATCATTGATATCCATTGCAACACCCAGAGGAGTAAAAAATAATTTTACAAAATAGGGGAATGCCGCGATCAGCGGACTTTGAGCTACGCACGCACGCACGCAGTAGCCGGCAGTCACGAGACTCTAATAATGTATAATGAGCACTGCATTAATCAGCGTCTCCGTAGCACACATGGGAAAGGCAGCGCTGTGCTACATAGCACTTTAAGAATGGCATCGCCGGTTCGAATCCGGCCTGAAGCACCTTCCCGCTGTTTCAGCGGTCTCACGTTGTTTTACGCGACGGTGCCCTCTGCTCAGCGTCTTCCCGATCGCCCGCGACATCTTATGAAGCAGAGAACCTGAGTGTTTGTAACTGTTTGCGTCCTGTTTCTTGTGTTTTTTTACTGAGGGCAATCATATGAATCATTGATATCCATTGCAACACCCAGAGGAGTAAAAAATAATTTTACAAAATAGGGGAATGTCGCGATCAGCGGACTTTGAGCTACGCACGCACGCACGCAGTAGCCGGCAGTCACGAGACTCTAATCATGTATAATGAGCACTGCATTAATCAGCGTCTCCGTAGCACACATGGGAAAGGCAGCGCTGTGCTACATAGCACTTTAACAATGTCATCGCAGGTTCGAATCCGGCCTGAAGCACCTTCCCGCTGTTTCAGCGGTCTCACGTTGTTTTACGCGACGGTGCCCTCTGCTCAGCGTCTTCCCGATCGCCCGCGACATCTTATGAAGCAGAGAACCTGAGTGTTTGTAACTGTTTGCGTCCTGTTTCTTGTGTTTTTTTACTGAGGGCAATCATATGAATCATTGATATCCATTGCAACACCCAGAGGAGTAAAAAATAATTTTACAAAATAGGGGAATGCCGCGATCACTCTAATCATGTATAATGAGCACTGCATTAATCAGCGTCTCCGTAGCACACATGGGAAAGGCAGCGCTGTGCTACATAGCACTTTAACAATGTCATCGCAGGTTCGAATCCGGCCTGAAGCACCTTCCCGCTGTTTCAGCGGTCTCACGTTGTTTTACGCGATGGTGCCCTCTGCTCAGCGTCTTCCCGATCGCCCGCGACATCTTATGAAGCAGAGAACCTGAGTGTTTGTAACTGTTTGCGTCCTGTTTCTTGTGTTTTTTTACTGAGGGCAATCATATGAATCATTGATATCCATTGCAACACCCAGAGGAGTAAAAAATAATTTTACAAAATAGGGGAATGCCGCGATCAGCGGACTTTGAGCTACGCACGCACGCACGCAGTAGCCGGCAGTCACGAGACTCTAATAATGTATAATGAGCACTGCATTAATCAGCGTCTCCGTAGCACACATGGGAAAGGCAGCGCTGTGCTACATAGCACTTTAAGAATGGCATCGCCGGTTCGAATCCGGCCTGAAGCACCGTCCGGCAGTTTCCGCGGACTCACGTTGTTATACGCGACGGTGCCCTCTGCTCAGCGTCTTCCCGATCGCCCGCGACATCTTATGAAGCAGAGAACCTGAGTGTTTGTAACTGTTTGCGTCCTGTTTCTTGTGTTTTTTTACTGAGGGCAATCATATGAATCATTGATATCCATTGCAACACCCAGAGGAGTAAAAAATAATTTTACAAAATAGGGGAATGCCGCGATCAGCGGACTTTGAGCTACGCACGCACGCACGCAGTAGCCGGCAGTCACGAGACTCTAATCATGTATAATGAGCACTGCATTAATCAGCGTCTCCGTAGCACACATGGGAAAGGCAGCGCTGTGCTACATAGCACTTTAACAATGTCATCGCAGGTTCGAATCCGGCCTGAAGCACCTTCCCGCTGTTTCAGCGGTCTCACGTTGTTTTACGCGACGGTGCCCTCTGCTCAGCGTCTTCCCGATCGCCCGCGACATCTTATGAAGCAGAGAACCTGAGTGTTTGTAACTGTTTGCGTCCTGTTTCTTGTGTTTTTTTACTGAGGGCAATCATATGAATCATTGATATCCATTGCAACACCCAGAGGAGTAAAAAATAATTTTACAAAATAGGGGAATGCCGCGATCAGCGGACTTTGACCTACGCACGCAGTAGCCGGCAGTCACGAGACTCTAATAATGTATAATGAGCACTGCATTAATCAGCGTCTCCGTAGCACACATGGGAAAGGCAGCGCTGTGCTACATAGCACTTTAAGAATGGCATCGCCGGTTCGAATCCGGCCTGAAGCACCGTCCGGCAGTTTCCGCGGACTCACGTTGTTTTACGCTACGGTGCCCTCTGCTCAGCGTCTTCCCGATCGCCCGCGACATCTTATGAAGCAGAGAACCTGAGTGTTTGCGTCCTGTTTCTTGTGTTTTTTTACTGAGGGCAATCATATGAATCATTGATATCCATTGCAACACCCAGAGGAGTAAAAAATAATTTTATAAAATAGGGGAATGCCGCGATCAGCGGACTTTGACCTACGCATGCACGCACGCAGTAGCCGGCAGTCACGAGACTCTAATCATGTATAATGAGCACTGCATTAATCAGCGTCTCCGTGGCACACATGGGAAAGGCAGCTCTGTGCTACATAGCACGTTAAGAATGGCATTGCAGGTTCGAATAAGGCCTGAAGCACCGTCCGGCCATTTCCGCGGTCTCGCGTTGTTTTACGCGACGTGCCCTCTGCTCAGCGTCTTCCCGATCGCCCGCGACATCTTATGAAGCAGAGTTTGTAACTGTTTGCGTCCTGTTTCTTGTGCTTTTTTACTGAGGGCAATCATATGAATCATTGATATCCATTGCAACACCCAGAGGAGTAAAAAATAATTTTACAAAATAGGGGAATGCTGCGATCGGCGGACTTTGACCTACGCACGCACGCACACAGTAGCCGGCAGTCACGAGACTCTAATGAGCTCTGCATTAATCAGCGTCTCCATAGCACACATGGGAAAGGCACCGCTGTGCTACATAGCACTTTGACCATGTCATCGCAGGTTCGAATCCGGCCTGAAGCACCTTCTGGCCCTTTCCGCGGTCTCACGTTGTTTTACGCGACGGTGCCCTCTGCTCAGCGTCTTCCCGATCGCCGGCGACATCTGATGAAGCAGAGAACCTGAGTGTTTGTAACTGATTGCATTCCTGTTTCTTGTGTTTTTTTACTGAGGGCAATCATATGAATCATTGATATCCATTGCAACACCCAGAGGAGTAAAAAATAATTTTACAAAATAGGGGAATGCCGCGATCAGCGGACTTTGACCTACGCACGCAGTAGCCGGCAGTCACGAGACTCTAATAATGTATAATGAGCACTGCATTAATCAGCGTCTCCGTAGCACACATGGGAAAGGCAGCGCTGTGCTACATAGCACTTTAAGAATGGCATCGCCGGTTCGAATCCGGCATGAAGCACCGTCCGGCAGTTTCCGCGGACTCACGTTGTTATACGCGACGGTGCCCTCTGCTCAGCGTCTTCCCAATCGCCGCGACATCTTATGAAGCAGAGAACCTGAGTGTTTGTAACTCTTTGCGTCCTGTTTCTTGTGTTTTTTTACTGAGGGCAATCATATGAATCATTGATATCCATTGCAACACCCAGAGGAGTAAAAAATAATTTTACAAAATAGGGGAATGCCGCGATCAGCGGACTTTGAGCTACGCACGCACGCACGCAGTAGCCGGCAGTCACGAGACTCTAATCATGTATAATGAGCACTGCATTAATCAGCGTCTCCGTAGCACACATGGGAAAGGCAGCGCTGTGCTACATAGCACTTTAACAATGTCATCGCAGGTTCGAATCCGGCCTGAAGCACCTTCCCGCTGTTTCAGCGGTCTCACGTTGTTTTACGCGACGGTGCCCTCTGCTCAGCGTCTTCCCGATCGCCCGCGACATCTTATGAAGCAGAGAACCTGAGTGTTTGTAACTGTTTGCGTCCTGTTTCTTGTGTTTTTTTACTGAGGGCAATCATATGAATCATTGATATCCATTGCAACACCCAGAGGAGTAAAAAATAATTTTACAAAATAGGGGAATGTCGCGATCAGCGGACTTTGAGCTACGCACGCACGCACGCAGTAGCCGGCAGTCACGAGACTCTAATCATGTATAATGAGCACTGCATTAATCAGCGTCTCCGTAGCACACATGGGAAAGGCAGCGCTGTGCTACATAGCACTTTAACAATGTCATCGCAGGTTCGAATCCGGCCTGAAGCACCTTCCCGCTGTTTCAGCGGTCTCACGTTGTTTTACGCGACGGTGCCCTCTGCTCAGCGTCTTCCCGATCGCCCGCGACATCTTATGAAGCAGAGAACCTGAGTGTTTGTAACTGTTTGCGTCCTGTTTCTTGTGTTTTTTTACTGAGGGCAATCATATGAATCATTGATATCCATTGCAACACCCAGAGGAGTAAAAAATAATTTTACAAAATAGGGGAATGCCGCGATCAGCGGACTTTGACCTACGCACGCAGTAGCCGGCAGTCACGAGACTCTAATCATGTATAATGAGCACTGCATTAATCAGCGTCTCCGTAGCACACATGGGAAAGGCAGCGCTGTGCTACATAGCACTTTAACAATGTCATCGCAGGTTCGAATCCGGCCTGAAGCACCTTCCCGCTGTTTCAGCGGTCTCACGTTGTTTTACGCGATGGTGCCCTCTGCTCAGCGTCTTCCCGATCGCCCGCGACATCTTATGAAGCAGAGAACCTGAGTGTTTGTAACTGTTTGCGTCCTGTTTCTTGTGTTTTTTTACTGAGGGCAATCATATGAATCATTGATATCCATTGCAACACCCAGAGGAGTAAAAAATAATTTTACAAAATAGGGGAATGCCGCGATCAGCGGACTTTGAGCTACGCACGCACGCACGCAGTAGCCGGCAGTCACGAGACTCTAATAATGTATAATGAGCACTGCATTAATCAGCGTCTCCGTAGCACACATGGGAAAGGCAGCGCTGTGCTACATAGCACTTTAAGAATGGCATCGCCGGTTCGAATCCGGCCTGAAGCACCGTCCGGCAGTTTCCGCGGACTCACGTTGTTATACGCGACGGTGCCCTCTGCTCAGCGTCTTCCCGATCGCCCGCGACATCTTATGAAGCAGAGAACCTGAGTGTTTGTAACTGTTTGCGTCCTGTTTCTTGTGTTTTTTTACTGAGGGCAATCATATGAATCATTGATATCCATTGCAACACCCAGAGGAGTAAAAAATAATTTTACAAAATAGGGGAATGCCGCGATCAGCGGACTTTGAGCTACGCACGCACGCACGCAGTAGCCGGCAGTCACGAGACTCTAATCATGTATAATGAGCACTGCATTAATCAGCGTCTCCGTAGCACACATGGGAAAGGCAGCGCTGTGCTACATAGCACTTTAACAATGTCATCGCAGGTTCGAATCCGGCCTGAAGCACCTTCCCGCTGTTTCAGCGGTCTCACGTTGTTTTACGCGACGGTGCCCTCTGCTCAGCGTCTTCCCGATCGCCCGCGACATCTTATGAAGCAGAGAACCTGAGTGTTTGTAACTGTTTGCGTCCTGTTTCTTGTGTTTTTTTACTGAGGGCAATCATATGAATCATTGATATCCATTGCAACACCCAGAGGAGTAAAAAATAATTTTACAAAATAGGGGAATGCCGCGATCAGCGGACTTTGAGCTACGCACGCACGCACGCAGTAGCCGGCAGTCACGAGACTCTAATAATGTATAATGAGCACTGCATTAATCAGCGTCTCCGTAGCACACATGGGAAAGGCAGCGCTGTGCTACATAGCACTTTAAGAATGGCATCGCCGGTTCGAATCCGGCCTGAAGCACCGTCCGGCAGTTTCCGCGGACTCACGTTGTTATACGCGACGGTGCCCTCTGCTCAGCGTCTTCCCGATCGCCCGCGACATCTTATGAAGCAGAGAACCTGAGTGTTTGTAACTGTTTGCGTCCTGTTTCTTGTGTTTTTTTACTGAGGGCCATCATATGAATCATTGATATCCATTGCAACACCCAGAGGAGTAAAAAATAATTTTACAAAATAGGGGAATGCCGCGATCAGCGGACTTTGAGCTACGCACGCACGCAGTAGCCGGCAGTCACGAGACTACTCTAATCATGTATAATGAGCACTGCATTAATCAGCGTCTCCGTAGCACACATGGGAAAGGCAGCGCTGTGCTACATAGCACTTTAACAATGTCATCGCAGGTTCGAATCCGGCCTGAAGCACCTTCCCGCTGTTTCAGCGGTCTCACGTTGTTTTACGCGACGGTGCCCTCTGCTCAGCGTCTTCCCGATCGCCCGCGACATCTTATGAAGCAGAGAACCTGAGTGTTTGTAACTGTTTGCGTCCTGTTTCTTGTGTTTTTTTACTGAGGGCAATCATATGAATCATTGATATCCATTGCAACACCCAGAGGAGTAAAAAATAATTTTACAAAATAGGGGAATGCCGCGATCAGCGGACTTTGAGCTACGCACGCACGCACGCAGTAGCCGGCAGTCACGAGACTCTAATAATGTATAATGAGCACTGCATTAATCAGCGTCTCCGTAGCACACATGGGAAAGGCAGCGCTGTGCTACATAGCACTTTAAGAATGGCATCGCCGGTTCGAATCCGGCCTGAAGCACCGTCCGGCAGTTTCCGCGGACTCACGTTGTTATACGCGACGGTGCCCTCTGCTCAGCGTCTTCCCGATCGCCCGCGACATCTTATGAAGCAGAGAACCTGAGTGTTTGTAACTGTTTGCGTCCTGTTTCTTGTGTTTTTTTACTGAGGGCAATCATATGAATCATTGATATCCATTGCAACACCCAGAGGAGTAAAAAATAATTTTACAAAATAGGGGAATGCCGCGATCAGCGGACTTTGAGCTACGCACGCACGCACGCAGTAGCCGGCAGTCACGAGACTCTAATCATGTATAATGAGCACTGCATTAATCAGCGTCTCCGTAGCACACATGGGAAAGGCAGCGCTGTGCTACATAGCACTTTAACAATGTCATCGCAGGTTCGAATCCGGCCTGAAGCACCTTCCCGCTGTTTCAGCGGTCTCACGTTGTTTTACGCGACGGTGCCCTCTGCTCAGCGTCTTCCCGATCGCCCGCGACATCTTATGAAGCAGAGAACCTGAGTGTTTGTAACTGTTTGCGTCCTGTTTCTTGTGTTTTTTTACTGAGGGCAATCATATGAATCATTGATATCCATTGCAACACCCAGAGGAGTAAAAAATAATTTTACAAAATAGGGGAATGCCGCGATCAGCGGACTTTGAGCTACGCACGCACGCACGCAGTAGCCGGCAGTCACGAGACTCTAATAATGTATAATAAGCACTGCATTAATCAGCGTCTCCGTAGCACACATGGGAAAGGCAGCGCTGTGCTACATAGCACTTTAAGAATGGCATCGCCGGTTCGAATCCGGCCTGAAGCACCGTCCGGCAGTTTCCGCGGACTCACTTTGTTATACGCGACGGTGCCCTCTGCTCAGCGTCTTCCCGATCGCCCGCGACATCTTATGAAGCAGAGAACCTGAGTGTTTGTAACTGTTTGCGTCCTGTTTCTTGTGTTTTTTTACTGAGGGCAATCATATGAATCATTGATATCCATTGCAACACCCAGAGGAGTAAAAAATAATTTTACAAAATAGGGGAATGCCGCGATCAGCGGACTTTGAGCTACGCACGCACGCACGCAGTAGCCGGCAGTCACGAGACTCTAATCATGTATAATGAGCACTGCATTAATCAGCGTCTCCGTAGCACACATGGGAAAGGCAGCGCTGTGCTACATAGCACTTTAACAATGTCATCGCAGGTTCGAATCCGGCCTGAAGCACCTTCCCGCTGTTTCAGCGGTCTCACGTTGTTTTACGCGACGGTGCCCTCTGCTCAGCGTCTTCCCGATCGCCCGCGACATCTTATGAAGCAGAGAACCTGAGTGTTTGTAACTGTTTGCGTCCTGTTTCTTGTGTTTTTTTACTGAGGGCAATCATATGAATCATTGATATCCATTGCAACACCCAGAGGAGTAAAAAATAATTTTACAAAATAGGGGAATGCCCCGATCAGCGGACTTTGACCTACGCACGCAGTAGCCGGCAGTCACGAGACTCTAATAATGTATAATGAGCACTGCATTAATCAGCGTCTCCGTAGCACACATGGGAAAGGCAGCGCTGTGCTACATAGCACTTTAAGAATGGCATCGCCGGTTCGAATCCGGCCTGAAGCACCGTCCGGCAGTTTCCGCGGACTCACGTAGTTTTACGCGACGGTGCCTTCTGCTCAGTCTTCCCGATCGCCCGCGACATCTTATGAAGCAGAGAACCTGAGTGTTTGCGTCCTGTTTCTTGTGTTTTTTTACTGAGGGCAATCATATGAATCATTGATATCCATTGCAACACCCAGAGGAGTAAAAAATAATTTTACAAAATAGGGGAATGTCGCGATCAGCGGACTTTGAC
The DNA here is from genome assembly GCF_046254945.1 of Alosa pseudoharengus. Lineage (NCBI taxonomy): Eukaryota > Metazoa > Chordata > Actinopteri > Clupeiformes > Clupeidae > Alosa > Alosa pseudoharengus. The sequence continues at coordinate 40,576,859 of NW_027468774.1, forward strand.
CTATGCACGCACGCACGCAGTAGCCGGCAGTCACGAGACTCTAATCATGTATAATGAGCACTGTATTAATCAGCGTCTCCGTAGCACATATGGGAAAGGCAGCGCTGTGCTACATAGCACTTTAAGAATAGCATCGCCGGTTCGAATCCGGCCTGAAGCACCGATTCCGCTGTCTCACGTTGTTTTACGCGACGGTGCCCTCTGCTCAGCGTCTTCCCGATCGCCCGCGACATCTTATGAAGCAGAGAACCTGAGTGTTTGTAACTGATTGCGTCCTGTTTCTTGTATTTTTTTACTGAGGGCAATCATATGAATCATTGATATCCATTGCAACACCCAGAGGAGTAAAAAATAATTTTACAAAATAGGGGAATGTCGCGATCAGCGGACTTTGACCTACGCACGCACGCAGGCAGTAGCCGGCAGTCACGAGACTCTAATCATGTATAATGAGCACTGCATTAATCAGCGTCTCCGTAGCACACATGGGAAAGGCAGCGCTGTGCTACATAGCACTTTAACAATGTCATCGCAGGTTCGAATCCGGCCTGAAGCACCTTCCCGCTGTTTCAGCGGTCTCACGTTGTTTTACGCGACGGTGCCCTCTGCTCAGCGTCTTCCCGATCGCCCGCGACATCTTATGAAGCAGAGAACCTGAGTGTTTGTAACTGTTTGCGTCCTGTTTCTTGTGTTTTTTTACTGAGGGCAATCATATGAATCATTGATATCCATTGCAACACCCAGAGGAGTAAAAAATAATTTTACAAAATAGGGGAATGCCGCGATCAGCGGACTTTGACCTACGCACGCAGTAGCCGGCAGTCACGAGACTCTAATAATGTATAATGAGCACTGCATTAATCAGCGTCTCCGTAGCACACATGGGAAAGGCAGCGCTGTGCTACATAGCACTTTAAGAATGGCATCGCCGGTTCGAATCCGGCATGAAGCACCGTCCGGCAGTTTCCGCGGACTCACGTTGTTATACGCGACGGTGCCCTCTGCTCAGCGTCTTCCCAATCGCCGCGACATCTTATGAAGCAGAGAACCTGAGTGTTTGTAACTCTTTGCGTTCTGTTTCTTGTGTTTTTTTACTGAGGGCAATCATATGAATCATTGATATCCATTGCAACACCCAGAGGAGTAAAAAATAATTTTACAAAATAGGGGAATGCCGCGATCAGCGGACTTTGAGCTACGCACGCACGCACGCAGTAGCCGGCAGTCACGAGACTCTAATCATGTATAATGAGCACTGCATTAATCAGCGTCTCCGTAGCACACATGGGAAAGGCAGCGCTGTGCTACATAGCACTTTAACAATGTCATCGCAGGTTCGAATCCGGCCTGAAGCACCTTCCCGCTGTTTCAGCGGTCTCACGTTGTTTTACGCGACGGTGCCCTCTGCTCAGCGTCTTCCCGATCGCCCGCGACATCTTATGAAGCAGAGAACCTGAGTGTTTGTAACTGTTTGCGTCCTGTTTCTTGTGTTTTTTTACTGAGGGCAATCATATGAATCATTGATATCCATTGCAACACCCAGAGGAGTAAAAAATAATTTTACAAAATAGGGGAATGTCGCGATCAGCGGACTTTGACCTATGCACGCACGCACGCAGTAGCCGGCAGTCACGAGACTCTAATCATGTATAATGAGCACTGTATTAATCAGCGTCTCCGTAGCACATATGGGAAAGGCAGCGCTGTGCTACATAGCACTTTAAGAATAGCATCGCCGGTTCGAATCCGGCCTGAAGCACCGATTCCGCTGTCTCACGTTGTTTTACGCGACGGTGCCCTCTGCTCAGCGTCTTCCCGATCGCCCGCGACATCTTATGAAGCAGAGAACCTGAGTGTTTGTAACTGATTGCGTCCTGTTTCTTGTATTTTTTTACTGAGGGCAATCATATGAATCATTGATATCCATTGCAACACCCAGAGGAGTAAAAAATAATTTTACAAAATAGGGGAATGCCCCGATCAGCGGACTTTGACCTACGCACGCACGCAGGCAGTAGCCGGCAGTCACGAGACTCTAATCATGTATAATGAGCACTGCATTAATCAGCGTCTCCGTAGCACACATGGGAAAGGCAGCACTGTGCTACATAGCACTTTAACAATGTCATCGCAGGTTCGAATCCGGCCTGAAGCACCTTCCCGCTGTTTCAGCGGTCTCACGTTGTTTTACGCGACGGTGCCCTCTGCTCAGCGTCTTCCCGATCGCCCGCGACATCTTATGAAGCAGAGAACCTGAGTGTTTGTAACTGTTTGCGTCCTGTTTCTTGTGTTTTTTTACTGAGGGCAATCATATGAATCATTGATATCCATTGCAACACCCAGAGGAGTAAAAAATAATTTTACAAAATAGGGGAATGCCGCGATCAGCGGACTTTGACCTACGCACGCAGTAGCCGGCAGTCACGAGACTCTAATAATGTATAATGAGCACTGCATTAATCAGCGTCTCCGTAGCACACATGGGAAAGGCAGCGCTGTGCTACATAGCACTTTAAGAATGGCATCGCCGGTTCGAATCCGGCCTGAAGCACCGTCCGGCAGTTTCCGCGGACTCACGTTGTTTTACGCTACGGTGCCCTCTGCTCAGCGTCTTCCCGATCGCCCGCGACATCTTATGAAGCAGAGAACCTGAGTGTTTGCGTCCTGTTTCTTGTGTTTTTTTACTGAGGGCAATCATATGAATCATTGATATCCATTGCAACACCCAGAGGAGTAAAAAATAATTTTATAAAATAGGGGAATGCCGCGATCAGCGGACTTTGACCTACGCATGCACGCACGCAGTAGCCGGCAGTCACGAGACTCTAATCATGTATAATGAGCACTGCATTAATCAGCGTCTCCGTGGCACACATGGGAAAGGCAGCTCTGTGCTACATAGCACGTTAAGAATGGCATTGCAGGTTCGAATAAGGCCTGAAGCACCGTCCGGCCATTTCCGCGGTCTCGCGTTGTTTTACGCGACGTGCCCTCTGCTCAGCGTCTTCCCGATCGCCCGCGACATCTTATGAAGCAGAGTTTGTAACTGTTTGCGTCCTGTTTCTTGTGCTTTTTTACTGAGGGCAATCATATGAATCATTGATATCCATTGCAACACCCAGAGGAGTAAAAAATAATTTTACAAAATAGGGGAATGCTGCGATCGGCGGACTTTGACCTACGCACGCACGCACACAGTAGCCGGCAGTCACGAGACTCTAATGAGCTCTGCATTAATCAGCGTCTCCATAGCACACATGGGAAAGGCACCGCTGTGCTACATAGCACTTTGACCATGTCATCGCAGGTTCGAATCCGGCCTGAAGCACCTTCTGGCCCTTTCCGCGGTCTCACGTTGTTTTACGCGACGGTGCCCTCTGCTCAGCGTCTTCCCGATCGCCGGCGACATCTGATGAAGCAGAGAACCTGAGTGTTTGTAACTGATTGCATTCCTGTTTCTTGTGTTTTTTTACTGAGGGCAATCATATGAATCATTGATATCCATTGCAACACCCAGAGGAGTAAAAAATAATTTTACAAAATAGGGGAATGCCGCGATCACTCTAATCATGTATAATGAGCACTACATTAATCAGCGTCTCCTTAGCACCCATGGGAAAGGCAGCGCTGTGCTACATAGCACTTTAAGAATGTCATCGCCGGTTCGAATCCGGCCTGAAGCACCGTCCGGCAGTTTCCGCGGACTCACGTTGTTTTACGCAACGGTGCCCTCTGCTCAGCGTCTTCCCGATCGCCCGCGACATCTTATGAAGTAGAGAACCTGAGTGTTTGTAACTGTTTGCGTCCTGTTTCTTGTGTTTTTTTACTGAGGGCAATCATATGAATCATTGATATCCATTGCAACACCCAGAGGAGTAAAAAACAAATTTACAAAATAGGGGAATGCCGCGATCAGCGGACTTTGACCTACGCACGCACGCAGTAGCCGGCAGTCACGAGACTCTAATCATGTATAATGAGCACTGCATTAATCAGCGTCTCCGTAGCACACATGGGAAAGGCAGCGCTGTGCTACATAGCACTTTAAGAATGTCATCGCAGGTTCGAATCCGGCCTTACGCACCGTCCGGCCGTTTCCGCGGTCTCACGATGTTTTACGTGACGGTGCCATCTGCTCAGCGTCTTCCCGATCGCCCGCGACATCTTATGAAGCAGAGTTTGTAACTGTTTGCGTCCTGTTTCTTGTGCTTTTTTACTGAGGGCAATTATATGAATCATTGATATCCATTGCAACACCCAGAGGAGTAAAAAATAATTTTACAAAATAGGGGAATGCTGCGATCGGCGGACTTTGACCTACACACGCACGCACACAGTAGCCAGCAGTCACGAGACTCTAATGAGCTCTGCATTAATCAGCGTCTCCATAGCACACATGGGAAAGGCACCGCTGTGCTACATAGCACTTTGACCATGTCATCGCAGGTTCGAATCCGGCCTGAAGCACCTTCTGGCCCTTTCCGCGGTCTCACGTTGTTTTACGCGACGGTGCCCTCTGCTCAGCGTCTTCCCGATCGCCGGCGACATCTGATGAAGCAGAGAACCTGAGTGTTTGTAACTGATTGCATTCCTGTTTCTTGTGTTTTTTTACTGAGGGCAATCATATGAATCATTGATATCCATTGCAACACCCAGAGGAGTAAAAAATAATTTTACAAAATAGGGGAATGCCGCGATCAGCGGACTTTGACCTACGCACGCACGCAGTAGCCGGCAGTCACGAGACTCTAATCATGTATAATGAGCACTACATTAATCAGCGTCTCCGTAGCACCCATGGGAAAGGCAGCGCTGTGCTACATAGCACTTTAAGAATGTCATCGCCGGTTCGAATCCGGCCTGAAGCACCGTCCGGCAGTTTCCGCGGACTCACGTTGTTTTACGCAACGGTGCCCTCTGCTCAGCGTCTTCCCGATCGCCCGCGACATCTTATGAAGTAGAGAACCTGAGTGTTTGTAACTGTTTGCGTCCTGTTTCTTGTGTTTTTTTACTGAGGGCAATCATATGAATCATTGATATCCATTGCAACACCCAGAGGAGTAAAAAACAAATTTACAAAATAGGGGAATGCCGCGATCAGCGGACTTTGACCTACGCACGCACGCAGTAGCCGGCAGTCACGAGACTCTAATCATGTATAATGAGCACTACATTAATCAGCGTCTCCGTAGCACCCATGGGAAAGGCAGCGCTGTGCTACATAGCACTTTAAGAATGGCATCGCCGGTTCGAATCCGGCCTGAAGCACCGTCCGGCCGATTCCATTGTCTAACGTTGTTTTACGCGACGGTGCCCTCTGCTCAGCGTCATCCCGATCGCCCGCGACATCTTATGAAGCAGAGAACCTGAGTGTTTGTAACTGTTTGCGTCCTGTTTCTTGTGTTTTTTTACTGAGGGCAATCACATGAATCATTGATATCCATTGCAACACCCAGAGGAGTAAAAAATAATTTTACAAAATAGGGGAATGCCGCGATCAGCGGACTTTGACCTACAGCACGCACGCACGCAGTAGCCGGCAGTCACGAGACTCTAATCATGTATAATGAGCACTGCATTAATCAGCGTCTCCGTAGCACGCATGGGAAAGGCAGCGCTGTGCTACATAGCACTTTAAGAATGGCATCGCCGGTTCGAATCGGGCCTTAAGCACCGTCCGGCAGTTTCCGCGGTCTCACGTTCTTTTACGCGACGGTGCCCTCTGCTCAGCGTCTTCCCGATCGATCGCCCGCGACATCTTATGAAGTAGAGAACCTGAGTGTTTGTAACTGTTTGCGTCCTGTTTCTTGTGTTTTTTTACTGAGGGCAATCATATGAATCATTGATATCCATTGCAACACCCAGAGGAGTAAAAAACAAATTTACAAAATAGGGGAATGCCGCGATCAGCGGACTTTGACCTACGCACGCACGCAGTAGCCGGCAGTCACGAGACTCTAATCATGTATACTGAGCACTGCATTAATCAGCGTCTCCGTAGCACACATGGGAAAGGCAGCGCTGTGCTACATAGCACTTTAAGAATGTCATCGCAGGTTCGAATCCGGCCTTACGCACCGTCCGGCCGTTTCCGCGGTCTCACGATGTTTTACGTGACGGTGCCATCTGCTCAGCGTCTTCCCGATCGCCCGCGACATCTTATGAAGCAGAGTTTGTAACTGTTTGCGTCCTGTTTCTTGTGCTTTTTTACTGAGGGCAATTATATGAATCATTGATATCCATTGCAACACCCAGAGGAGTAAAAAATAATTTTACAAAATAGGGGAATGCTGCGATCGGCGGACTTTGACCTACACACGCACGCACACAGTAGCCGGCAGTCACGAGACTCTAATGAGCTCTGCATTAATCAGCGTCTCCATAGCACACATGGGAAAGGCACCGCTGTGCTACATAGCACTTTGACCATGTCATCGCAGGTTCGAATCCGGCCTGAAGCACCTTCTGGCCCTTTCCGCGGTCTCACGTTGTTTTACGCGACGGTGCCCTCTGCTCAGCGTCTTCCCGATCGCCGGCGACATCTGATGAAGCAGAGAACCTGAGTGTTTGTAACTGATTGCATTCCTGTTTCTTGTGTTTTTTTACTGAGGGCAATCATATGAATCATTGATATCCATTGCAACACCCAGAGGAGTAAAAAATAATTTTACAAAATAGGGGAATGCCGCGATCAGCGGACTTTGACCTACGCACGCACGCAGTAGCCGGCAGTCACGAGACTCTAATCATGTATAATGAGCACTACATTAATCAGCGTCTCCGTAGCACCCATGGGAAAGGCAGCGCTGTGCTACATAGCACTTTAAGAATGTCATCGCCGGTTCGAATCCGGCCTGAAGCACCGTCCGGCAGTTTCCGCGGACTCACGTTGTTTTACGCAACGGTGCCCTCTGCTCAGCGTCTTCCCGATCGCCCGCGACATCTTATGAAGTAGAGAACCTGAGTGTTTGTAACTGTTTGCGTCCTGTTTCTTGTGTTTTTTTACTGAGGGCAATCATATGAATCATTGATATCCATTGCAACACCCAGAGGAGTAAAAAACAAATTTACAAAATAGGGGAATGCCGCGATCAGCGGACTTTGACCTACGCACGCACGCAGTAGCCGGCAGTCACGAGACTCTAATCATGTATAATGAGCACTACATTAATCAGCGTCTCCGTAGCACCCATGGGAAAGGCAGCGCTGTGCTACATAGCACTTTAAGAATGGCATCGCCGGTTCGAATCCGGCCTGAAGCACCGTCCGGCCGATTCCATTGTCTAACGTTGTTTTACGCGACGGTGCCCTCTGCTCAGCGTCATCCCGATCGCCCGCGACATCTTATGAAGCAGAGAACCTGAGTGTTTGTAACTGTTTGCGTCCTGTTTCTTGTGTTTTTTTACTGAGGGCAATCACATGAATCATTGATATCCATTGCAACACCCAGAGGAGTAAAAAATAATTTTACAAAATAGGGGAATGCCGCGATCAGCGGACTTTGACCTACAGCACGCACGCACGCAGTAGCCGGCAGTCACGAGACTCTAATCATGTATAATGAGCACTGCATTAATCAGCGTCTCCGTAGCACACATGGGAAAGGCAGCGCTGTGCTACATAGCACTTTAAGAATGGCATCGCCGGTTCGAATCCGGCCTTAAGCACCGTCCGGCAGTTTCCGCGGTCTCACGTTCTTTTACGCGATGGTGCCCTCTGCTCAGCGTCTTCCCGATCGCCCGCGACATCGTATGAAGCAGAGTTTGTAACTGTTTGCGTCCTGTTTCTTGTGCTTTTTTACTGAGGGCAATCATATGAATCATTGATATCCATTGCAACACCCAGGAGAGTAAAAAATAATTTTACAAAATAGGGGAATGCTGCGATCGGCGGACTTTGACCTACGCACGCACGCACACAGTAGCCGGCAGTCACGAGACTCTAATGAGCTCTGCATTAATCAGCGTCTCCATAGCACACATGGGAAAGGCACCGCTGTGCTACATAGCACTTTAACAATGTCATCGCAGGTTCGAATCCGGCCTGAAGCACCTTCCCGCTGTTTCAGCGGTCTCACGTTGTTTTACGCGACGGTGCCCTCTGCTCAGCGTCTTCCCGATCGCCCGCGACATCTTATGAAGCAGAGAACCTGAGTGTTTGTAACTGTTTGCGTCCTGTTTCTTGTGTTTTTTTACTGAGGGCAATCATATGAATCATTGATATCCATTGCAACACCCAGAGGAGTAAAAAATAATTTTACAAAATAGGGGAATGCCGCGATCAGCGGACTTTGACCTACGCACGCAGTAGCCGGCAGTCACGAGACTCTAATAATGTATAATGAGCACTGCATTAATCAGCGTCTCCGTAGCACACATGGGAAAGGCAGCGCTGTGCTACATAGCACTTTAAGAATGGCATCGCTGGTTCGAATCCGGCCTGAAGCACCGTCCGGCAGTTTCCGCGGACTCACGTTGTTATACGCGACGGTGCCCTCTGCTCAGCGTCTTCCCGATCGCCCGCGACATCTTATGAAGCAGAGAACCTGAGTGTTTGTAACTCTTTGCGTCCTGTTTCTTGTGTTTTTTTACTGAGGGCAATCATATGAATCATTGATATCCATTGCAACACCCAGAGGAGTAAAAAATAATTTTACAAAATAGGGGAATGCCGCAATCAGCGGACTTTGAGCTACGCACGCACGCACGCAGTAGCCGGCAGTCACGAGACTCTAATCATGTATAATGAGCACTGCATTAATCAGCGTCTCCGTAGCACACATGGGAAAGGCAGCGCTGTGCTACATAGCACTTTAACAATGTCATCGCAGGTTCGAATCCGGCCTGAAGCACCTTCCCGCTGTTTCAGCGGTCTCACGTTGTTTTACGCGACGGTGCCCTCTGCTCAGCGTCTTCCCGATCGCCCGCGACATCTTATGAAGCAGAGAACCTGAGTGTTTGTAACTGTTTGCGTCCTGTTTCTTGTGTTTTTTTACTGAGGGCAATCATATGAATCATTGATATCCATTGCAACACCCAGAGGAGTAAAAAATAATTTTACAAAATAGGGGAATGCCGCGATCAGCGGACTTTGACCTACGCACGCAGTAGCCGGCAGTCACGAGACTCTAATAATGTATAATGAGCACTGCATTAATCAGCGTCTCCGTAGCACACATGGGAAAGGCAGCGCTGTGCTACATAGCACTTTAAGAATGGCATCGCCGGTTCGAATCCGGCCTGAAGCACCGTCCGGCAGTTTCCGCGGACTCACGTTGTTATACGCGACGGTGCCCTCTGCTCAGCGTCTTCCCGATCGCCCGCGACATCTTATGAAGCAGAGAACCTGAGTGTTTGTAACTGTTTGCGTCCTGTTTCTTGTGTTTTTTTACTGAGGGCAATCATATGAATCATTGATATCCATTGCAACACCCAGAGGAGTAAAAAATAATTTTACAAAATAGGGGAATGCCGCGATCAGCGGACTTTGACCTACGCACGCACGCAGTAGCCGGCAGTCACGAGACTCTAATCATGTATACTGAGCACTGCATTAATCAGCGTCTCCGTAGCACACATGGGAAAGGCAGCGCTGTGCTACATAGCACTTTAAGAATGTCATCGCAGGTTCGAATCCGGCCTTACGCACCGTCCGGCCGTTTCCGCGGTCTCACGATGTTCTACGTGACGGTGCCATCTGCTCAGCGTCTTCCCGATCGCCCGCGACATCTTATGAAGCAGAGTTTGTAACTGTTTGCGTCCTGTTTCTTGTGCTTTTTTACTGAGGGCAATTATATGAATCATTGATATCCATTGCAACACCCAGAGGAGTAAAAAATAATTTTACAAAATAGGGGAATGCTGCGATCGGCGGACTTTGACCTACACACGCACGCACACAGTAGCCGGCAGTCACGAGACTCTAATGAGCTCTGCATTAATCAGCGTCTCCATAGCACACATGGGAAAGGCACCGCTGTGCTACATAGCACTTTGACCATGTCATCGCAGGTTCGAATCCGGCCTGAAGCACCTTCTGGCCCTTTCCGCGGTCTCACGTTGTTTTACGCGACGGTGCCCTCTGCTCAGCGTCTTCCCGATCGCCGGCGACATCTGATGAAGCAGAGAACCTGAGTGTTTGTAACTGATTGCATTCCTGTTTCTTGTGTTTTTTTACTGAGGGCAATCATATGAATCATTGATATCCATTGCAACACCCAGAGGAGTAAAAAATAATTTTACAAAATAGGGGAATGCCGCGATCAGCGGACTTTGACCTACGCACGCACGCAGTAGCCGGCAGTCACGAGACTCTAATCATGTATAATGAGCACTACATTAATCAGCGTCTCCGTAGCACCCATGGGAAAGGCAGCGCTGTGCTACATAGCACTTTAAGAATGTCATCGCCGGTTCGAATCCGGCCTGAAGCACCGTCCGGCAGTTTCCGCGGACTCACGTTGTTTTACGCAACGGTGCCCTCTGCTCAGCGTCTTCCCGATCGCCCGCGACATCTTATGAAGTAGAGAACCTGAGTGTTTGTAACTGTTTGCGTCCTGTTTCTTGTGTTTTTTTACTGAGGGCAATCATATGAATCATTGATATCCATTGCAACACCCAGAGGAGTAAAAAACAAATTTACAAAATAGGGGAATGCCGCGATCAGCGGACTTTGACCTACGCACGCACGCAGTAGCCGGCAGTCACGAGACTCTAATCATGTATAATGAGCACTACATTAATCAGCGTCTCCGTAGCACCCATGGGAAAGGCAGCGCTGTGCTACATAGCACTTTAAGAATGGCATCGCCGGTTCGAATCCGGCCTGAAGCACCGTCCGGCCGATTCCATTGTCTAACGTTGTTTTACGCGATGGTGCCCTCTGCTCAGCGTCATCCCGATCGCCCGCGACATCTTATGAAGCAGAGAACCTGAGTGTTTGTAACTGTTTGCGTCCTGTTTCTTGTGTTTTTTTACTGAGGGCAATCACATGAATCATTGATATCCATTGCAACACCCAGAGGAGTAAAAAATAATTTTACAAAATAGGGGAATGCCGCGATCAGCGGACTTTGACCTACAGCACGCACGCACGCAGTAGCCGGCAGTCACGAGACTCTAATCATGTATAATGAGCACTGCATTAATCAGCGTCTCCGTAGCACACATGGGAAAGGCAGCGCTGTGCTACATAGCACTTTAAGAATGGCATCGCCGGTTCGAATCCGGCCTTAAGCACCGTCCGGCAGTTTCCGCGGTCTCACGTTCTTTTACGCGATGGTGCCCTCTGCTCAGCGTCTTCCCGATCGCCCGCGACATCGTATGAAGCAGAGTTTGTAACTGTTTGCGTCCTGTTTCTTGTGCTTTTTTACTGAGGGCAATCATATGAATCATTGATATCCATTGCAACACCCAGGAGAGTAAAAAATAATTTTACAAAATAGGGGAATGCTGCGATCGGCGGACTTTGACCTACGCACGCACGCACACAGTAGCCGGCAGTCACGAGACTCTAATGAGCTCTGCATTAATCAGCGTCTCCATAGCACACATGGGAAAGGCACCGCTGTGCTACATAGCACTTTAACAATGTCATCGCAGGTTCGAATCCGGCCTGAAGCACCTTCCCGCTGTTTCAGCGGTCTCACGTTGTTTTACGCGACGGTGCCCTCTGCTCAGCGTCTTCCCGATCGCCCGCGACATCTTATGAAGCAGAGAACCTGAGTGTTTGTAACTGTTTGCGTCCTGTTTCTTGTGTTTTTTTACTGAGGGCAATCATATGAATCATTGATATCCATTGCAACACCCAGAGGAGTAAAAAATAATTTTACAAAATAGGGGAATGCCGCAATCAGCGGACTTTGAGCTATGCACGCACGCACGCAGTAGCCGGCAGTCACGAGACTCTAATCATGTATAATGAGCACTGCATTAATCAGCGTCTCCGTAGCACACATGGGAAAGGCAGCGCTGTGCTACATAGCACTTTAACAATGTCATCGCAGGTTCGAATCCGGCCTGAAGCACCTTCCCGCTGTTTCAGCGGTCTCACGTTGTTTTACGCGACGGTGCCCTCTGCTCAGCGTCTTCCCGATCGCCCGCGACATCTTATGAAGCAGAGAACCTGAGTGTTTGTAACTGTTTGCGTCCTGTTTCTTGTGTTTTTTTACTGAGGGCAATCATATGAATCATTGATATCCATTGCAACACCCAGAGGAGTAAAAAATAATTTTACAAAATAGGGGAATGCCGCGATCAGCGGACTTTGACCTACGCACGCAGTAGCCGGCAGTCACGAGACTCTAATAATGTATAATGAGCACTGCATTAATCAGCGTCTCCGTAGCACACATGGGAAAGGCAGCGCTGTGCTACATAGCACTTTAAGAATGGCATCGCCGGTTCGAATCCGGCCTGAAGCACCGTCCGGCAGTTTCCGCGGACTCACGTTGTTATACGCGACGGTGCCCTCTGCTCAGCGTCTTCCCGATCGCCCGCGACATCTTATGAAGCAGAGAACCTGAGTGTTTGTAACTGTTTGCGTCCTGTTTCTTGTGTTTTTTTACTGAGGGCAATCATATGAATCATTGATATCCATTGCAACACCCAGAGGAGTAAAAAATAATTTTACAAAATAGGGGAATGTCGCGATCAGCGGACTTTGACCTACGCACGCACGCAGGCAGTAGCCGGCAGTCACGAGACTCTAATCATGTATAATGAGCACTGCATTAATCAGCGTCTCCGTAGCACACATGGGAAAGGCAGCGCTGTGCTACATAGCACTTTAACAATGTCATCGCAGGTTCGAATCCGGCCTGAAGCACCTTCCCGCTGTTTCAGCGGTCTCACGTTGTTTTACGCGACGGTGCCCTCTGCTCAGCGTCTTCCCGATCGCCCGCGACATCTTATGAAGCAGAGAACCTGAGTGTTTGTAACTGTTTGCGTCCTGTTTCTTGTGTTTTTTTACTGAGGGCAATCATATGAATCATTGATATCCATTGCAACACCCAGAGGAGTAAAAAATAATTTTACAAAATAGGGGAATGCCGCGATCAGCGGACTTTGACCTACGCACGCAGTAGCCGGCAGTCACGAGACTCTAATAATGTATAATGAGCACTGCATTAATCAGCGTCTCCGTAGCACACATGGGAAAGGCAGCGCTGTGCTACATAGCACTTTAAGAATGGCATCGCCGGTTCGAATCCGGCATGAAGCACCGTCCGGCAGTTTCCGCGGACTCACGTTGTTATACGCGACGGTGCCCTCTGCTCAGCGTCTTCCCAATCGCCGCGACATCTTATGAAGCAGAGAACCTGAGTGTTTGTAACTCTTTGCGTCCTGTTTCTTGTGTTTTTTTACTGAGGGCAATCATATGAATCATTGATATCCATTGCAACACCCAGAGGAGTAAAAAATAATTTTACAAAATAGGGGAATGCCGCGATCAGCGGACTTTGAGCTACGCACGCACGCACGCAGTAGCCGGCAGTCACGAGACTCTAATCATGTATAATGAGCACTGCATTAATCAGCGTCTCCGTAGCACACATGGGAAAGGCAGCGCTGTGCTACATAGCACTTTAACAATGTCATCGCAGGTTCGAATCCGGCCTGAAGCACCTTCCCGCTGTTTCAGCGGTCTCACGTTGTTTTACGCGACGGTGCCCTCTGCTCAGCGTCTTCCCGATCGCCCGCGACATCTTATGAAGCAGAGAACCTGAGTGTTTGTAACTGTTTGCGTCCTGTTTCTTGTGTTTTTTTACTGAGGGCAATCATATGAATCATTGATATCCATTGCAACACCCAGAGGAGTAAAAAATAATTTTACAAAATAGGGGAATGTCGCGATCAGCGGACTTTGACCTATGCACGCACGCACGCAGTAGCCGGCAGTCACGAGACTCTAATCATGTATAATGAGCACTGTATTAATCAGCGTCTCCGTAGCACATATGGGAAAGGCAGCGCTGTGCTACATAGCACTTTAAGAATAGCATCGCCGGTTCGAATCCGGCCTGAAGCACCGATTCCGCTGTCTCACGTTGTTTTACGCGACGGTGCCCTCTGCTCAGCGTCTTCCCGATCGCCCGCGACATCTTATGAAGCAGAGAACCTGAGTGTTTGTAACTGATTGCGTCCTGTTTCTTGTATTTTTTTACTGAGGGCAATCATATGAATCATTGATATCCATTGCAACACCCAGAGGAGTAAAAAATAATTTTACAAAATAGGGGAATGCCCCGATCAGCGGACTTTGACCTACGCACGCACGCAGGCAGTAGCCGGCAGTCACGAGACTCTAATCATGTATAATGAGCACTGCATTAATCAGCGTCTCCGTAGCACACATGGGAAAGGCAGCGCTGTGCTACATAGCACTTTAACAATGTCATCGCAGGTTCGAATCCGGCCTGAAGCACGTTTCAGCGGTCTCACGTTGTTTTACGCGACGGTGCCCTCTGCTCAGCGTCTTCCCGATCGCCCGCGACATCTTATGAAGCAGAGAACCTGAGTGTTTGTAACTGTTTGCGTCCTGTTTCTTGTGTTTTTTTACTGAGGGCAATCATATGAATCATTGATATCCATTGCAACACCCAGAGGAGTAAAAAATAATTTTACAAAATAGGGGAATGCCGCGATCAGCGGACTTTGACCTACGCACGCAGTAGCCGGCAGTCACGAGACTCTAATAATGTATAATGAGCACTGCATTAATCAGCGTCTCCGTAGCACACATGGGAAAGGCAGCGCTGTGCTACATAGCACTTTAAGAATGGCATCGCCGGTTCGAATCCGGCCTGAAGCACCGTCCGGCAGTTTCCGCGGACTCACGTTGTTTTACGCTACGGTGCCCTCTGCTCAGCGTCTTCCCGATCGCCTGCGACATCTTATGAAGCAGAGAACCTGAGTGTTTGCGTCCTGTTTCTTGTGTTTTTTTACTGAGGGCAATCATATGAATCATTGATATCCATTGCAACACCCAGAGGAGTAAAAAATAATTTTATAAAATAGGGGAATGCCGCGATCAGCGGACTTTGACCTACGCATGCACGCACGCAGTAGCCGGCAGTCACGAGACTCTAATCATGTATAATGAGCACTGCATTAATCAGCGTCTCCGTGGCACACATGGGAAAGGCAGCTCTGTGCTACATAGCACGTTAAGAATGGCATTGCAGGTTCGAATAAGGCCTGAAGCACCGTCCGGCCATTTCCGCGGTCTCGCGTTGTTTTACGCGACGTGCCCTCTGCTCAGCGTCTTCCCGATCGCCCGCGACATCTTATGAAGCAGAGTTTGTAACTGTTTGCGTCCTGTTTCTTGTGCTTTTTTACTGAGGGCAATCATATGAATCATTGATATCCATTGCAACACCCAGAGGAGTAAAAAATAATTTTACAAAATAGGGGAATGCTGCGATCGGCGGACTTTGACCTACGCACGCACGCACACAGTAGCCGGCAGTCACGAGACTCTAATGAGCTCTGCATTAATCAGCGTCTCCATAGCACACATGGGAAAGGCACCGCTGTGCTACATAGCACTTTGACCATGTCATCGCAGGTTCGAATCCGGCCTGAAGCACCTTCTGGCCCTTTCCGCGGTCTCACGTTGTTTTACGCGACGGTGCCCTCTGCTCAGCGTCTTCCCGATCGCCGGCGACATCTGATGAAGCAGAGAACCTGAGTGTTTGTAACTGATTGCATTCCTGTTTCTTGTGTTTTTTTACTGAGGGCAATCATATGAATCATTGATATCCATTGCAACACCCAGAGGAGTAAAAAATAATTTTACAAAATAGGGGAATGCCGCGATCAGCGGACTTTGACCTACGCACGCACGCAGTAGCCGGCAGTCACGAGACTCTAATCATGTATAATGAGCACTACATTAATCAGCGTCTCCGTAGCACCCATGGGAAAGGCAGCGCTGTGCTACATAGCACTTTAAGAATGTCATCGCCGGTTCGAATCCGGCCTGAAGCACCGTCCGGCAGTTTCCGCGGACTCACGTTGTTTTACGCAACGGTGCCCTCTGCTCAGCGTCTTCCCGATCGCCCGCGACATCTTATGAAGTAGAGAACCTGAGTGTTTGTAACTGTTTGCGTCCTGTTTCTTGTGTTTTTTTACTGAGGGCAATCATATGAATCATTGATATCCATTGCAACACCCAGAGGAGTAAAAAACAAATTTACAAAATAGGGGAATGCCGCGATCAGCGGACTTTGACCTACGCACGCACGCAGTAGCCGGCAGTCACGAGACTCTAATCATGTATAATGAGCACTGCATTAATCAGCGTCTCCGTAGCACACATGGGAAAGGCAGCGCTGTGCTACATAGCACTTTAAGAATGTCATCGCAGGTTCGAATCCGGCCTTACGCACCGTCCGGCCGTTTCCGCGGTCTCACGATGTTTTACGTGACGGTGCCATCTGCTCAGCGTCTTCCCGATCGCCCGCGACATCTTATGAAGCAGAGTTTGTAACTGTTTGCGTCCTGTTTCTTGTGCTTTTTTACTGAGGGCAATTATATGAATCATTGATATCCATTGCAACACCCAGAGGAGTAAAAAATAATTTTACAAAATAGGGGAATGCTGCGATCGGCGGACTTTGACCTACACACGCACGCACACAGTAGCCGGCAGTCACGAGACTCTAATGAGCTCTGCATTAATCAGCGTCTCCATAGCACACATGGGAAAGGCACCGCTGTGCTACATAGCACTTTGACCATGTCATCGCAGGTTCGAATCCGGCCTGAAGCACCTTCTGGCCCTTTCCGCGGTCTCACGTTGTTTTACGCGACGGTGCCCTCTGCTCAGCGTCTTCCCGATCGCCGGCGACATCTGATGAAGCAGAGAACCTGAGTGTTTGTAACTGATTGCATTCCTGTTTCTTGTGTTTTTTTACTGAGGGCAATCATATGAATCATTGATATCCATTGCAACACCCAGAGGAGTAAAAAATAATTTTACAAAATAGGGGAATGCCGCGATCAGCGGACTTTGACCTACGCACGCACGCAGTAGCCGGCAGTCACGAGACTCTAATCATGTATAATGAGCACTACATTAATCAGCGTCTCCGTAGCACCCATGGGAAAGGCAGCGCTGTGCTACATAGCACTTTAAGAATGTCATCGCCGGTTCGAATCCGGCCTGAAGCACCGTCCGGCAGTTTCCGCGGACTCACGTTGTTTTACGCAACGGTGCCCTCTGCTCAGCGTCTTCCCGATCGCCCGCGACATCTTATGAAGTAGAGAACCTGAGTGTTTGTAACTGTTTGCGTCCTGTTTCTTGTGTTTTTTTACTGAGGGCAATCATATGAATCATTGATATCCATTGCAACACCCAGAGGAGTAAAAAACAAATTTACAAAATAGGGGAATGCCGCGATCAGCGGACTTTGACCTACGCACGCACGCAGTAGCCGGCAGTCACGAGACTCTAATCATGTATAATGAGCACTACATTAATCAGCGTCTCCGTAGCACCCATGGGAAAGGCAGCGCTGTGCTACATAGCACTTTAAGAATGGCATCGCCGGTTCGAATCCGGCCTGAAGCACCGTCCGGCCGATTCCATTGTCTAACGTTGTTTTACGCGACGGTGCCCTCTGCTCAGCGTCATCCCGATCGCCCGCGACATCTTATGAAGCAGAGAACCTGAGTGTTTGTAACTGTTTGCGTCCTGTTTCTTGTGTTTTTTTACTGAGGGCAATCACATGAATCATTGATATCCATTGCAACACCCAGAGGAGTAAAAAATAATTTTACAAAAAAGGGGAATGCCGCGATCAGCGGACTTTGACCTACAGCACGCACGCACGCAGTAGCCGGCAGTCACGAGACTCTAATCATGTATAATGAGCACTGCATTAATCAGCGTCTCCGTAGCACACATGGGAAAGGCAGCGCTGTGCTACATAGCACTTTAAGAATGGCATCGCCGGTTCGAATCCGGCCTTAAGCACCGTCCGGCAGTTTCCGCGGTCTCACGTTCTTTTACGCGATGGTGCCCTCTGCTCAGCGTCTTCCCGATCGCCCGCGACATCGTATGAAGCAGAGTTTGTAACTGTTTGCGTCCTGTTTCTTGTGCTTTTTTACTGAGGGCAATCATATGAATCATTGATATCCATTGCAACACCCAGGAGAGTAAAAAATAATTTTACAAAATAGGGGAATGCTGCGATCGGCGGACTTTGACCTACGCACGCACGCACACAGTAGCCGGCAGTCACGAGACTCTAATGAGCTCTGCATTAATCAGCGTCTCCATAGCACACATGGGAAAGGCACCGCTGTGCTACATAGCACTTTAACAATGTCATCGCAGGTTCGAATCCGGCCTGAAGCACCTTCCCGCTGTTTCAGCGGTCTCACGTTGTTTTACGCGACGGTGCCCTCTGCTCAGCGTCTTCCCGATCGCCCGCGACATCTTATGAAGCAGAGAACCTGAGTGTTTGTAACTGTTTGCGTCCTGTTTCTTGTGTTTTTTTACTGAGGGCAATCATATGAATCATTGATATCCATTGCAACACCCAGAGGAGTAAAAAATAATTTTACAAAATAGGGGAATGCCGCGATCAGCGGACTTTGACCTACGCACGCAGTAGCCGGCAGTCACGAGACTCTAATAATGTATAATGAGCACTGCATTAATCAGCGTCTCCGTAGCACACATGGGAAAGGCAGCGCTGTGCTACATAGCACTTTAAGAATGGCATCGCTGGTTCGAATCCGGCCTGAAGCACCGTCCGGCAGTTTCCGCGGACTCACGTTGTTATACGCGACGGTGCCCTCTGCTCAGCGTCTTCCCGATCGCCCGCGACATCTTATGAAGCAGAGAACCTGAGTGTTTGTAACTCTTTGCGTCCTGTTTCTTGTGTTTTTTTACTGAGGGCAATCATATGAATCATTGATATCCATTGCAACACCCAGAGGAGTAAAAAATAATTTTACAAAATAGGGGAATGCCGCAATCAGCGGACTTTGAGCTACGCACGCACGCACGCAGTAGCCGGCAGTCACGAGACTCTAATCATGTATAATGAGCACTGCATTAATCAGCGTCTCCGTAGCACACATGGGAAAGGCAGCGCTGTGCTACATAGCACTTTAACAATGTCATCGCAGGTTCGAATCCGGCCTGAAGCACCTTCCCGCTGTTTCAGCGGTCTCACGTTGTTTTACGCGACGGTGCCCTCTGCTCAGCGTCTTCCCGATCGCCCGCGACATCTTATGAAGCAGAGAACCTGAGTGTTTGTAACTGTTTGCGTCCTGTTTCTTGTGTTTTTTTACTGAGGGCAATCATATGAATCATTGATATCCATTGCAACACCCAGAGGAGTAAAAAACAAATTTACAAAATAGGGGAATGCCGCGATCAGCGGACTTTGACCTACGCACGCACGCAGTAGCCGGCAGTCACGAGACTCTAATCATGTATAATGAGCACTACATTAATCAGCGTCTCCGTAGCACCCATGGGAAAGGCAGCGCTGTGCTACATAGCACTTTAAGAATGGCATCGCCGGTTCGAATCCGGCCTGAAGCACCGTCCGGCCGATTCCATTGTCTAACGTTGTTTTACGCGACGGTGCCCTCTGCTCAGCGTCATCCCGATCGCCCGCGACATCTTATGAAGCAGAGAACCTGAGTGTTTGTAACTGTTTGCGTCCTGTTTCTTGTGTTTTTTTACTGAGGGCAATCATATGAATCATTGATATCCATTGCAACACCCAGAGGAGTAAAAAATAATTTTACAAAATAGGGGAATGCCCCGATCAGCGGACTTTGACCTACGCACGCACGCAGGCAGTAGCCGGCAGTCACGAGACTCTAATCATGTATAATGAGCACTGCATTAATCAGCGTCTCCGTAGCACACATGGGAAAGGCAGCACTGTGCTACATAGCACTTTAACAATGTCATCGCAGGTTCGAATCCGGCCTGAAGCACCTTCCCGCTGTTTCAGCGGTCTCACGTTGTTTTACGCGACGGTGCCCTCTGCTCAGCGTCTTCCCGATCGCCCGCGACATCTTATGAAGCAGAGAACCTGAGTGTTTGTAACTGTTTGCGTCCTGTTTCTTGTGTTTTTTTACTGAGGGCAATCATATGAATCATTGATATCCATTGCAACACCCAGAGGAGTAAAAAATAATTTTACAAAATAGGGGAATGCCGCGATCAGCGGACTTTGACCTACGCACGCAGTAGCCGGCAGTCACGAGACTCTAATAATGTATAATGAGCACTGCATTAATCAGCGTCTCCGTAGCACACATGGGAAAGGCAGCGCTGTGCTACATAGCACTTTAAGAATGGCATCGCCGGTTCGAATCCGGCCTGAAGCACCGTCCGGCAGTTTCCGCGGACTCACGTTGTTTTACGCTACGGTGCCCTCTGCTCAGCGTCTTCCCGATCGCCCGCGACATCTTATGAAGCAGAGAACCTGAGTGTTTGCGTCCTGTTTCTTGTGTTTTTTTACTGAGGGCAATCATATGAATCATTGATATCCATTGCAACACCCAGAGGAGTAAAAAATAATTTTATAAAATAGGGGAATGCCGCGATCAGCGGACTTTGACCTACGCATGCACGCACGCAGTAGCCGGCAGTCACGAGACTCTAATCATGTATAATGAGCACTGCATTAATCAGCGTCTCCGTGGCACACATGGGAAAGGCAGCTCTGTGCTACATAGCACGTTAAGAATGGCATTGCAGGTTCGAATAAGGCCTGAAGCACCGTCCGGCCATTTCCGCGGTCTCGCGTTGTTTTACGCGACGTGCCCTCTGCTCAGCGTCTTCCCGATCGCCCGCGACATCTTATGAAGCAGAGTTTGTAACTGTTTGCGTCCTGTTTCTTGTGCTTTTTTACTGAGGGCAATCATATGAATCATTGATATCCATTGCAACACCCAGAGGAGTAAAAAATAATTTTACAAAATAGGGGAATGCTGCGATCGGCGGACTTTGACCTACGCACGCACGCACACAGTAGCCGGCAGTCACGAGACTCTAATGAGCTCTGCATTAATCAGCGTCTCCATAGCACACATGGGAAAGGCACCGCTGTGCTACATAGCACTTTGACCATGTCATCGCAGGTTCGAATCCGGCCTGAAGCACCTTCTGGCCCTTTCCGCGGTCTCACGTTGTTTTACGCGACGGTGCCCTCTGCTCAGCGTCTTCCCGATCGCCGGCGACATCTGATGAAGCAGAGAACCTGAGTGTTTGTAACTGATTGCATTCCTGTTTCTTGTGTTTTTTTACTGAGGGCAATCATATGAATCATTGATATCCATTGCAACACCCAGAGGAGTAAAAAATAATTTTACAAAATAGGGGAATGCCGCGATCAGCGGACTTTGACCTACGCACGCAGTAGCCGGCAGTCACGAGACTCTAATAATGTATAATGAGCACTGCATTAATCAGCGTCTCCGTAGCACACATGGGAAAGGCAGCGCTGTGCTACATAGCACTTTAAGAATGGCATCGCCGGTTCGAATCCGGCATGAAGCACCGTCCGGCAGTTTCCGCGGACTCACGTTGTTATACGCGACGGTGCCCTCTGCTCAGCGTCTTCCCAATCGCCGCGACATCTTATGAAGCAGAGAACCTGAGTGTTTGTAACTCTTTGCGTCCTGTTTCTTGTGTTTTTTTACTGAGGGCAATCATATGAATCATTGATATCCATTGCAACACCCAGAGGAGTAAAAAATAATTTTACAAAATAGGGGAATGCCGCGATCAGCGGACTTTGAGCTACGCACGCACGCACGCAGTAGCCGGCAGTCACGAGACTCTAATCATGTATAATGAGCACTGCATTAATCAGCGTCTCCGTAGCACACATGGGAAAGGCAGCGCTGTGCTACATAGCACTTTAACAATGTCATCGCAGGTTCGAATCCGGCCTGAAGCACCTTCCCGCTGTTTCAGCGGTCTCACGTTGTTTTACGCGACGGTGCCCTCTGCTCAGCGTCTTCCCGATCGCCCACGACATCTTATGAAGCAGAGAACCTGAGTGTTTGTAACTGTTTGCGTCCTGTTTCTTGTGTTTTTTTACTGAGGGCAATCATATGAATCATTGATATCCATTGCAACACCCAGAGGAGTAAAAAATAATTTTACAAAATAGGGGAATGTCGCGATCAGCGGACTTTGAGCTACGCACGCACGCACGCAGTAGCCGGCAGTCACGAGACTCTAATCATGTATAATGAGCACTGCATTAATCAGCGTCTCCGTAGCACACATGGGAAAGGCAGCGCTGTGCTACATAGCACTTTAACAATGTCATCGCAGGTTCGAATCCGGCCTGAAGCACCTTCCCGCTGTTTCAGCGGTCTCACGTTGTTTTACGCGACGGTGCCCTCTGCTCAGCGTCTTCCCGATCGCCCGCGACATCTTATGAAGCAGAGAACCTGAGTGTTTGTAACTGTTTGCGTCCTGTTTCTTGTGTTTTTTTACTGAGGGCAATCATATGAATCATTGATATCCATTGCAACACCCAGAGGAGTAAAAAATAATTTTACAAAATAGGGGAATGCCGCGATCACTCTAATCATGTATAATGAGCACTGCATTAATCAGCGTCTCCGTAGCACACATGGGAAAGGCAGCGCTGTGCTACATAGCACTTTAACAATGTCATCGCAGGTTCGAATCCGGCCTGAAGCACCTTCCCGCTGTTTCAGCGGTCTCACGTTGTTTTACGCGATGGTGCCCTCTGCTCAGCGTCTTCCCGATCGCCCGCGACATCTTATGAAGCAGAGAACCTGAGTGTTTGTAACTGTTTGCGTCCTGTTTCTTGTGTTTTTTTACTGAGGGCAATCATATGAATCATTGATATCCATTGCAACACCCAGAGGAGTAAAAAATAATTTTACAAAATAGGGGAATGCCGCGATCAGCGGACTTTGAGCTACGCACGCACGCACGCAGTAGCCGGCAGTCACGAGACTCTAATAATGTATAATGAGCACTGCATTAATCAGCGTCTCCGTAGCACACATGGGAAAGGCAGCGCTGTGCTACATAGCACTTTAAGAATGGCATCGCCGGTTCGAATCCGGCCTGAAGCACCGTCCGGCAGTTTCCGCGGACTCACGTTGTTATACGCGACGGTGCCCTCTGCTCAGCGTCTTCCCGATCGCCCGCGACATCTTATGAAGCAGAGAACCTGAGTGTTTGTAACTGTTTGCGTCCTGTTTCTTGTGTTTTTTTACTGAGGGCAATCATATGAATCATTGATATCCATTGCAACACCCAGAGGAGTAAAAAATAATTTTACAAAATAGGGGAATGCCGCGATCAGCGGACTTTGAGCTACGCACGCACGCACGCAGTAGCCGGCAGTCACGAGACTCTAATCATGTATAATGAGCACTGCATTAATCAGCGTCTCCGTAGCACACATGGGAAAGGCAGCGCTGTGCTACATAGCACTTTAACAATGTCATCGCAGGTTCGAATCCGGCCTGAAGCACCTTCCCGCTGTTTCAGCGGTCTCACGTTGTTTTACGCGACGGTGCCCTCTGCTCAGCGTCTTCCCGATCGCCCGCGACATCTTATGAAGCAGAGAACCTGAGTGTTTGTAACTGTTTGCGTCCTGTTTCTTGTGTTTTTTTACTGAGGGCAATCATATGAATCATTGATATCCATTGCAACACCCAGAGGAGTAAAAAATAATTTTACAAAATAGGGGAATGCCGCGATCAGCGGACTTTGAGCTACGCACGCACGCACGCAGTAGCCGGCAGTCACGAGACTCTAATAATGTATAATGAGCACTGCATTAATCAGCGTCTCCGTAGCACACATGGGAAAGGCAGCGCTGTGCTACATAGCACTTTAAGAATGGCATCGCCGGTTCGAATCCGGCCTGAAGCACCGTCCGGCAGTTTCCGCGGACTCACGTTGTTATACGCGACGGTGCCCTCTGCTCAGCGTCTTCCCGATCGCCCGCGACATCTTATGAAGCAGAGAACCTGAGTGTTTGTAACTGTTTGCGTCCTGTTTCTTGTGTTTTTTTACTGAGGGCCATCATATGAATCATTGATATCCATTGCAACACCCAGAGGAGTAAAAAATAATTTTACAAAATAGGGGAATGCCGCGATCAGCGGACTTTGAGCTACGCACGCACGCAGTAGCCGGCAGTCACGAGACTCTAATCATGTATAATGAGCACTGCATTAATCAGCGTCTCCGTAGCACACATGGGAAAGGCAGCGCTGTGCTACATAGCACTTTAACAATGTCATCGCAGGTTCGAATCCGGCCTGAAGCACCTTCCCGCTGTTTCAGCGGTCTCACGTTGTTTTACGCGACGGTGCCCTCTGCTCAGCGTCTTCCCGATCGCCCGCGACATCTTATGAAGCAGAGAACCTGAGTGTTTGTAACTGTTTGCGTCCTGTTTCTTGTGTTTTTTTACTGAGGGCAATCATATGAATCATTGATATCCATTGCAACACCCAGAGGAGTAAAAAATAATTTTACAAAATAGGGGAATGCCGCGATCAGCGGACTTTGAGCTACGCACGCACGCACGCAGTAGCCGGCAGTCACGAGACTCTAATAATGTATAATGAGCACTGCATTAATCAGCGTCTCCGTAGCACACATGGGAAAGGCAGCGCTGTGCTACATAGCACTTTAAGAATGGCATCGCCGGTTCGAATCCGGCCTGAAGCACCGTCCGGCAGTTTCCGCGGACTCACGTTGTTATACGCGACGGTGCCCTCTGCTCAGCGTCTTCCCGATCGCCCGCGACATCTTATGAAGCAGAGAACCTGAGTGTTTGTAACTGTTTGCGTCCTGTTTCTTGTGTTTTTTTACTGAGGGCAATCATATGAATCATTGATATCCATTGCAACACCCAGAGGAGTAAAAAATAATTTTACAAAATAGGGGAATGCCGCGATCAGCGGACTTTGAGCTACGCACGCACGCACGCAGTAGCCGGCAGTCACGAGACTCTAATCATGTATAATGAGCACTGCATTAATCAGCGTCTCCGTAGCACACATGGGAAAGGCAGCGCTGTGCTACATAGCACTTTAACAATGTCATCGCAGGTTCGAATCCGGCCTGAAGCACCTTCCCGCTGTTTCAGCGGTCTCACGTTGTTTTACGCGACGGTGCCCTCTGCTCAGCGTCTTCCCGATCGCCCGCGACATCTTATGAAGCAGAGAACCTGAGTGTTTGTAACTGTTTGCGTCCTGTTTCTTGTGTTTTTTTACTGAGGGCAATCATATGAATCATTGATATCCATTGCAACACCCAGAGGAGTAAAAAATAATTTTACAAAATAGGGGAATGCCGCGATCAGCGGACTTTGAGCTACGCACGCACGCACGCAGTAGCCGGCAGTCACGAGACTCTAATAATGTATAATAAGCACTGCATTAATCAGCGTCTCCGTAGCACACATGGGAAAGGCAGCGCTGTGCTACATAGCACTTTAAGAATGGCATCGCCGGTTCGAATCCGGCCTGAAGCACCGTCCGGCAGTTTCCGCGGACTCACTTTGTTATACGCGACGGTGCCCTCTGCTCAGCGTCTTCCCGATCGCCCGCGACATCTTATGAAGCAGAGAACCTGAGTGTTTGTAACTGTTTGCGTCCTGTTTCTTGTGTTTTTTTACTGAGGGCAATCATATGAATCATTGATATCCATTGCAACACCCAGAGGAGTAAAAAATAATTTTACAAAATAGGGGAATGCCGCGATCAGCGGACTTTGAGCTACGCACGCACGCACGCAGTAGCCGGCAGTCACGAGACTCTAATCATGTATAATGAGCACTGCATTAATCAGCGTCTCCGTAGCACACATGGGAAAGGCAGCGCTGTGCTACATAGCACTTTAACAATGTCATCGCAGGTTCGAATCCGGCCTGAAGCACCTTCCCGCTGTTTCAGCGGTCTCACGTTGTTTTACGCGACGGTGCCCTCTGCTCAGCGTCTTCCCGATCGCCCGCGACATCTTATGAAGCAGAGAACCTGAGTGTTTGTAACTGTTTGCGTCCTGTTTCTTGTGTTTTTTTACTGAGGGCAATCATATGAATCATTGATATCCATTGCAACACCCAGAGGAGTAAAAAATAATTTTACAAAATAGGGGAATGCCCCGATCAGCGGACTTTGACCTACGCACGCAGTAGCCGGCAGTCACGAGACTCTAATAATGTATAATGAGCACTGCATTAATCAGCGTCTCCGTAGCACACATGGGAAAGGCAGCGCTGTGCTACATAGCACTTTAAGAATGGCATCGCCGGTTCGAATCCGGCCTGAAGCACCGTCCGGCAGTTTCCGCGGACTCACGTAGTTTTACGCGACGGTGCCTTCTGCTCAGTCTTCCCGATCGCCCGCGACATCTTATGAAGCAGAGAACCTGAGTGTTTGCGTCCTGTTTCTTGTGTTTTTTTACTGAGGGCAATCATATGAATCATTGATATCCATTGCAACACCCAGAGGAGTAAAAAATAATTTTACAAAATAGGGGAATGTCGCGATCAGCGGACTTTGACCTATGCACGCACGCACGCAGTAGCCGGCAGTCACGAGACTCTAATCATGTATAATGAGCACTGTATTAATCAGCGTCTCCGTAGCACATATGGGAAAGGCAGCGCTGTGCTACATAGCACTTTAAGAATAGCATCGCCGGTTCGAATCCGGCCTGAAGCACCGATTCCGCTGTCTCACGTTGTTTTACGCGACGGTGCCCTCTGCTCAGCGTCTTCCCGATCGCCCGCGACATCTTATGAAGCAGAGAACCTGAGTGTTTGTAACTGATTGCGTCCTGTTTCTTGTATTTTTTTACTGAGGGCAATCATATGAATCATTGATATCCATTGCAACACCCAGAGGAGTAAAAAATAATTTTACAAAATAGGGGAATGTCGCGATCAGCGGACTTTGACCTACGCACGCACGCAGGCAGTAGCCGGCAGTCACGAGACTCTAATCATGTATAATGAGCACTGCATTAATCAGCGTCTCCGTAGCACACATGGGAAAGGCAGCGCTGTGCTACATAGCACTTTAACAATGTCATCGCAGGTTCGAATCCGGCCTGAAGCACCTTCCCGCTGTTTCAGCGGTCTCACGTTGTTTTACGCGACGGTGCCCTCTGCTCAGCGTCTTCCCGATCGCCCGCGACATCTTATGAAGCAGAGAACCTGAGTGTTTGTAACTGTTTGCGTCCTGTTTCTTGTGTTTTTTTACTGAGGGCAATCATATGAATCATTGATATCCATTGCAACACCCAGAGGAGTAAAAAATAATTTTACAAAATAGGGGAATGCCGCGATCAGCGGACTTTGACCTACGCACGCAGTAGCCGGCAGTCACGAGACTCTAATAATGTATAATGAGCACTGCATTAATCAGCGTCTCCGTAGCACACATGGGAAAGGCAGCGCTGTGCTACATAGCACTTTAAGAATGGCATCGCCGGTTCGAATCCGGCATGAAGCACCGTCCGGCAGTTTCCGCGGACTCACGTTGTTATACGCGACGGTGCCCTCTGCTCAGCGTCTTCCCAATCGCCGCGACATCTTATGAAGCAGAGAACCTGAGTGTTTGTAACTCTTTGCGTTCTGTTTCTTGTGTTTTTTTACTGAGGGCAATCATATGAATCATTGATATCCATTGCAACACCCAGAGGAGTAAAAAATAATTTTACAAAATAGGGGAATGCCGCGATCAGCGGACTTTGAGCTACGCACGCACGCACGCAGTAGCCGGCAGTCACGAGACTCTAATCATGTATAATGAGCACTGCATTAATCAGCGTCTCCGTAGCACACATGGGAAAGGCAGCGCTGTGCTACATAGCACTTTAACAATGTCATCGCAGGTTCGAATCCGGCCTGAAGCACCTTCCCGCTGTTTCAGCGGTCTCACGTTGTTTTACGCGACGGTGCCCTCTGCTCAGCGTCTTCC
Organism: Alosa pseudoharengus; assembly: GCF_046254945.1. NCBI lineage: Eukaryota > Metazoa > Chordata > Actinopteri > Clupeiformes > Clupeidae > Alosa > Alosa pseudoharengus. The sequence goes on from NW_027468774.1 coordinate 40,604,833, forward strand.
CGATCGCCCGCGACATCTTATGAAGCAGAGAACCTGAGTGTTTGTAACTGATTGCGTCCTGTTTCTTGTATTTTTTTACTGAGGGCAATCATATGAATCATTGATATCCATTGCAACACCCAGAGGAGTAAAAAATAATTTTACAAAATAGGGGAATGCCCCGATCAGCGGACTTTGACCTACGCACGCACGCAGGCAGTAGCCGGCAGTCACGAGACTCTAATCATGTATAATGAGCACTGCATTAATCAGCGTCTCCGTAGCACACATGGGAAAGGCAGCACTGTGCTACATAGCACTTTAACAATGTCATCGCAGGTTCGAATCCGGCCTGAAGCACCTTCCCGCTGTTTCAGCGGTCTCACGTTGTTTTACGCGACGGTGCCCTCTGCTCAGCGTCTTCCCGATCGCCCGCGACATCTTATGAAGCAGAGAACCTGAGTGTTTGTAACTGTTTGCGTCCTGTTTCTTGTGTTTTTTTACTGAGGGCAATCATATGAATCATTGATATCCATTGCAACACCCAGAGGAGTAAAAAATAATTTTACAAAATAGGGGAATGCCGCGATCAGCGGACTTTGACCTACGCACGCAGTAGCCGGCAGTCACGAGACTCTAATAATGTATAATGAGCACTGCATTAATCAGCGTCTCCGTAGCACACATGGGAAAGGCAGCGCTGTGCTACATAGCACTTTAAGAATGGCATCGCCGGTTCGAATCCGGCCTGAAGCACCGTCCGGCAGTTTCCGCGGACTCACGTTGTTTTACGCTACGGTGCCCTCTGCTCAGCGTCTTCCCGATCGCCCGCGACATCTTATGAAGCAGAGAACCTGAGTGTTTGCGTCCTGTTTCTTGTGTTTTTTTACTGAGGGCAATCATATGAATCATTGATATCCATTGCAACACCCAGAGGAGTAAAAAATAATTTTATAAAATAGGGGAATGCCGCGATCAGCGGACTTTGACCTACGCATGCACGCACGCAGTAGCCGGCAGTCACGAGACTCTAATCATGTATAATGAGCACTGCATTAATCAGCGTCTCCGTGGCACACATGGGAAAGGCAGCTCTGTGCTACATAGCACGTTAAGAATGGCATTGCAGGTTCGAATAAGGCCTGAAGCACCGTCCGGCCATTTCCGCGGTCTCGCGTTGTTTTACGCGACGTGCCCTCTGCTCAGCGTCTTCCCGATCGCCCGCGACATCTTATGAAGCAGAGTTTGTAACTGTTTGCGTCCTGTTTCTTGTGCTTTTTTACTGAGGGCAATCATATGAATCATTGATATCCATTGCAACACCCAGAGGAGTAAAAAATAATTTTACAAAATAGGGGAATGCTGCGATCGGCGGACTTTGACCTACGCACGCACGCACACAGTAGCCGGCAGTCACGAGACTCTAATGAGCTCTGCATTAATCAGCGTCTCCATAGCACACATGGGAAAGGCACCGCTGTGCTACATAGCACTTTGACCATGTCATCGCAGGTTCGAATCCGGCCTGAAGCACCTTCTGGCCCTTTCCGCGGTCTCACGTTGTTTTACGCGACGGTGCCCTCTGCTCAGCGTCTTCCCGATCGCCGGCGACATCTGATGAAGCAGAGAACCTGAGTGTTTGTAACTGATTGCATTCCTGTTTCTTGTGTTTTTTTACTGAGGGCAATCATATGAATCATTGATATCCATTGCAACACCCAGAGGAGTAAAAAATAATTTTACAAAATAGGGGAATGCCGCGATCAGCGGACTTTGACCTACGCACGCACGCAGTAGTCGGCAGTCACGAGACTCTAATCATGTATAATGAGCACTACATTAATCAGCGTCTCCGTAGCACCCATGGGAAAGGCAGCGCTGTGCTACATAGCACTTTAAGAATGTCATCGCCGGTTCGAATCCGGCCTGAAGCACCGTCCGGCAGTTTCCGCGGACTCACGTTGTTTTACGCAACGGTGCCCTCTGCTCAGCGTCTTCCCGATCGCCCGCGACATCTTATGAAGTAGAGAACCTGAGTGTTTGTAACTGTTTGCGTCCTGTTTCTTGTGTTTTTTTACTGAGGGCAATCATATGAATCATTGATATCCATTGCAACACCCAGAGGAGTAAAAAACAAATTTACAAAATAGGGGAATGCCGCGATCAGCGGACTTTGACCTACGCACGCACGCAGTAGCCGGCAGTCACGAGACTCTAATCATGTATAATGAGCACTGCATTAATCAGCGTCTCCGTAGCACACATGGGAAAGGCAGCGCTGTGCTACATAGCACTTTAAGAATGTCATCGCAGGTTCGAATCCGGCCTTACGCACCGTCCGGCCGTTTCCGCGGTCTCACGATGTTTTACGTGACGGTGCCATCTGCTCAGCGTCTTCCCGATCGCCCGCGACATCTTATGAAGCAGAGTTTGTAACTGTTTGCGTCCTGTTTCTTGTGCTTTTTTACTGAGGGCAATTATATGAATCATTGATATCCATTGCAACACCCAGAGGAGTAAAAAATAATTTTACAAAATAGGGGAATGCTGCGATCGGCGGACTTTGACCTACACACGCACGCACACAGTAGCCGGCAGTCACGAGACTCTAATGAGCTCTGCATTAATCAGCGTCTCCATAGCACACATGGGAAAGGCACCGCTGTGCTACATAGCACTTTGACCATGTCATCGCAGGTTCGAATCCGGCCTGAAGCACCTTCTGGCCCTTTCCGCGGTCTCACGTTGTTTTACGCGACGGTGCCCTCTGCTCAGCGTCTTCCCGATCGCCGGCGACATCTGATGAAGCAGAGAACCTGAGTGTTTGTAACTGATTGCATTCCTGTTTCTTGTGTTTTTTTACTGAGGGCAATCATATGAATCATTGATATCCATTGCAACACCCAGAGGAGTAAAAAATAATTTTACAAAATAGGGGAATGCCGCGATCAGCGGACTTTGACCTACGCACGCACGCAGTAGCCGGCAGTCACGAGACTCTAATCATGTATAATGAGCACTACATTAATCAGCGTCTCCGTAGCACCCATGGGAAAGGCAGCGCTGTGCTACATAGCACTTTAAGAATGTCATCGCCGGTTCGAATCCGGCCTGAAGCACCGTCCGGCAGTTTCCGCGGACTCACGTTGTTTTACGCAACGGTGCCCTCTGCTCAGCGTCTTCCCGATCGCCCGCGACATCTTATGAAGTAGAGAACCTGAGTGTTTGTAACTGTTTGCGTCCTGTTTCTTGTGTTTTTTTACTGAGGGCAATCATATGAATCATTGATATCCATTGCAACACCCAGAGGAGTAAAAAACAAATTTACAAAATAGGGGAATGCCGCGATCAGCGGACTTTGACCTACGCACGCACGCAGTAGCCGGCAGTCACGAGACTCTAATCATGTATAATGAGCACTACATTAATCAGCGTCTCCGTAGCACCCATGGGAAAGGCAGCGCTGTGCTACATAGCACTTTAAGAATGGCATCGCCGGTTCGAATCCGGCCTGAAGCACCGTCCGGCCGATTCCATTGTCTAACGTTGTTTTACGCGACGGTGCCCTCTGCTCAGCGTCATCCCGATCGCCCGCGACATCTTATGAAGCAGAGAACCTGAGTGTTTGTAACTGTTTGCGTCCTGTTTCTTGTGTTTTTTTACTGAGGGCAATCACATGAATCATTGATATCCATTGCAACACCCAGAGGAGTAAAAAATAATTTTACAAAATAGGGGAATGCCGCGATCAGCGGACTTTGACCTACAGCACGCACGCACGCAGTAGCCGGCAGTCACGAGACTCTAATCATGTATAATGAGCACTGCATTAATCAGCGTCTCCGTAGCACACATGGGAAAGGCAGCGCTGTGCTACATAGCACTTTAAGAATGGCATCGCCGGTTCGAATCCGGCCTTAAGCACCGTCCGGCAGTTTCCGCGGTCTCACGTTCTTTTACGCGATGGTGCCCTCTGCTCAGCGTCTTCCCGATCGCCCGCGACATCTTATGAAGTAGAGAACCTGAGTGTTTGTAACTGTTTGCGTCCTGTTTCTTGTGTTTTTTTACTGAGGGCAATCATATGAATCATTGATATCCATTGCAACACCCAGAGGAGTAAAAAACAAATTTACAAAATAGGGGAATGCCGCGATCAGCGGACTTTGACCTACGCACGCACGCAGTAGCCGGCAGTCACGAGACTCTAATCATGTATACTGAGCACTGCATTAATCAGCGTCTCCGTAGCACACATGGGAAAGGCAGCGCTGTGCTACATAGCACTTTAAGAATGTCATCGCAGGTTCGAATCCGGCCTTACGCACCGTCCGGCCGTTTCCGCGGTCTCACGATGTTTTACGTGACGGTGCCATCTGCTCAGCGTCTTCCCGATCGCCCGCGACATCTTATGAAGCAGAGTTTGTAACTGTTTGCGTCCTGTTTCTTGTGCTTTTTTACTGAGGGCAATTATATGAATCATTGATATCCATTGCAACACCCAGAGGAGTAAAAAATAATTTTACAAAATAGGGGAATGCTGCGATCGGCGGACTTTGACCTACACACGCACGCACACAGTAGCCGGCAGTCACGAGACTCTAATGAGCTCTGCATTAATCAGCGTCTCCATAGCACACATGGGAAAGGCACCGCTGTGCTACATAGCACTTTGACCATGTCATCGCAGGTTCGAATCCGGCCTGAAGCACCTTCTGGCCCTTTCCGCGGTCTCACGTTGTTTTACGCGACGGTGCCCTCTGCTCAGCGTCTTCCCGATCGCCGGCGACATCTGATGAAGCAGAGAACCTGAGTGTTTGTAACTGATTGCATTCCTGTTTCTTGTGTTTTTTTACTGAGGGCAATCATATGAATCATTGATATCCATTGCAACACCCAGAGGAGTAAAAAATAATTTTACAAAATAGGGGAATGCCGCGATCAGCGGACTTTGACCTACGCACGCACGCAGTAGCCGGCAGTCACGAGACTCTAATCATGTATAATGAGCACTACATTAATCAGCGTCTCCGTAGCACCCATGGGAAAGGCAGCGCTGTGCTACATAGCACTTTAAGAATGTCATCGCCGGTTCGAATCCGGCCTGAAGCACCGTCCGGCAGTTTCCGCGGACTCACGTTGTTTTACGCAACGGTGCCCTCTGCTCAGCGTCTTCCCGATCGCCCGCGACATCTTATGAAGTAGAGAACCTGAGTGTTTGTAACTGTTTGCGTCCTGTTTCTTGTGTTTTTTTACTGAGGGCAATCATATGAATCATTGATATCCATTGCAACACCCAGAGGAGTAAAAAACAAATTTACAAAATAGGGGAATGCCGCGATCAGCGGACTTTGACCTACGCACGCACGCAGTAGCCGGCAGTCACGAGACTCTAATCATGTATAATGAGCACTACATTAATCAGCGTCTCCGTAGCACCCATGGGAAAGGCAGCGCTGTGCTACATAGCACTTTAAGAATGGCATCGCCGGTTCGAATCCGGCCTGAAGCACCGTCCGGCCGATTCCATTGTCTAACGTTGTTTTACGCGACGGTGCCCTCTGCTCAGCGTCATCCCGATCGCCCGCGACATCTTATGAAGCAGAGAACCTGAGTGTTTGTAACTGTTTGCGTCCTGTTTCTTGTGTTTTTTTACTGAGGGCAATCACATGAATCATTGATATCCATTGCAACACCCAGAGGAGTAAAAAATAATTTTACAAAATAGGGGAATGCCGCGATCAGCGGACTTTGACCTACAGCACGCACGCACGCAGTAGCCGGCAGTCACGAGACTCTAATCATGTATAATGAGCACTGCATTAATCAGCGTCTCCGTAGCACACATGGGAAAGGCAGCGCTGTGCTACATAGCACTTTAAGAATGGCATCGCCGGTTCGAATCCGGCCTTAAGCACCGTCCGGCAGTTTCCGCGGTCTCACGTTCTTTTACGCGATGGTGCCCTCTGCTCAGCGTCTTCCCGATCGCCCGCGACATCGTATGAAGCAGAGTTTGTAACTGTTTGCGTCCTGTTTCTTGTGCTTTTTTACTGAGGGCAATCATATGAATCATTGATATCCATTGCAACACCCAGGAGAGTAAAAAATAATTTTACAAAATAGGGGAATGCTGCGATCGGCGGACTTTGACCTACGCACGCACGCACACAGTAGCCGGCAGTCACGAGACTCTAATGAGCTCTGCATTAATCAGCGTCTCCATAGCACACATGGGAAAGGCACCGCTGTGCTACATAGCACTTTAACAATGTCATCGCAGGTTCGAATCCGGCCTGAAGCACCTTCCCGCTGTTTCAGCGGTCTCACGTTGTTTTACGCGACGGTGCCCTCTGCTCAGCGTCTTCCCGATCGCCCGCGACATCTTATGAAGCAGAGAACCTGAGTGTTTGTAACTGTTTGCGTCCTGTTTCTTGTGTTTTTTTACTGAGGGCAATCATATGAATCATTGATATCCATTGCAACACCCAGAGGAGTAAAAAATAATTTTACAAAATAGGGGAATGCCGCGATCAGCGGACTTTGACCTACGCACGCAGTAGCCGGCAGTCACGAGACTCTAATAATGTATAATGAGCACTGCATTAATCAGCGTCTCCGTAGCACACATGGGAAAGGCAGCGCTGTGCTACATAGCACTTTAAGAATGGCATCGCTGGTTCGAATCCGGCCTGAAGCACCGTCCGGCAGTTTCCGCGGACTCACGTTGTTATACGCGACGGTGCCCTCTGCTCAGCGTCTTCCCGATCGCCCGCGACATCTTATGAAGCAGAGAACCTGAGTGTTTGTAACTCTTTGCGTCCTGTTTCTTGTGTTTTTTTACTGAGGGCAATCATATGAATCATTGATATCCATTGCAACACCCAGAGGAGTAAAAAATAATTTTACAAAATAGGGGAATGCCGCAATCAGCGGACTTTGAGCTACGCACGCACGCACGCAGTAGCCGGCAGTCACGAGACTCTAATCATGTATAATGAGCACTGCATTAATCAGCGTCTCCGTAGCACACATGGGAAAGGCAGCGCTGTGCTACATAGCACTTTAACAATGTCATCGCAGGTTCGAATCCGGCCTGAAGCACCTTCCCGCTGTTTCAGCGGTCTCACGTTGTTTTACGCGACGGTGCCCTCTGCTCAGCGTCTTCCCGATCGCCCGCGACATCTTATGAAGCAGAGAACCTGAGTGTTTGTAACTGTTTGCGTCCTGTTTCTTGTGTTTTTTTACTGAGGGCAATCATATGAATCATTGATATCCATTGCAACACCCAGAGGAGTAAAAAATAATTTTACAAAATAGGGGAATGCCGCGATCAGCGGACTTTGACCTACGCACGCAGTAGCCGGCAGTCACGAGACTCTAATAATGTATAATGAGCACTGCATTAATCAGCGTCTCCGTAGCACACATGGGAAAGGCAGCGCTGTGCTACATAGCACTTTAAGAATGGCATCGCCGGTTCGAATCCGGCCTGAAGCACCGTCCGGCAGTTTCCGCGGACTCACGTTGTTATACGCGACGGTGCCCTCTGCTCAGCGTCTTCCCGATCGCCCGCGACATCTTATGAAGCAGAGAACCTGAGTGTTTGTAACTGTTTGCGTCCTGTTTCTTGTGTTTTTTTACTGAGGGCAATCATATGAATCATTGATATCCATTGCAACACCCAGAGGAGTAAAAAATAATTTTACAAAATAGGGGAATGCCGCGATCAGCGGACTTTGACCTACGCACGCACGCAGTAGCCGGCAGTCACGAGACTCTAATCATGTATACTGAGCACTGCATTAATCAGCGTCTCCGTAGCACACATGGGAAAGGCAGCGCTGTGCTACATAGCACTTTAAGAATGTCATCGCAGGTTCGAATCCGGCCTTACGCACCGTCCGGCCGTTTCCGCGGTCTCACGATGTTCTACGTGACGGTGCCATCTGCTCAGCGTCTTCCCGATCGCCCGCGACATCTTATGAAGCAGAGTTTGTAACTGTTTGCGTCCTGTTTCTTGTGCTTTTTTACTGAGGGCAATTATATGAATCATTGATATCCATTGCAACACCCAGAGGAGTAAAAAATAATTTTACAAAATAGGGGAATGCTGCGATCGGCGGACTTTGACCTACACACGCACGCACACAGTAGCCGGCAGTCACGAGACTCTAATGAGCTCTGCATTAATCAGCGTCTCCATAGCACACATGGGAAAGGCACCGCTGTGCTACATAGCACTTTGACCATGTCATCGCAGGTTCGAATCCGGCCTGAAGCACCTTCTGGCCCTTTCCGCGGTCTCACGTTGTTTTACGCGACGGTGCCCTCTGCTCAGCGTCTTCCCGATCGCCGGCGACATCTGATGAAGCAGAGAACCTGAGTGTTTGTAACTGATTGCATTCCTGTTTCTTGTGTTTTTTTACTGAGGGCAATCATATGAATCATTGATATCCATTGCAACACCCAGAGGAGTAAAAAATAATTTTACAAAATAGGGGAATGCCGCGATCAGCGGACTTTGACCTACGCACGCACGCAGTAGCCGGCAGTCACGAGACTCTAATCATGTATAATGAGCACTACATTAATCAGCGTCTCCGTAGCACCCATGGGAAAGGCAGCGCTGTGCTACATAGCACTTTAAGAATGTCATCGCCGGTTCGAATCCGGCCTGAAGCACCGTCCGGCAGTTTCCGCGGACTCACGTTGTTTTACGCAACGGTGCCCTCTGCTCAGCGTCTTCCCGATCGCCCGCGACATCTTATGAAGTAGAGAACCTGAGTGTTTGTAACTGTTTGCGTCCTGTTTCTTGTGTTTTTTTACTGAGGGCAATCATATGAATCATTGATATCCATTGCAACACCCAGAGGAGTAAAAAATAATTTTACAAAATAGGGGAATGTCGCGATCAGCGGACTTTGACCTACGCACGCACGCAGGCAGTAGCCGGCAGTCACGAGACTCTAATCATGTATAATGAGCACTGCATTAATCAGCGTCTCCGTAGCACACATGGGAAAGGCAGCGCTGTGCTACATAGCACTTTAACAATGTCATCGCAGGTTCGAATCCGGCCTGAAGCACCTTCCCGCTGTTTCAGCGGTCTCACGTTGTTTTACGCGACGGTGCCCTCTGCTCAGCGTCTTCCCGATCGCCCGCGACATCTTATGAAGCAGAGAACCTGAGTGTTTGTAACTGTTTGCGTCCTGTTTCTTGTGTTTTTTTACTGAGGGCAATCATATGAATCATTGATATCCATTGCAACACCCAGAGGAGTAAAAAATAATTTTACAAAATAGGGGAATGCCGCGATCAGCGGACTTTGACCTACGCACGCAGTAGCCGGCAGTCACGAGACTCTAATAATGTATAATGAGCACTGCATTAATCAGCGTCTCCGTAGCACACATGGGAAAGGCAGCGCTGTGCTACATAGCACTTTAAGAATGGCATCGCCGGTTCGAATCCGGCATGAAGCACCGTCCGGCAGTTTCCGCGGACTCACGTTGTTATACGCGACGGTGCCCTCTGCTCAGCGTCTTCCCAATCGCCGCGACATCTTATGAAGCAGAGAACCTGAGTGTTTGTAACTCTTTGCGTCCTGTTTCTTGTGTTTTTTTACTGAGGGCAATCATATGAATCATTGATATCCATTGCAACACCCAGAGGAGTAAAAAATAATTTTACAAAATAGGGGAATGCCGCGATCAGCGGACTTTGAGCTACGCACGCACGCACGCAGTAGCCGGCAGTCACGAGACTCTAATCATGTATAATGAGCACTGCATTAATCAGCGTCTCCGTAGCACACATGGGAAAGGCAGCGCTGTGCTACATAGCACTTTAACAATGTCATCGCAGGTTCGAATCCGGCCTGAAGCACCTTCCCGCTGTTTCAGCGGTCTCACGTTGTTTTACGCGACGGTGCCCTCTGCTCAGCGTCTTCCCGATCGCCCGCGACATCTTATGAAGCAGAGAACCTGAGTGTTTGTAACTGTTTGCGTCCTGTTTCTTGTGTTTTTTTACTGAGGGCAATCATATGAATCATTGATATCCATTGCAACACCCAGAGGAGTAAAAAATAATTTTACAAAATAGGGGAATGTCGCGATCAGCGGACTTTGACCTATGCACGCACGCACGCAGTAGCCGGCAGTCACGAGACTCTAATCATGTATAATGAGCACTGTATTAATCAGCGTCTCCGTAGCACATATGGGAAAGGCAGCGCTGTGCTACATAGCACTTTAAGAATAGCATCGCCGGTTCGAATCCGGCCTGAAGCACCGATTCCGCTGTCTCACGTTGTTTTACGCGACGGTGCCCTCTGCTCAGCGTCTTCCCGATCGCCCGCGACATCTTATGAAGCAGAGAACCTGAGTGTTTGTAACTGATTGCGTCCTGTTTCTTGTATTTTTTTACTGAGGGCAATCATATGAATCATTGATATCCATTGCAACACCCAGAGGAGTAAAAAATAATTTTACAAAATAGGGGAATGCCCCGATCAGCGGACTTTGACCTACGCACGCACGCAGGCAGTAGCCGGCAGTCACGAGACTCTAATCATGTATAATGAGCACTGCATTAATCAGCGTCTCCGTAGCACACATGGGAAAGGCAGCGCTGTGCTACATAGCACTTTAACAATGTCATCGCAGGTTCGAATCCGGCCTGAAGCACCTTCCCGCTGTTTCAGCGGTCTCACGTTGTTTTACGCGACGGTGCCCTCTGCTCAGCGTCTTCCCGATCGCCCGCGACATCTTATGAAGCAGAGAACCTGAGTGTTTGTAACTGTTTGCGTCCTGTTTCTTGTGTTTTTTTACTGAGGGCAATCATATGAATCATTGATATCCATTGCAACACCCAGAGGAGTAAAAAATAATTTTACAAAATAGGGGAATGCCGCGATCAGCGGACTTTGACCTACGCACGCAGTAGCCGGCAGTCACGAGACTCTAATAATGTATAATGAGCACTGCATTAATCAGCGTCTCCGTAGCACACATGGGAAAGGCAGCGCTGTGCTACATAGCACTTTAAGAATGGCATCGCCGGTTCGAATCCGGCCTGAAGCACCGTCCGGCAGTTTCCGCGGACTCACGTTGTTTTACGCTACGGTGCCCTCTGCTCAGCGTCTTCCCGATCGCCCGCGACATCTTATGAAGCAGAGAACCTGAGTGTTTGCGTCCTGTTTCTTGTGTTTTTTTACTGAGGGCAATCATATGAATCATTGATATCCATTGCAACACCCAGAGGAGTAAAAAATAATTTTATAAAATAGGGGAATGCCGCGATCAGCGGACTTTGACCTACGCATGCACGCACGCAGTAGCCGGCAGTCACGAGACTCTAATCATGTATAATGAGCACTGCATTAATCAGCGTCTCCGTGGCACACATGGGAAAGGCAGCTCTGTGCTACATAGCACGTTAAGAATGGCATTGCAGGTTCGAATAAGGCCTGAAGCACCGTCCGGCCATTTCCGCGGTCTCGCGTTGTTTTACGCGACGTGCCCTCTGCTCAGCGTCTTCCCGATCGCCCGCGACATCTTATGAAGCAGAGTTTGTAACTGTTTGCGTCCTGTTTCTTGTGCTTTTTTACTGAGGGCAATCATATGAATCATTGATATCCATTGCAACACCCAGAGGAGTAAAAAATAATTTTACAAAATAGGGGAATGCTGCGATCGGCGGACTTTGACCTACGCACGCACGCACACAGTAGCCGGCAGTCACGAGACTCTAATGAGCTCTGCATTAATCAGCGTCTCCATAGCACACATGGGAAAGGCACCGCTGTGCTACATAGCACTTTGACCATGTCATCGCAGGTTCGAATCCGGCCTGAAGCACCTTCTGGCCCTTTCCGCGGTCTCACGTTGTTTTACGCGACGGTGCCCTCTGCTCAGCGTCTTCCCGATCGCCGGCGACATCTGATGAAGCAGAGAACCTGAGTGTTTGTAACTGATTGCATTCCTGTTTCTTGTGTTTTTTTACTGAGGGCAATCATATGAATCATTGATATCCATTGCAACACCCAGAGGAGTAAAAAATAATTTTACAAAATAGGGGAATGCCGCGATCAGCGGACTTTGACCTACGCACGCACGCAGTAGCCGGCAGTCACGAGACTCTAATCATGTATAATGAGCACTACATTAATCAGCGTCTCCGTAGCACCCATGGGAAAGGCAGCGCTGTGCTACATAGCACTTTAAGAATGTCATCGCCGGTTCGAATCCGGCCTGAAGCACCGTCCGGCAGTTTCCGCGGACTCACGTTGTTTTACGCAACGGTGCCCTCTGCTCAGCGTCTTCCCGATCGCCCGCGACATCTTATGAAGTAGAGAACCTGAGTGTTTGTAACTGTTTGCGTCCTGTTTCTTGTGTTTTTTTACTGAGGGCAATCATATGAATCATTGATATCCATTGCAACACCCAGAGGAGTAAAAAACAAATTTACAAAATAGGGGAATGCCGCGATCAGCGGACTTTGACCTACGCACGCACGCAGTAGCCGGCAGTCACGAGACTCTAATCATGTATAATGAGCACTGCATTAATCAGCGTCTCCGTAGCACACATGGGAAAGGCAGCGCTGTGCTACATAGCACTTTAAGAATGTCATCGCAGGTTCGAATCCGGCCTTACGCACCGTCCGGCCGTTTCCGCGGTCTCACGATGTTTTACGTGACGGTGCCATCTGCTCAGCGTCTTCCCGATCGCCCGCGACATCTTATGAAGCAGAGTTTGTAACTGTTTGCGTCCTGTTTCTTGTGCTTTTTTACTGAGGGCAATTATATGAATCATTGATATCCATTGCAACACCCAGAGGAGTAAAAAATAATTTTACAAAATAGGGGAATGCTGCGATCGGCGGACTTTGACCTACACACGCACGCACACAGTAGCCGGCAGTCACGAGACTCTAATGAGCTCTGCATTAATCAGCGTCTCCATAGCACACATGGGAAAGGCACCGCTGTGCTACATAGCACTTTGACCATGTCATCGCAGGTTCGAATCCGGCCTGAAGCACCTTCTGGCCCTTTCCGCGGTCTCACGTTGTTTTACGCGACGGTGCCCTCTGCTCAGCGTCTTCCCGATCGCCGGCGACATCTGATGAAGCAGAGAACCTGAGTGTTTGTAACTGATTGCATTCCTGTTTCTTGTGTTTTTTTACTGAGGGCAATCATATGAATCATTGATATCCATTGCAACACCCAGAGGAGTAAAAAATAATTTTACAAAATAGGGGAATGCCGCGATCAGCGGACTTTGACCTACGCACGCAGTAGCCGGCAGTCACGAGACTCTAATAATGTATAATGAGCACTGCATTAATCAGCGTCTCCGTAGCACACATGGGAAAGGCAGCGCTGTGCTACATAGCACTTTAAGAATGGCATCGCTGGTTCGAATCCGGCCTGAAGCACCGTCCGGCAGTTTCCGCGGACTCACGTTGTTATACGCGACGGTGCCCTCTGCTCAGCGTCTTCCCGATCGCCCGCGACATCTTATGAAGCAGAGAACCTGAGTGTTTGTAACTCTTTGCGTCCTGTTTCTTGTGTTTTTTTACTGAGGGCAATCATATGAATCATTGATATCCATTGCAACACCCAGAGGAGTAAAAAATAATTTTACAAAATAGGGGAATGCCGCAATCAGCGGACTTTGAGCTACGCACGCACGCACGCAGTAGCCGGCAGTCACGAGACTCTAATCATGTATAATGAGCACTGCATTAATCAGCGTCTCCGTAGCACACATGGGAAAGGCAGCGCTGTGCTACATAGCACTTTAACAATGTCATCGCAGGTTCGAATCCGGCCTGAAGCACCTTCCCGCTGTTTCAGCGGTCTCACGTTGTTTTACGCGACGGTGCCCTCTGCTCAGCGTCTTCCCGATCGCCCGCGACATCTTATGAAGCAGAGAACCTGAGTGTTTGTAACTGTTTGCGTCCTGTTTCTTGTGTTTTTTTACTGAGGGCAATCATATGAATCATTGATATCCATTGCAACACCCAGAGGAGTAAAAAATAATTTTACAAAATAGGGGAATGCCGCGATCAGCGGACTTTGACCTACGCACGCAGTAGCCGGCAGTCACGAGACTCTAATAATGTATAATGAGCACTGCATTAATCAGCGTCTCCGTAGCACACATGGGAAAGGCAGCGCTGTGCTACATAGCACTTTAAGAATGGCATCGCCGATTCGAATCCGGCCTGAAGCACCGTCCGGCAGTTTCCGCGGACTCACGTTGTTATACGCGACGGTGCCCTCTGCTCAGCGTCTTCCCGATCGCCCGCGACATCTTATGAAGCAGAGAACCTGAGTGTTTGTAACTGTTTGCGTCCTGTTTCTTGTGTTTTTTTACTGAGGGCAATCATATGAATCATTGATATCCATTGCAACACCCAGAGGAGTAAAAAATAATTTTACAAAATAGGGGAATGTCGCGATCAGCGGACTTTGACCTACGCACGCACGCAGGCAGTAGCCGGCAGTCACGAGACTCTAATCATGTATAATGAGCACTGCATTAATCAGCGTCTCCGTAGCACACATGGGAAAGGCAGCGCTGTGCTACATAGCACTTTAACAATGTCATCACAGGTTCGAATCCGGCCTGAAGCACCTTCCCGCTGTTTCAGCGGTCTCACGTTGTTTTACGCGACGGTGCCCTCTGCTCAGCGTCTTCCCGATCGCCCGCGACATCTTATGAAGCAGAGAACCTGAGTGTTTGTAACTGTTTGCGTCCTGTTTCTTGTGTTTTTTTACTGAGGGCAATCATATGAATCATTGATATCCATTGCAACACCCAGAGGAGTAAAAAATAATTTTACAAAATAGGGGAATGCCGCGATCAGCGGACTTTGACCTACGCACGCAGTAGCCGGCAGTCACGAGACTCTAATAATGTATAATGAGCACTGCATTAATCAGCGTCTCCGTAGCACACATGGGAAAGGCAGCGCTGTGCTACATAGCACTTTAAGAATGGCATCGCCGGTTCGAATCCGGCCTGAAGCACCGTCCGGCAGTTTCCGCGGACTCACGTTGTTATACGCGACGGTGCCCTCTGCTCAGCGTCTTCCCGATCGCCCGCGACATCTTATGAAGCAGAGAACCTGAGTGTTTGTAACTGTTTGCGTCCTGTTTCTTGTGTTTTTTTACTGAGGGCAATCATATGAATCATTGATATCCATTGCAACACCCAGAGGAGTAAAAAATAATTTTACAAAATAGGGGAATGTCGCGATCAGCGGACTTTGACCTACGCACGCACGCAGGCAGTAGCCGGCAGTCACGAGACTCTAATCATGTATAATGAGCACTGCATTAATCAGCGTCTCCGTAGCACACATGGGAAAGGCAGCGCTGTGCTACATAGCACTTTAACAATGTCATCGCAGGTTCGAATCCGGCCTGAAGCACCTTCCCGCTGTTTCAGCGGTCTCACGTTGTTTTACGCGACGGTGCCCTCTGCTCAGCGTCTTCCCGATCGCCCGCGACATCTTATGAAGCAGAGAACCTGAGTGTTTGTAACTGTTTGCGTCCTGTTTCTTGTGTTTTTTTACTGAGGGCAATCATATGAATCATTGATATCCATTGCAACACCCAGAGGAGTAAAAAATAATTTTACAAAATAGGGGAATGCCGCGATCAGCGGACTTTGACCTACGCACGCAGTAGCCGGCAGTCACGAGACTCTAATAATGTATAATGAGCACTGCATTAATCAGCGTCTCCGTAGCACACATGGGAAAGGCAGCGCTGTGCTACATAGCACTTTAAGAATGGCATCGCCGGTTCGAATCCGGCATGAAGCACCGTCCGGCAGTTTCCGCGGACTCACGTTGTTATACGCGACGGTGCCCTCTGCTCAGCGTCTTCCCAATCGCCGCGACATCTTATGAAGCAGAGAACCTGAGTGTTTGTAACTCTTTGCGTCCTGTTTCTTGTGTTTTTTTACTGAGGGCAATCATATGAATCATTGATATCCATTGCAACACCCAGAGGAGTAAAAAATAATTTTACAAAATAGGGGAATGCCGCGATCAGCGGACTTTGAGCTACGCACGCACGCACGCAGTAGCCGGCAGTCACGAGACTCTAATCATGTATAATGAGCACTGCATTAATCAGCGTCTCCGTAGCACACATGGGAAAGGCAGCGCTGTGCTACATAGCACTTTAACAATGTCATCGCAGGTTCGAATCCGGCCTGAAGCACCTTCCCGCTGTTTCAGCGGTCTCACGTTGTTTTACGCGACGGTGCCCTCTGCTCAGCGTCTTCCCGATCGCCCGCGACATCTTATGAAGCAGAGAACCTGAGTGTTTGTAACTGTTTGCGTCCTGTTTCTTGTGTTTTTTTACTGAGGGCAATCATATGAATCATTGATATCCATTGCAACACCCAGAGGAGTAAAAAATAATTTTACAAAATAGGGGAATGTCGCGATCAGCGGACTTTGACCTATGCACGCACGCACGCAGTAGCCGGCAGTCACGAGACTCTAATCATGTATAATGAGCACTGTATTAATCAGCGTCTCCGTAGCACATATGGGAAAGGCAGCGCTGTGCTACATAGCACTTTAAGAATAGCATCGCCGGTTCGAATCCGGCCTGAAGCACCGATTCCGCTGTCTCACGTTGTTTTACGCGACGGTGCCCTCTGCTCAGCGTCTTCCCGATCGCCCGCGACATCTTATGAAGCAGAGAACCTGAGTGTTTGTAACTGATTGCGTCCTGTTTCTTGTATTTTTTTACTGAGGGCAATCATATGAATCATTGATATCCATTGCAACACCCAGAGGAGTAAAAAATAATTTTACAAAATAGGGGAATGCCGCGATCAGCGGACTTTGACCTACGCACGCACGCAGTAGCCGGCAGTCACGAGACTCTAATCATGTATAATGAGCACTACATTAATCAGCGTCTCCGTAGCACCCATGGGAAAGGCAGCGCTGTGCTACATAGCACTTTAAGAATGTCATCGCCGGTTCGAATCCGGCCTGAAGCACCGTCCGGCAGTTTCCGCGGACTCACGTTGTTTTACGCAACGGTGCCCTCTGCTCAGCGTCTTCCCGATCGCCCGCGACATCTTATGAAGCAGAGAACCTGAGTGTTTGTAACTGTTTGCGTCCTGTTTCTTGTGTTTTTTTACTGAGGGCAATCATATGAATCATTGATATCCATTGCAACACCCAGAGGAGTAAAAAATAATTTTATAAAATAGGGGAATGCCGCGATCAGCGGACTTTGACCTACGCATGCACGCACGCAGTAGCCGGCAGTCACGAGACTCTAATCATGTATAATGAGCACTGCATTAATCAGCGTCTCCGTGGCACACATGGGAAAGGCAGCTCTGTGCTACATAGCACGTTAAGAATGGCATTGCAGGTTCGAATAAGGCCTGAAGCACCGTCCGGCCATTTCCGCGGTCTCGCGTTGTTTTACGCGACGTGCCCTCTGCTCAGCGTCTTCCCGATCGCCCGCGACATCTTATGAAGCAGAGTTTGTAACTGTTTGCGTCCTGTTTCTTGTGCTTTTTTACTGAGGGCAATCATATGAATCATTGATATCCATTGCAACACCCAGAGGAGTAAAAAATAATTTTACAAAATAGGGGAATGCTGCGATCGGCGGACTTTGACCTACGCACGCACGCACACAGTAGCCGGCAGTCACGAGACTCTAATGAGCTCTGCATTAATCAGCGTCTCCATAGCACACATGGGAAAGGCACCGCTGTGCTACATAGCACTTTGACCATGTCATCGCAGGTTCGAATCCGGCCTGAAGCACCTTCTGGCCCTTTCCGCGGTCTCACGTTGTTTTACGCGACGGTGCCCTCTGCTCAGCGTCTTCCCGATCGCCGGCGACATCTGATGAAGCAGAGAACCTGAGTGTTTGTAACTGATTGCATTCCTGTTTCTTGTGTTTTTTTACTGAGGGCAATCATATGAATCATTGATATCCATTGCAACACCCAGAGGAGTAAAAAATAATTTTACAAAATAGGGGAATGCCGCGATCAGCGGACTTTGACCTACGCACGCACGCAGTAGCCGGCAGTCACGAGACTCTAATCATGTATAATGAGCACTACATTAATCAGCGTCTCCGTAGCACCCATGGGAAAGGCAGCGCTGTGCTACATAGCACTTTAAGAATGTCATCGCCGGTTCGAATCCGGCCTGAAGCACCGTCCGGCAGTTTCCGCGGACTCACGTTGTTTTACGCAACGGTGCCCTCTGCTCAGCGTCTTCCCGATCGCCCGCGACATCTTATGAAGTAGAGAACCTGAGTGTTTGTAACTGTTTGCGTCCTGTTTCTTGTGTTTTTTTACTGAGGGCAATCATATGAATCATTGATATCCATTGCAACACCCAGAGGAGTAAAAAACAAATTTACAAAATAGGGGAATGCCGCGATCAGCGGACTTTGACCTACGCACGCACGCAGTAGCCGGCAGTCACGAGACTCTAATCATGTATAATGAGCACTGCATTAATCAGCGTCTCCGTAGCACACATGGGAAAGGCAGCGCTGTGCTACATAGCACTTTAAGAATGTCATCGCAGGTTCGAATCCGGCCTTACGCACCGTCCGGCCGTTTCCGCGGTCTCACGATGTTTTACGTGACGGTGCCATCTGCTCAGCGTCTTCCCGATCGCCCGCGACATCTTATGAAGCAGAGTTTGTAACTGTTTGCGTCCTGTTTCTTGTGCTTTTTTACTGAGGGCAATTATATGAATCATTGATATCCATTGCAACACCCAGAGGAGTAAAAAATAATTTTACAAAATAGGGGAATGCTGCGATCGGCGGACTTTGACCTACACACGCACGCACACAGTAGCCGGCAGTCACGAGACTCTAATGAGCTCTGCATTAATCAGCGTCTCCATAGCACACATGGGAAAGGCACCGCTGTGCTACATAGCACTTTGACCATGTCATCGCAGGTTCGAATCCGGCCTGAAGCACCTTCTGGCCCTTTCCGCGGTCTCACGTTGTTTTACGCGACGGTGCCCTCTGCTCAGCGTCTTCCCGATCGCCGGCGACATCTGATGAAGCAGAGAACCTGAGTGTTTGTAACTGATTGCATTCCTGTTTCTTGTGTTTTTTTACTGAGGGCAATCATATGAATCATTGATATCCATTGCAACACCCAGAGGAGTAAAAAATAATTTTACAAAATAGGGGAATGCCGCGATCAGCGGACTTTGACCTACGCACGCACGCAGTAGCCGGCAGTCACGAGACTCTAATCATGTATAATGAGCACTACATTAATCAGCGTCTCCGTAGCACCCATGGGAAAGGCAGCGCTGTGCTACATAGCACTTTAAGAATGTCATCGCCGGTTCGAATCCGGCCTGAAGCACCGTCCGGCAGTTTCCGCGGACTCACGTTGTTTTACGCAACGGTGCCCTCTGCTCAGCGTCTTCCCGATCGCCCGCGACATCTTATGAAGTAGAGAACCTGAGTGTTTGTAACTGTTTGCGTCCTGTTTCTTGTGTTTTTTTACTGAGGGCAATCATATGAATCATTGATATCCATTGCAACACCCAGAGGAGTAAAAAACAAATTTACAAAATAGGGGAATGCCGCGATCAGCGGACTTTGACCTACGCACGCACGCAGTAGCCGGCAGTCACGAGACTCTAATCATGTATAATGAGCACTACATTAATCAGCGTCTCCGTAGCACCCATGGGAAAGGCAGCGCTGTGCTACATAGCACTTTAAGAATGGCATCGCCGGTTCGAATCCGGCCTGAAGCACCGTCCGGCCGATTCCATTGTCTAACGTTGTTTTACGCGACGGTGCCCTCTGCTCAGCGTCATCCCGATCGCCCGCGACATCTTATGAAGCAGAGAACCTGAGTGTTTGTAACTGTTTGCGTCCTGTTTCTTGTGTTTTTTTACTGAGGGCAATCACATGAATCATTGATATCCATTGCAACACCCAGAGGAGTAAAAAATAATTTTACAAAAAAGGGGAATGCCGCGATCAGCGGACTTTGACCTACAGCACGCACGCACGCAGTAGCCGGCAGTCACGAGACTCTAATCATGTATAATGAGCACTGCATTAATCAGCGTCTCCGTAGCACACATGGGAAAGGCAGCGCTGTGCTACATAGCACTTTAAGAATGGCATCGCCGGTTCGAATCCGGCCTTAAGCACCGTCCGGCAGTTTCCGCGGTCTCACGTTCTTTTACGCGATGGTGCCCTCTGCTCAGCGTCTTCCCGATCGCCCGCGACATCGTATGAAGCAGAGTTTGTAACTGTTTGCGTCCTGTTTCTTGTGCTTTTTTACTGAGGGCAATCATATGAATCATTGATATCCATTGCAACACCCAGGAGAGTAAAAAATAATTTTACAAAATAGGGGAATGCTGCGATCGGCGGACTTTGACCTACGCACGCACGCACACAGTAGCCGGCAGTCACGAGACTCTAATGAGCTCTGCATTAATCAGCGTCTCCATAGCACACATGGGAAAGGCACCGCTGTGCTACATAGCACTTTAACAATGTCATCGCAGGTTCGAATCCGGCCTGAAGCACCTTCCCGCTGTTTCAGCGGTCTCACGTTGTTTTACGCGACGGTGCCCTCTGCTCAGCGTCTTCCCGATCGCCCGCGACATCTTATGAAGCAGAGAACCTGAGTGTTTGTAACTGTTTGCGTCCTGTTTCTTGTGTTTTTTTACTGAGGGCAATCATATGAATCATTGATATCCATTGCAACACCCAGAGGAGTAAAAAATAATTTTACAAAATAGGGGAATGCCGCGATCAGCGGACTTTGACCTACGCACGCAGTAGCCGGCAGTCACGAGACTCTAATAATGTATAATGAGCACTGCATTAATCAGCGTCTCCGTAGCACACATGGGAAAGGCAGCGCTGTGCTACATAGCACTTTAAGAATGGCATCGCTGGTTCGAATCCGGCCTGAAGCACCGTCCGGCAGTTTCCGCGGACTCACGTTGTTATACGCGACGGTGCCCTCTGCTCAGCGTCTTCCCGATCGCCCGCGACATCTTATGAAGCAGAGAACCTGAGTGTTTGTAACTCTTTGCGTCCTGTTTCTTGTGTTTTTTTACTGAGGGCAATCATATGAATCATTGATATCCATTGCAACACCCAGAGGAGTAAAAAATAATTTTACAAAATAGGGGAATGCCGCAATCAGCGGACTTTGAGCTACGCACGCACGCACGCAGTAGCCGGCAGTCACGAGACTCTAATCATGTATAATGAGCACTGCATTAATCAGCGTCTCCGTAGCACACATGGGAAAGGCAGCGCTGTGCTACATAGCACTTTAACAATGTCATCGCAGGTTCGAATCCGGCCTGAAGCACCTTCCCGCTGTTTCAGCGGTCTCACGTTGTTTTACGCGACGGTGCCCTCTGCTCAGCGTCTTCCCGATCGCCCGCGACATCTTATGAAGCAGAGAACCTGAGTGTTTGTAACTGTTTGCGTCCTGTTTCTTGTGTTTTTTTACTGAGGGCAATCATATGAATCATTGATATCCATTGCAACACCCAGAGGAGTAAAAAACAAATTTACAAAATAGGGGAATGCCGCGATCAGCGGACTTTGACCTACGCACGCACGCAGTAGCCGGCAGTCACGAGACTCTAATCATGTATAATGAGCACTACATTAATCAGCGTCTCCGTAGCACCCATGGGAAAGGCAGCGCTGTGCTACATAGCACTTTAAGAATGGCATCGCCGGTTCGAATCCGGCCTGAAGCACCGTCCGGCCGATTCCATTGTCTAACGTTGTTTTACGCGACGGTGCCCTCTGCTCAGCGTCATCCCGATCGCCCGCGACATCTTATGAAGCAGAGAACCTGAGTGTTTGTAACTGTTTGCGTCCTGTTTCTTGTGTTTTTTTACTGAGGGCAATCACATGAATCATTGATATCCATTGCAACACCCAGAGGAGTAAAAAATAATTTTACAAAAAAGGGGAATGCCGCGATCAGCGGACTTTGACCTACAGCACGCACGCACGCAGTAGCCGGCAGTCACGAGACTCTAATAATGTATAATGAGCACTGCATTAATCAGCGTCTCCGTAGCACACATGGGAAAGGCAGCGCTGTGCTACATAGCACTTTAAGAATGGCATCGCCGGTTCGAATCCGGCCTGAAGCACCGTCCGGCAGTTTCCGCGGACTCACGTTGTTATACGCGACGGTGCCCTCTGCTCAGCGTCTTCCCGATCGCCCGCGACATCTTATGAAGCAGAGAACCTGAGTGTTTGTAACTGTTTGCGTCCTGTTTCTTGTGTTTTTTTACTGAGGGCAATCATATGAATCATTGATATCCATTGCAACACCCAGAGGAGTAAAAAATAATTTTACAAAATAGGGGAATGTCGCGATCAGCGGACTTTGACCTACGCACGCACGCAGGCAGTAGCCGGCAGTCACGAGACTCTAATCATGTATAATGAACACTGCATTAATCAGCGTCTCCGTAGCACACATGGGAAAGGCAGCGCTGTGCTACATAGCACTTTAACAATGTCATCGCAGGTTCGAATCCGGCCTGAAGCACCTTCCCGCTGTTTCAGCGGTCTCACGTTGTTTTACGCGACGGTGCCCTCTGCTCAGCGTCTTCCCGATCGCCCGCGACATCTTATGAAGCAGAGAACCTGAGTGTTTGTAACTGTTTGCGTCCTGTTTCTTGTGTTTTTTTACTGAGGGCAATCATATGAATCATTGATATCCATTGCAACACCCAGAGGAGTAAAAAATAATTTTACAAAATAGGGGAATGCCGCGATCAGCGGACTTTGACCTACGCACGCAGTAGCCGGCAGTCACGAGACTCTAATAATGTATAATGAGCACTGCATTAATCAGCGTCTCCGTAGCACACATGGGAAAGGCAGCGCTGTGCTACATAGCACTTTAAGAATGGCATCGCCGGTTCGAATCCGGCATGAAGCACCGTCCGGCAGTTTCCGCGGACTCACGTTGTTATACGCGACGGTGCCCTCTGCTCAGCGTCTTCCCAATCGCCGCGACATCTTATGAAGCAGAGAACCTGAGTGTTTGTAACTCTTTGCGTCCTGTTTCTTGTGTTTTTTTACTGAGGGCAATCATATGAATCATTGATATCCATTGCAACACCCAGAGGAGTAAAAAATAATTTTACAAAATAGGGGAATGCCGCGATCAGCGGACTTTGAGCTACGCACGCACGCACGCAGTAGCCGGCAGTCACGAGACTCTAATCATGTATAATGAGCACTGCATTAATCAGCGTCTCCGTAGCACACATGGGAAAGGCAGCGCTGTGCTACATAGCACTTTAACAATGTCATCGCAGGTTCGAATCCGGCCTGAAGCACCTTCCCGCTGTTTCAGCGGTCTCACGTTGTTTTACGCGACGGTGCCCTCTGCTCAGCGTCTTCCCGATCGCCCGCGACATCTTATGAAGCAGAGAACCTGAGTGTTTGTAACTCTTTGCGTCCTGTTTCTTGTGTTTTTTTACTGAGGGCAATCATATGAATCATTGATATCCATTGCAACACCCAGAGGAGTAAAAAATAATTTTACAAAATAGGGGAATGTCGCGATCAGCGGACTTTGACCTATGCACGCACGCACGCAGTAGCCGGCAGTCACGAGACTCTAATCATGTATAATGAGCACTGTATTAATCAGCGTCTCCGTAGCACATATGGGAAAGGCAGCGCTGTGCTACATAGCACTTTAAGAATAGCATCGCCGGTTCGAATCCGGCCTGAAGCACCGATTCCGCTGTCTCACGTTGTTTTACGCGACGGTGCCCTCTGCTCAGCGTCTTCCCGATCGCCCGCGACATCTTATGAAGCAGAGAACCTGAGTGTTTGTAACTGATTGCGTCCTGTTTCTTGTATTTTTTTACTGAGGGCAATCATATGAATCATTGATATCCATTGCAACACCCAGAGGAGTAAAAAATAATTTTACAAAATAGGGGAATGCCGCGATCAGCGGACTTTGACCTACGCACGCACGCAGTAGCCGGCAGTCACGAGACTCTAATCATGTATAATGAGCACTACATTAATCAGCGTCTCCGTAGCACCCATGGGAAAGGCAGCGCTGTGCTACATAGCACTTTAAGAATGTCATCGCCGGTTCGAATCCGGCCTGAAGCACCGTCCGGCAGTTTCCGCGGACTCACGTTGTTTTACGCAACGGTGCCCTCTGCTCAGCGTCTTCCCGATCGCCCGCGACATCTTATGAAGCAGAGAACCTGAGTGTTTGTAACTGTTTGCGTCCTGTTTCTTGTGTTTTTTTACTGAGGGCAATCATATGAATCATTGATATCCATTGCAACACCCAGAGGAGTAAAAAATAATTTTACAAAATAGGGGAATGCCGCGATCAGCGGACTTTGACCTACGCACGCAGTAGCCGGCAGTCACGAGACTCTAATAATGTATAATGAGCACTGCATTAATCAGCGTCTCCGTAGCACACATGGGAAAGGCAGCGCTGTGCTACATAGCACTTTAAGAATGGCATCGCCGGTTCGAATCCGGCCTGAAGCACCGTCCGGCAGTTTCCGCGGACTCACGTTGTTATACGCGACGGTGCCCTCTGCTCAGCGTCTTCCCGATCGCCCGCGACATCTTATGAAGCAGAGAACCTGAGTGTTTGTAACTGTTTGCGTCCTGTTTCTTGTGTTTTTTTACTGAGGGCAATCATATGAATCATTGATATCCATTGCAACACCCAGAGGAGTAAAAAATAATTTTACAAAATAGGGGAATGTCGCGATCAGCGGACTTTGACCTACGCACGCACGCAGGCAGTAGCCGGCAGTCACGAGACTCTAATCATGTATAATGAGCACTGCATTAATCAGCGTCTCCGTAGCACACATGGGAAAGGCAGCGCTGTGCTACATAGCACTTTAACAATGTCATCGCAGGTTCGAATCCGGCCTGAAGCACCTTCCCGCTGTTTCAGCGGTCTCACGTTGTTTTACGCGACGGTGCCCTCTGCTCAGCGTCTTCCCGATCGCCCGCGACATCTTATGAAGCAGAGAACCTGAGTGTTTGTAACTGTTTGCGTCCTGTTTCTTGTGTTTTTTTACTGAGGGCAATCATATGAATCATTGATATCCATTGCAACACCCAGAGGAGTAAAAAATAATTTTACAAAATAGGGGAATGCCGCGATCAGCGGACTTTGACCTACGCACGCAGTAGCCGGCAGTCACGAGACTCTAATAATGTATAATGAGCACTGCATTAATCAGCGTCTCCGTAGCACACATGGGAAAGGCAGCGCTGTGCTACATAGCACTTTAAGAATGGCATCGCCGGTTCGAATCCGGCATGAAGCACCGTCCGGCAGTTTCCGCGGACTCACGTTGTTATACGCGACGGTGCCCTCTGCTCAGCGTCTTCCCAATCGCCGCGACATCTTATGAAGCAGAGAACCTGAGTGTTTGTAACTCTTTGCGTCCTGTTTCTTGTGTTTTTTTACTGAGGGCAATCATATGAATCATTGATATCCATTGCAACACCCAGAGGAGTAAAAAATAATTTTACAAAATAGGGGAATGCCGCGATCAGCGGACTTTGAGCTACGCACGCACGCACGCAGTAGCCGGCAGTCACGAGACTCTAATCATGTATAATGAGCACTGCATTAATCAGCGTCTCCGTAGCACACATGGGAAAGGCAGCGCTGTGCTACATAGCACTTTAACAATGTCATCGCAGGTTCGAATCCGGCCTGAAGCACCTTCCCGCTGTTTCAGCGGTCTCACGTTGTTTTACGCGACGGTGCCCTCTGCTCAGCGTCTTCCCGATCGCCCGCGACATCTTATGAAGCAGAGAACCTGAGTGTTTGTAACTGTTTGCGTCCTGTTTCTTGTGTTTTTTTACTGAGGGCAATCATATGAATCATTGATATCCATTGCAACACCCAGAGGAGTAAAAAATAATTTTACAAAATAGGGGAATGTCGCGATCAGCGGACTTTGACCTATGCACGCACGCACGCAGTAGCCGGCAGTCACGAGACTCTAATCATGTATAATGAGCACTGTATTAATCAGCGTCTCCGTAGCACATATGGGAAAGGCAGCGCTGTGCTACATAGCACTTTAAGAATAGCATCGCCGGTTCGAATCCGGCCTGAAGCACCGATTCCGCTGTCTCACGTTGTTTTACGCGACGGTGCCCTCTGCTCAGCGTCTTCCCGATCGCCCGCGACATCTTATGAAGCAGAGAACCTGAGTGTTTGTAACTGATTGCGTCCTGTTTCTTGTATTTTTTTACTGAGGGCAATCATATGAATCATTGATATCCATTGCAACACCCAGAGGAGTAAAAAATAATTTTACAAAATAGGGGAATGCCCCGATCAGCGGACTTTGACCTACGCACGCACGCAGGCAGTAGCCGGCAGTCACGAGACTCTAATCATGTATAATGAGCACTGCATTAATCAGCGTCTCCGTAGCACACATGGGAAAGGCAGCGCTGTGCTACATAGCACTTTAACAATGTCATCGCAGGTTCGAATCCGGCCTGAAGCACCTTCCCGCTGTTTCAGCGGTCTCACGTTGTTTTACGCGACGGTGCCCTCTGCTCAGCGTCTTCCCGATCGCCCGCGACATCTTATGAAGCAGAGAACCTGAGTGTTTGTAACTGTTTGCGTCCTGTTTCTTGTGTTTTTTTACTGAGGGCAATCATATGAATCATTGATATCCATTGCAACACCCAGAGGAGTAAAAAATAATTTTACAAAATAGGGGAATGCCGCGATCAGCGGACTTTGACCTACGCACGCAGTAGCCGGCAGTCACGAGACTCTAATAATGTATAATGAGCACTGCATTAATCAGCGTCTCCGTAGCACACATGGGAAAGGCAGCGCTGTGCTACATAGCACTTTAAGAATGGCATCGCCGGTTCGAATCCGGCCTGAAGCACCGTCCGGCAGTTTCCGCGGACTCACGTTGTTTTACGCTACGGTGCCCTCTGCTCAGCGTCTTCCCGATCGCCCGCGACATCTTATGAAGCAGAGAACCTGAGTGTTTGCGTCCTGTTTCTTGTGTTTTTTTACTGAGGGCAATCATATGAATCATTGATATCCATTGCAACACCCAGAGGAGTAAAAAATAATTTTATAAAATAGGGGAATGCCGCGATCAGCGGACTTTGACCTACGCATGCACGCACGCAGTAGCCGGCAGTCACGAGACTCTAATCATGTATAATGAGCACTGCATTAATCAGCGTCTCCGTGGCACACATGGGAAAGGCAGCTCTGTGCTACATAGCACGTTAAGAATGGCATTGCAGGTTCGAATAAGGCCTGAAGCACCGTCCGGCCATTTCCGCGGTCTCGCGTTGTTTTACGCGACGTGCCCTCTGCTCAGCGTCTTCCCGATCGCCCGCGACATCTTATGAAGCAGAGTTTGTAACTGTTTGCGTCCTGTTTCTTGTGCTTTTTTACTGAGGGCAATCATATGAATCATTGATATCCATTGCAACACCCAGAGGAGTAAAAAATAATTTTACAAAATAGGGGAATGCTGCGATCGGCGGACTTTGACCTACGCACGCACGCACACAGTAGCCGGCAGTCACGAGACTCTAATGAGCTCTGCATTAATCAGCGTCTCCATAGCACACATGGGAAAGGCACCGCTGTGCTACATAGCACTTTGACCATGTCATCGCAGGTTCGAATCCGGCCTGAAGCACCTTCTGGCCCTTTCCGCGGTCTCACGTTGTTTTACGCGACGGTGCCCTCTGCTCAGCGTCTTCCCGATCGCCGGCGACATCTGATGAAGCAGAGAACCTGAGTGTTTGTAACTGATTGCATTCCTGTTTCTTGTGTTTTTTTACTGAGGGCAATCATATGAATCATTGATATCCATTGCAACACCCAGAGGAGTAAAAAATAATTTTACAAAATAGGGGAATGCCGCGATCAGCGGACTTTGACCTACGCACGCACGCAGTAGCCGGCAGTCACGAGACTCTAATCATGTATAATGAGCACTACATTAATCAGCGTCTCCGTAGCACCCATGGGAAAGGCAGCGCTGTGCTACATAGCACTTTAAGAATGTCATCGCCGGTTCGAATCCGGCCTGAAGCACCGTCCGGCAGTTTCCGCGGACTCACGTTGTTTTACGCAACGGTGCCCTCTGCTCAGCGTCTTCCCGATCGCCCGCGACATCTTATGAAGTAGAGAACCTGAGTGTTTGTAACTGTTTGCGTCCTGTTTCTTGTGTTTTTTTACTGAGGGCAATCATATGAATCATTGATATCCATTGCAACACCCAGAGGAGTGAAAAACAAATTTACAAAATAGGGGAATGCCGCGATCAGCGGACTTTGACCTACGCACGCACGCAGTAGCCGGCAGTCACGAGACTCTAATCATGTATAATGAGCACTGCATTAATCAGCGTCTCCGTAGCACACATGGGAAAGGCAGCGCTGTGCTACATAGCACTTTAAGAATGTCATCGCAGGTTCGAATCCGGCCTTACGCACCGTCCGGCCGTTTCCGCGGTCTCACGATGTTTTACGTGACGGTGCCATCTGCTCAGCCTCTTCCCGATCGCCCGCGACATCTTATGAAGCAGAGTTTGTAACTGTTTGCGTCCTGTTTCTTGTGCTTTTTTACTGAGGGCAATTATATGAATCATTGATATCCATTGCAACACCCAGAGGAGTAAAAAATAATTTTACAAAATAGGGGAATGCTGCGATCGGCGGACTTTGACCTACACACGCACGCACACAGTAGCCGGCAGTCACGAGACTCTAATGAGCTCTGCATTAATCAGCGTCTCCATAGCACACATGGGAAAGGCACCGCTGTGCTACATAGCACTTTGACCATGTCATCGCAGGTTCGAATCCGGCCTGAAGCACCTTCTGGCCCTTTCCGCGGTCTCACGTTGTTTTACGCGACGGTGCCCTCTGCTCAGCGTCTTCCCGATCGCCGGCGACATCTGATGAAGCAGAGAACCTGAGTGTTTGTAACTGATTGCATTCCTGTTTCTTGTGTTTTTTTACTGAGGGCAATCATATGAATCATTGATATCCATTGCAACACCCAGAGGAGTAAAAAATAATTTTACAAAATAGGGGAATGCCGCGATCAGCGGACTTTGACCTACGCACGCACGCAGTAGCCGGCAGTCACGAGACTCTAATCATGTATAATGAGCACTACATTAATCAGCGTCTCCGTAGCACCCATGGGAAAGGCAGCGCTGTGCTACATAGCACTTTAAGAATGTCATCGCCGGTTCGAATCCGGCCTGAAGCACCGTCCGGCAGTTTCCGCGGACTCACGTTGTTTTACGCAACGGTGCCCTCTGCTCAGCGTCTTCCCGATCGCCCGCGACATCTTATGAAGTAGAGAACCTGAGTGTTTGTAACTGTTTGCGTCCTGTTTCTTGTGTTTTTTTACTGAGGGCAATCATATGAATCATTGATATCCATTGCAACACCCAGAGGAGTAAAAAACAAATTTACAAAATAGGGGAATGCCGCGATCAGCGGACTTTGACCTACGCACGCACGCAGTAGCCGGCAGTCACGAGACTCTAATCATGTATAATGAGCACTACATTAATCAGCGTCTCCGTAGCACCCATGGGAAAGGCAGCGCTGTGCTACATAGCACTTTAAGAATGGCATCGCCGGTTCGAATCCGGCCTGAAGCACCGTCCGGCCGATTCCATTGTCTAACGTTGTTTTACGCGACGGTGCCCTCTGCTCAGCGTCATCCCGATCGCCCGCGACATCTTATGAAGCAGAGAACCTGAGTGTTTGTAACTGTTTGCGTCCTGTTTCTTGTGTTTTTTTACTGAGGGCAATCACATGAATCATTGATATCCATTGCAACACCCAGAGGAGTAAAAAATAATTTTACAAAAAAGGGGAATGCCGCGATCAGCGGACTTTGACCTACAGCACGCACGCACGCAGTAGCCGGCAGTCACGAGACTCTAATCATGTATAATGAGCACTGCATTAATCAGCGTCTCCGTAGCACACATGGGAAAGGCAGCGCTGTGCTACATAGCACTTTAAGAATGGCATCGCCGGTTCGAATCCGGCCTTAAGCACCGTCCGGCAGTTTCCGCGGTCTCACGTTCTTTTACGCGATGGTGCCCTCTGCTCAGCGTCTTCCCGATCGCCCGCGACATCGTATGAAGCAGAGTTTGTAACTGTTTGCGTCCTGTTTCTTGTGCTTTTTTACTGAGGGCAATCATATGAATCATTGATATCCATTGCAACACCCAGGAGAGTAAAAAATAATTTTACAAAATAGGGGAATGCTGCGATCGGCGGACTTTGACCTACGCACGCACGCACACAGTAGCCGGCAGTCACGAGACTCTAATGAGCTCTGCATTAATCAGCGTCTCCATAGCACACATGGGAAAGGCACCGCTGTGCTACATAGCACTTTAACAATGTCATCGCAGGTTCGAATCCGGCCTGAAGCACCTTCCCGCTGTTTCAGCGGTCTCACGTTGTTTTACGCGACGGTGCCCTCTGCTCAGCGTCTTCCCGATCGCCCGCGACATCTTATGAAGCAGAGAACCTGAGTGTTTGTAACTGTTTGCGTCCTGTTTCTTGTGTTTTTTTACTGAGGGCAATCATATGAATCATTGATATCCATTGCAACACCCAGAGGAGTAAAAAATAATTTTACAAAATAGGGGAATGCCGCGATCAGCGGACTTTGACCTACGCACGCAGTAGCCGGCAGTCACGAGACTCTAATAATGTATAATGAGCACTGCATTAATCAGCGTCTCCGTAGCACACATGGGAAAGGCAGCGCTGTGCTACATAGCACTTTAAGAATGGCATCGCTGGTTCGAATCCGGCCTGAAGCACCGTCCGGCAGTTTCCGCGGACTCACGTTGTTATACGCGACGGTGCCCTCTGCTCAGCGTCTTCCCGATCGCCCGCGACATCTTATGAAGCAGAGAACCTGAGTGTTTGTAACTCTTTGCGTCCTGTTTCTTGTGTTTTTTTACTGAGGGCAATCATATGAATCATTGATATCCATTGCAACACCCAGAGGAGTAAAAAATAATTTTACAAAATAGGGGAATGCCGCAATCAGCGGACTTTGAGCTACGCACGCACGCACGCAGTAGCCGGCAGTCACGAGACTCTAATCATGTATAATGAGCACTGCATTAATCAGCGTCTCCGTAGCACACATGGGAAAGGCAGCGCTGTGCTACATAGCACTTTAACAATGTCATCGCAGGTTCGAATCCGGCCTGAAGCACCTTCCCGCTGTTTCAGCGGTCTCACGTTGTTTTACGCGACGGTGCCCTCTGCTCAGCGTCTTCCCGATCGCCCGCGACATCTTATGAAGCAGAGAACCTGAGTGTTTGTAACTGTTTGCGTCCTGTTTCTTGTGTTTTTTTACTGAGGGCAATCATATGAATCATTGATATCCATTGCAACACCCAGAGGAGTAAAAAACAAATTTACAAAATAGGGGAATGCCGCGATCAGCGGACTTTGACCTACGCACGCACGCAGTAGCCGGCAGTCACGAGACTCTAATCATGTATAATGAGCACTACATTAATCAGCGTCTCCGTAGCACCCATGGGAAAGGCAGCGCTGTGCTACATAGCACTTTAAGAATGGCATCGCCGGTTCGAATCCGGCCTGAAGCACCGTCCGGCCGATTCCATTGTCTAACGTTGTTTTACGCGACGGTGCCCTCTGCTCAGCGTCATCCCGATCGCCCGCGACATCTTATGAAGCAGAGAACCTGAGTGTTTGTAACTGTTTGCGTCCTGTTTCTTGTGTTTTTTTACTGAGGGCAATCACATGAATCATTGATATCCATTGCAACACCCAGAGGAGTAAAAAATAATTTTACAAAATAGGGGAATGCCGCGATCAGCGGACTTTGACCTACAGCACGCACGCACGCAGTAGCCGGCAGTCACGAGACTCTAATCATGTATAATGAGCACTGCATTAATCAGCGTCTCCGTAGCACACATGGGAAAGGCAGCGCTGTGCTACATAGCACTTTAAGAATGGCATCGCCGGTTCGAATCCGGCCTTAAGCACCGTCCGGCAGTTTCCGCGGTCTCACGTTCTTTTACGCGATGGTGCCCTCTGCTCAGCGTCTTCCCGATCGCCCGCGACATCGTATGAAGCAGAGTTTGTAACTGTTTGCGTCCTGTTTCTTGTGCTTTTTTACTGAGGGCAATCATATGAATCATTGATATCCATTGCAACACCCAGGAGAGTAAAAAATAATTTTACAAAATAGGGGAATGCTGCGATCGGCGGACTTTGACCTACGCACGCACGCACACAGTAGCCGGCAGTCACGAGACTCTAATGAGCTCTGCATTAATCAGCGTCTCCATAGCACACATGGGAAAGGCACCGCTGTGCTACATAGCACTTTAACAATGTCATCGCAGGTTCGAATCCGGCCTGAAGCACCTTCCCGCTGTTTCAGCGGTCTCACGTTGTTTTACGCGATGGTGCCCTCTGCTCAGCGTCTTCCCGATCGCCCGCGACATCTTATGAAGCAGAGAACCTGAGTGTTTGTAACTGTTTGCGTCCTGTTTCTTGTGTTTTTTTACTGAGGGCAATCATATGAATCATTGATATCCATTGCAACACCCAGAGGAGTAAAAAATAATTTTACAAAATAGGGGAATGCCGCGATCAGCGGACTTTGACCTACGCACGCAGTAGCCGGCAGTCACGAGACTCTAATAATGTATAATGAGCACTGCATTAATCAGCGTCTCCGTAGCACACATGGGAAAGGCAGCGCTGTGCTACATAGCACTTTAAGAATGGCATCGCTGGTTCGAATCCGGCCTGAAGCACCGTCCGGCAGTTTCCGCGGACTCACGTTGTTATACGCGACGGTGCCCTCTGCTCAGCGTCTTCCCGATCGCCCGCGACATCTTATGAAGCAGAGAACCTGAGTGTTTGTAACTCTTTGCGTCCTGTTTCTTGTGTTTTTTTACTGAGGGCAATCATATGAATCATTGATATCCATTGCAACACCCAGAGGAGTAAAAAATAATTTTACAAAATAGGGGAATGCCGCAATCAGCGGACTTTGAGCTACGCACGCACGCACGCAGTAGCCGGCAGTCACGAGACTCTAATCATGTATAATGAGCACTGCATTAATCAGCGTCTCCGTAGCACACATGGGAAAGGCAGCGCTGTGCTACATAGCACTTTAACAATGTCATCGCAGGTTCGAATCCGGCCTGAAGCACCTTCCCGCTGTTTCAGCGGTCTCACGTTGTTTTACGCGACGGTGCCCTCTGCTCAGCGTCTTCCCGATCGCCCGCGACATCTTATGAAGCAGAGAACCTGAGTGTTTGTAACTGTTTGCGTCCTGTTTCTTGTGTTTTTTTACTGAGGGCAATCATATGAATCATTGATATCCATTGCAACACCCAGAGGAGTAAAAAATAATTTTACAAAATAGGGGAATGCCGCGATCAGCGGACTTTGACCTACGCACGCAGTAGCCGGCAGTCACGAGACTCTAATAATGTATAATGAGCACTGCATTAATCAGCGTCTCCGTAGCACACATGGGAAAGGCAGCGCTGTGCTACATAGCACTTTAAGAATGGCATCGCCGGTTCGAATCCGGCCTGAAGCACCGTCCGGCAGTTTCCGCGGACTCACGTTGTTATACGCGACGGTGCCCTCTGCTCAGCGTCTTCCCGATCGCCCGCGACATCTTATGAAGCAGAGAACCTGAGTGTTTGTAACTGTTTGCGTCCTGTTTCTTGTGTTTTTTTACTGAGGGCAATCATATGAATCATTGATATCCATTGCAACACCCAGAGGAGTAAAAAATAATTTTACAAAATAGGGGAATGTCGCGATCAGCGGACTTTGACCTACGCACGCACGCAGGCAGTAGCCGGCAGTCACGAGACTCTAATCATGTATAATGAGCACTGCATTAATCAGCGTCTCCGTAGCACACATGGGAAAGGCAGCGCTGTGCTACATAGCACTTTAACAATGTCATCGCAGGTTCGAATCCGGCCTGAAGCACCTTCCCGCTGTTTCAGCGGTCTCACGTTGTTTTACGCGACGGTGCCCTCTGCTCAGCGTCTTCCCGATCGCCCGCGACATCTTATGAAGCAGAGAACCTGAGTGTTTGTAACTGTTTGCGTCCTGTTTCTTGTGTTTTTTTACTGAGGGCAATCATATGAATCATTGATATCCATTGCAACACCCAGAGGAGTAAAAAATAATTTTACAAAATAGGGGAATGCCGCGATCAGCGGACTTTGACCTACGCACGCAGTAGCCGGCAGTCACGAGACTCTAATAATGTATAATGAGCACTGCATTAATCAGCGTCTCCGTAGCACACATGGGAAAGGCAGCGCTGTGCTACATAGCACTTTAAGAATGGCATCGCCGGTTCGAATCCGGCCTGAAGCACCGTCCGGCAGTTTCCGCGGACTCACGTTGTTATACGCGACGGTGCCCTCTGCTCAGCGTCTTCCCGATCGCCCGCGACATCTTATGAAGCAGAGAACCTGAGTGTTTGTAACTGTTTGCGTCCTGTTTCTTGTGTTTTTTTACTGAGGGCAATCATATGAATCATTGATATCCATTGCAACACCCAGAGGAGTAAAAAATAATTTTACAAAATAGGGGAATGTCGCGATCAGCGGACTTTGACCTACGCACGCACGCAGGCAGTAGCCGGCAGTCACGAGACTCTAATCATGTATAATGAGCACTGCATTAATCAGCGTCTCCGTAGCACACATGGGAAAGGCAGCGCTGTGCTACATAGCACTTTAACAATGTCATCGCAGGTTCGAATCCGGCCTGAAGCACCTTCCCGCTGTTTCAGCGGTCTCACGTTGTTTTACGCGACGGTGCCCTCTGCTCAGCGTCTTCCCGATCGCCCGCGACATCTTATGAAGCAGAGAACCTGAGTGTTTGTAACTGTTTGCGTCCTGTTTCTTGTGTTTTTTTACTGAGGGCAATCATATGAATCATTGATATCCATTGCAACACCCAGAGGAGTAAAAAATAATTTTACAAAATAGGGGAATGCCGCGATCAGCGGACTTTGACCTACGCACGCAGTAGCCGGCAGTCACGAGACTCTAATAATGTATAATGAGCACTGCATTAATCAGCGTCTCCGTAGCACACATGGGAAAGGCAGCGCTGTGCTACATAGCACTTTAAGAATGGCATCGCCGGTTCGAATCCGGCATGAAGCACCGTCCGGCAGTTTCCGCGGACTCACGTTGTTATACGCGACGGTGCCCTCTGCTCAGCGTCTTCCCAATCGCCGCGACATCTTATGAAGCAGAGAACCTGAGTGTTTGTAACTCTTTGCGTCCTGTTTCTTGTGTTTTTTTTACTGAGGGCAATCATATGAATCATTGATATCCATTGCAACACCCAGAGGAGTAAAAAATAATTTTACAAAATAGGGGAATGCCGCGATCAGCGGACTTTGAGCTACGCACGCACGCACGCAGTAGCCGGCAGTCACGAGACTCTAATCATGTATAATGAGCACTGCATTAATCAGCGTCTCCGTAGCACATATGGGAAAGGCAGCGCTGTGCTACATAGCACTTTAAGAATAGCATCGCCGGTTCGAATCCGGCCTGAAGCACCGATTCCGCTGTCTCACGTTGTTTTACGCGACGGTGCCCTCTGCTCAGCGTCTTCCCGATCGCCCGCGACATCTTATGAAGCAGAGAACCTGAGTGTTTGTAACTGTTTGCGTCCTGTTTCTTGTGTTTTTTTACTGAGGGCAATCATATGAATCATTGATATCCATTGCAACACCCAGAGGAGTAAAAAATAATTTTACAAAATAGGGGAATGCCGCGATCAGCGGACTTTGACCTACGCACGCACGCAGTAGCCGGCAGTCACGAGACTCTAATCATGTATAATGAGCACTACATTAATCAGCGTCTCCGTAGCACCCATGGGAAAGGCAGCGCTGTGCTACATAGCACTTTAAGAATGTCATCGCCGGTTCGAATCCGGCCTGAAGCACCGTCCGGCAGTTTCCGCGGACTCACGTTGTTTTACGCAACGGTGCCCTCTGCTCAGCGTCTTCCCGATCGCCCGCGACATCTTATGAAGTAGAGAACCTGAGTGTTTGTAACTGTTTGCGTCCTGTTTCTTGTGTTTTTTTACTGAGGGCAATCATATGAATCATTGATATCCATTGCAACACCCAGAGGAGTAAAAAACAAATTTACAAAATAGGGGAATGCCGCGATCAGCGGACTTTGACCTACGCACGCACGCAGTAGCCGGCAGTCACGAGACTCTAATCATGTATAATGAGCACTACATTAATCAGCGTCTCCGTAGCACCCATGGGAAAGGCAGCG
This sequence comes from Alosa pseudoharengus, assembly GCF_046254945.1. Lineage (NCBI taxonomy): Eukaryota > Metazoa > Chordata > Actinopteri > Clupeiformes > Clupeidae > Alosa > Alosa pseudoharengus. The sequence continues at coordinate 40,641,286 of NW_027468774.1, forward strand.
CTGTGCTACATAGCACTTTAAGAATGGCATCGCCGGTTCGAATCCGGCCTGAAGCACCGTCCGGCCGATTCCATTGTCTAACGTTGTTTTACGCGACGGTGCCCTCTGCTCAGCGTCATCCCGATCGCCCGCGACATCTTATGAAGCAGAGAACCTGAGTGTTTGTAACTGTTTGCGTCCTGTTTCTTGTGTTTTTTTACTGAGGGCAATCACATGAATCATTGATATCCATTGCAACACCCAGAGGAGTAAAAAATAATTTTACAAAAAAGGGGAATGCCGCGATCAGCGGACTTTGACCTACAGCACGCACGCACGCAGTAGCCGGCAGTCACGAGACTCTAATCATGTATAATGAGCACTGCATTAATCAGCGTCTCCGTAGCACACATGGGAAAGGCAGCGCTGTGCTACATAGCACTTTAAGAATGGCATCGCCGGTTCGAATCCGGCCTTAAGCACCGTCCGGCAGTTTCCGCGGTCTCACGTTCTTTTACGCGATGGTGCCCTCTGCTCAGCGTCTTCCCGATCGCCCGCGACATCGTATGAAGCAGAGTTTGTAACTGTTTGCGTCCTGTTTCTTGTGCTTTTTTACTGAGGGCAATCATATGAATCATTGATATCCATTGCAACACCCAGGAGAGTAAAAAATAATTTTACAAAATAGGGGAATGCTGCGATCGGCGGACTTTGACCTACGCACGCACGCACACAGTAGCCGGCAGTCACGAGACTCTAATGAGCTCTGCATTAATCAGCGTCTCCATAGCACACATGGGAAAGGCACCGCTGTGCTACATAGCACTTTAACAATGTCATCGCAGGTTCGAATCCGGCCTGAAGCACCTTCCCGCTGTTTCAGCGGTCTCACGTTGTTTTACGCGATGGTGCCCTCTGCTCAGCGTCTTCCCGATCGCCCGCGACATCTTATGAAGCAGAGAACCTGAGTGTTTGTAACTGTTTGCGTCCTGTTTCTTGTGTTTTTTTACTGAGGGCAATCATATGAATCATTGATATCCATTGCAACACCCAGAGGAGTAAAAAATAATTTTACAAAATAGGGGAATGCCGCGATCAGCGGACTTTGACCTACGCACGCAGTAGCCGGCAGTCACGAGACTCTAATAATGTATAATGAGCACTGCATTAATCAGCGTCTCCGTAGCACACATGGGAAAGGCAGCGCTGTGCTACATAGCACTTTAAGAATGGCATCGCTGGTTCGAATCCGGCCTGAAGCACCGTCCGGCAGTTTCCGCGGACTCACGTTGTTATACGCGACGGTGCCCTCTGCTCAGCGTCTTCCCGATCGCCCGCGACATCTTATGAAGCAGAGAACCTGAGTGTTTGTAACTCTTTGCGTCCTGTTTCTTGTGTTTTTTTACTGAGGGCAATCATATGAATCATTGATATCCATTGCAACACCCAGAGGAGTAAAAAATAATTTTACAAAATAGGGGAATGCCGCAATCAGCGGACTTTGAGCTACGCACGCACGCACGCAGTAGCCGGCAGTCACGAGACTCTAATCATGTATAATGAGCACTGCATTAATCAGCGTCTCCGTAGCACACATGGGAAAGGCAGCGCTGTGCTACATAGCACTTTAACAATGTCATCGCAGGTTCGAATCCGGCCTGAAGCACCTTCCCGCTGTTTCAGCGGTCTCACGTTGTTTTACGCGACGGTGCCCTCTGCTCAGCGTCTTCCCGATCGCCCGCGACATCTTATGAAGCAGAGAACCTGAGTGTTTGTAACTGTTTGCGTCCTGTTTCTTGTGTTTTTTTACTGAGGGCAATCATATGAATCATTGATATCCATTGCAACACCCAGAGGAGTAAAAAACAAATTTACAAAATAGGGGAATGCCGCGATCAGCGGACTTTGACCTACGCACGCACGCAGTAGCCGGCAGTCACGAGACTCTAATCATGTATAATGAGCACTACATTAATCAGCGTCTCCGTAGCACCCATGGGAAAGGCAGCGCTGTGCTACATAGCACTTTAAGAATGGCATCGCCGGTTCGAATCCGGCCTGAAGCACCGTCCGGCCGATTCCATTGTCTAACGTTGTTTTACGCGACGGTGCCCTCTGCTCAGCGTCATCCCGATCGCCCGCGACATCTTATGAAGCAGAGAACCTGAGTGTTTGTAACTGTTTGCGTCCTGTTTCTTGTGTTTTTTTACTGAGGGCAATCACATGAATCATTGATATCCATTGCAACACCCAGAGGAGTAAAAAATAATTTTACAAAATAGGGGAATGCCGCGATCAGCGGACTTTGACCTACAGCACGCACGCACGCAGTAGCCGGCAGTCACGAGACTCTAATCATGTATAATGAGCACTGCATTAATCAGCGTCTCCGTAGCACACATGGGAAAGGCAGCGCTGTGCTACATAGCACTTTAAGAATGGCATCGCCGGTTCGAATCCGGCCTTAAGCACCGTCCGGCAGTTTCCGCGGTCTCACGTTCTTTTACGCGATGGTGCCCTCTGCTCAGCGTCTTCCCGATCGCCCGCGACATCGTATGAAGCAGAGTTTGTAACTGTTTGCGTCCTGTTTCTTGTGCTTTTTTACTGAGGGCAATCATATGAATCATTGATATCCATTGCAACACCCAGGAGAGTAAAAAATAATTTTACAAAATAGGGGAATGCTGCGATCGGCGGACTTTGACCTACGCACGCACGCACACAGTAGCCGGCAGTCACGAGACTCTAATGAGCTCTGCATTAATCAGCGTCTCCATAGCACACATGGGAAAGGCACCGCTGTGCTACATAGCACTTTAACAATGTCATCGCAGGTTCGAATCCGGCCTGAAGCACCTTCCCGCTGTTTCAGCGGTCTCACGTTGTTTTACGCGATGGTGCCCTCTGCTCAGCGTCTTCCCGATCGCCCGCGACATCTTATGAAGCAGAGAACCTGAGTGTTTGTAACTGTTTGCGTCCTGTTTCTTGTGTTTTTTTACTGAGGGCAATCATATGAATCATTGATATCCATTGCAACACCCAGAGGAGTAAAAAATAATTTTACAAAATAGGGGAATGCCGCGATCAGCGGACTTTGACCTACGCACGCAGTAGCCGGCAGTCACGAGACTCTAATAATGTATAATGAGCACTGCATTAATCAGCGTCTCCGTAGCACACATGGGAAAGGCAGCGCTGTGCTACATAGCACTTTAAGAATGGCATCGCTGGTTCGAATCCGGCCTGAAGCACCGTCCGGCAGTTTCCGCGGACTCACGTTGTTATACGCGACGGTGCCCTCTGCTCAGCGTCTTCCCGATCGCCCGCGACATCTTATGAAGCAGAGAACCTGAGTGTTTGTAACTCTTTGCGTCCTGTTTCTTGTGTTTTTTTACTGAGGGCAATCATATGAATCATTGATATCCATTGCAACACCCAGAGGAGTAAAAAATAATTTTACAAAATAGGGGAATGCCGCAATCAGCGGACTTTGAGCTACGCACGCACGCACGCAGTAGCCGGCAGTCACGAGACTCTAATCATGTATAATGAGCACTGCATTAATCAGCGTCTCCGTAGCACACATGGGAAAGGCAGCGCTGTGCTACATAGCACTTTAACAATGTCATCGCAGGTTCGAATCCGGCCTGAAGCACCTTCCCGCTGTTTCAGCGGTCTCACGTTGTTTTACGCGACGGTGCCCTCTGCTCAGCGTCTTCCCGATCGCCCGCGACATCTTATGAAGCAGAGAACCTGAGTGTTTGTAACTGTTTGCGTCCTGTTTCTTGTGTTTTTTTACTGAGGGCAATCATATGAATCATTGATATCCATTGCAACACCCAGAGGAGTAAAAAATAATTTTACAAAATAGGGGAATGCCGCGATCAGCGGACTTTGACCTACGCACGCAGTAGCCGGCAGTCACGAGACTCTAATAATGTATAATGAGCACTGCATTAATCAGCGTCTCCGTAGCACACATGGGAAAGGCAGCGCTGTGCTACATAGCACTTTAAGAATGGCATCGCCGGTTCGAATCCGGCCTGAAGCACCGTCCGGCAGTTTCCGCGGACTCACGTTGTTATACGCGACGGTGCCCTCTGCTCAGCGTCTTCCCGATCGCCCGCGACATCTTATGAAGCAGAGAACCTGAGTGTTTGTAACTGTTTGCGTCCTGTTTCTTGTGTTTTTTTACTGAGGGCAATCATATGAATCATTGATATCCATTGCAACACCCAGAGGAGTAAAAAATAATTTTACAAAATAGGGGAATGTCGCGATCAGCGGACTTTGACCTACGCACGCACGCAGGCAGTAGCCGGCAGTCACGAGACTCTAATCATGTATAATGAGCACTGCATTAATCAGCGTCTCCGTAGCACACATGGGAAAGGCAGCGCTGTGCTACATAGCACTTTAACAATGTCATCGCAGGTTCGAATCCGGCCTGAAGCACCTTCCCGCTGTTTCAGCGGTCTCACGTTGTTTTACGCGACGGTGCCCTCTGCTCAGCGTCTTCCCGATCGCCCGCGACATCTTATGAAGCAGAGAACCTGAGTGTTTGTAACTGTTTGCGTCCTGTTTCTTGTGTTTTTTTACTGAGGGCAATCATATGAATCATTGATATCCATTGCAACACCCAGAGGAGTAAAAAACAAATTTACAAAATAGGGGAATGCCGCGATCAGCGGACTTTGACCTACGCACGCACGCAGTAGCCGGCAGTCACGAGACTCTAATCATGTATAATGAGCACTACATTAATCAGCGTCTCCGTAGCACCCATGGGAAAGGCAGCGCTGTGCTACATAGCACTTTAAGAATGGCATCGCCGGTTCGAATCCGGCCTGAAGCACCGTCCGGCCGATTCCATTGTCTAACGTTGTTTTACGCGACGGTGCCCTCTGCTCAGCGTCATCCCGATCGCCCGCGACATCTTATGAAGCAGAGAACCTGAGTGTTTGTAACTGTTTGCGTCCTGTTTCTTGTGTTTTTTTACTGAGGGCAATCACATGAATCATTGATATCCATTGCAACACCCAGAGGAGTAAAAAATAATTTTACAAAATAGGGGAATGCCGCGATCAGCGGACTTTGACCTACAGCACGCACGCACGCAGTAGCCGGCAGTCACGAGACTCTAATCATGTATAATGAGCACTGCATTAATCAGCGTCTCCGTAGCACACATGGGAAAGGCAGCGCTGTGCTACATAGCACTTTAAGAATGGCATCGCCGGTTCGAATCCGGCCTTAAGCACCGTCCGGCAGTTTCCGCGGTCTCACGTTCTTTTACGCGATGGTGCCCTCTGCTCAGCGTCTTCCCGATCGCCCGCGACATCGTATGAAGCAGAGTTTGTAACTGTTTGCGTCCTGTTTCTTGTGCTTTTTTACTGAGGGCAATCATATGAATCATTGATATCCATTGCAACACCCAGGAGAGTAAAAAATAATTTTACAAAATAGGGGAATGCTGCGATCGGCGGACTTTGACCTACGCACGCACGCACACAGTAGCCGGCAGTCACGAGACTCTAATGAGCTCTGCATTAATCAGCGTCTCCATAGCACACATGGGAAAGGCACCGCTGTGCTACATAGCACTTTAACAATGTCATCGCAGGTTCGAATCCGGCCTGAAGCACCTTCCCGCTGTTTCAGCGGTCTCACGTTGTTTTACGCGATGGTGCCCTCTGCTCAGCGTCTTCCCGATCGCCCGCGACATCTTATGAAGCAGAGAACCTGAGTGTTTGTAACTGTTTGCGTCCTGTTTCTTGTGTTTTTTTACTGAGGGCAATCATATGAATCATTGATATCCATTGCAACACCCAGAGGAGTAAAAAATAATTTTACAAAATAGGGGAATGCCGCGATCAGCGGACTTTGACCTACGCACGCAGTAGCCGGCAGTCACGAGACTCTAATAATGTATAATGAGCACTGCATTAATCAGCGTCTCCGTAGCACACATGGGAAAGGCAGCGCTGTGCTACATAGCACTTTAAGAATGGCATCGCTGGTTCGAATCCGGCCTGAAGCACCGTCCGGCAGTTTCCGCGGACTCACGTTGTTATACGCGACGGTGCCCTCTGCTCAGCGTCTTCCCGATCGCCCGCGACATCTTATGAAGCAGAGAACCTGAGTGTTTGTAACTCTTTGCGTCCTGTTTCTTGTGTTTTTTTACTGAGGGCAATCATATGAATCATTGATATCCATTGCAACACCCAGAGGAGTAAAAAATAATTTTACAAAATAGGGGAATGCCGCAATCAGCGGACTTTGAGCTACGCACGCACGCACGCAGTAGCCGGCAGTCACGAGACTCTAATCATGTATAATGAGCACTGCATTAATCAGCGTCTCCGTAGCACACATGGGAAAGGCAGCGCTGTGCTACATAGCACTTTAACAATGTCATCGCAGGTTCGAATCCGGCCTGAAGCACCTTCCCGCTGTTTCAGCGGTCTCACGTTGTTTTACGCGACGGTGCCCTCTGCTCAGCGTCTTCCCGATCGCCCGCGACATCTTATGAAGCAGAGAACCTGAGTGTTTGTAACTGTTTGCGTCCTGTTTCTTGTGTTTTTTTACTGAGGGCAATCATATGAATCATTGATATCCATTGCAACACCCAGAGGAGTAAAAAATAATTTTACAAAATAGGGGAATGCCGCGATCAGCGGACTTTGACCTACGCACGCAGTAGCCGGCAGTCACGAGACTCTAATAATGTATAATGAGCACTGCATTAATCAGCGTCTCCGTAGCACACATGGGAAAGGCAGCGCTGTGCTACATAGCACTTTAAGAATGGCATCGCCGGTTCGAATCCGGCCTGAAGCACCGTCCGGCAGTTTCCGCGGACTCACGTTGTTATACGCGACGGTGCCCTCTGCTCAGCGTCTTCCCGATCGCCCGCGACATCTTATGAAGCAGAGAACCTGAGTGTTTGTAACTGTTTGCGTCCTGTTTCTTGTGTTTTTTTACTGAGGGCAATCATATGAATCATTGATATCCATTGCAACACCCAGAGGAGTAAAAAATAATTTTACAAAATAGGGGAATGTCGCGATCAGCGGACTTTGACCTACGCACGCACGCAGGCAGTAGCCGGCAGTCACGAGACTCTAATCATGTATAATGAGCACTGCATTAATCAGCGTCTCCGTAGCACACATGGGAAAGGCAGCGCTGTGCTACATAGCACTTTAACAATGTCATCGCAGGTTCGAATCCGGCCTGAAGCACCTTCCCGCTGTTTCAGCGGTCTCACGTTGTTTTACGCGACGGTGCCCTCTGCTCAGCGTCTTCCCGATCGCCCGCGACATCTTATGAAGCAGAGAACCTGAGTGTTTGTAACTGTTTGCGTCCTGTTTCTTGTGTTTTTTTACTGAGGGCAATCATATGAATCATTGATATCCATTGCAACACCCAGAGGAGTAAAAAATAATTTTACAAAATAGGGGAATGCCGCGATCAGCGGACTTTGACCTACGCACGCAGTAGCCGGCAGTCACGAGACTCTAATAATGTATAATGAGCACTGCATTAATCAGCGTCTCCGTAGCACACATGGGAAAGGCAGCGCTGTGCTACATAGCACTTTAAGAATGGCATCGCCGGTTCGAATCCGGCCTGAAGCACCGTCCGGCAGTTTCCGCGGACTCACGTTGTTATACGCGACGGTGCCCTCTGCTCAGCGTCTTCCCGATCGCCCGCGACATCTTATGAAGCAGAGAACCTGAGTGTTTGTAACTGTTTGCGTCCTGTTTCTTGTGTTTTTTTACTGAGGGCAATCATATGAATCATTGATATCCATTGCAACACCCAGAGGAGTAAAAAATAATTTTACAAAATAGGGGAATGTCGCGATCAGCGGACTTTGACCTACGCACGCACGCAGGCAGTAGCCGGCAGTCACGAGACTCTAATCATGTATAATGAGCACTGCATTAATCAGCGTCTCCGTAGCACACATGGGAAAGGCAGCGCTGTGCTACATAGCACTTTAACAATGTCATCGCAGGTTCGAATCCGGCCTGAAGCACCTTCCCGCTGTTTCAGCGGTCTCACGTTGTTTTACGCGACGGTGCCCTCTGCTCAGCGTCTTCCCGATCGCCCGCGACATCTTATGAAGCAGAGAACCTGAGTGTTTGTAACTGTTTGCGTCCTGTTTCTTGTGTTTTTTTACTGAGGGCAATCATATGAATCATTGATATCCATTGCAACACCCAGAGGAGTAAAAAATAATTTTACAAAATAGGGGAATGCCGCGATCAGCGGACTTTGACCTACGCACGCAGTAGCCGGCAGTCACGAGACTCTAATAATGTATAATGAGCACTGCATTAATCAGCGTCTCCGTAGCACACATGGGAAAGGCAGCGCTGTGCTACATAGCACTTTAAGAATGGCATCGCCGGTTCGAATCCGGCATGAAGCACCGTCCGGCAGTTTCCGCGGACTCACGTTGTTATACGCGACGGTGCCCTCTGCTCAGCGTCTTCCCAATCGCCGCGACATCTTATGAAGCAGAGAACCTGAGTGTTTGTAACTCTTTGCGTCCTGTTTCTTGTGTTTTTTTACTGAGGGCAATCATATGAATCATTGATATCCATTGCAACACCCAGAGGAGTAAAAAATAATTTTACAAAATAGGGGAATGCCGCGATCAGCGGACTTTGAGCTACGCACGCACGCACGCAGTAGCCGGCAGTCACGAGACTCTAATCATGTATAATGAGCACTGCATTAATCAGCGTCTCCGTAGCACACATGGGAAAGGCAGCGCTGTGCTACATAGCACTTTAACAATGTCATCGCAGGTTCGAATCCGGCCTGAAGCACCTTCCCGCTGTTTCAGCGGTCTCACGTTGTTTTACGCGACGGTGCCCTCTGCTCAGCGTCTTCCCGATCGCCCGCGACATCTTATGAAGCAGAGAACCTGAGTGTTTGTAACTGTTTGCGTCCTGTTTCTTGTGTTTTTTTACTGAGGGCAATCATATGAATCATTGATATCCATTGCAACACCCAGAGGAGTAAAAAATAATTTTACAAAATAGGGGAATGTCGCGATCAGCGGACTTTGACCTATGCACGCACGCACGCAGTAGCCGGCAGTCACGAGACTCTAATCATGTATAATGAGCACTGTATTAATCAGCGTCTCCGTAGCACATATGGGAAAGGCAGCGCTGTGCTACATAGCACTTTAAGAATAGCATCGCCGGTTCGAATCCGGCCTGAAGCACCGATTCCGCTGTCTCACGTTGTTTTACGCGACGGTGCCCTCTGCTCAGCGTCTTCCCGATCGCCCGCGACATCTTATGAAGCAGAGAACCTGAGTGTTTGTAACTGATTGCGTCCTGTTTCTTGTATTTTTTTACTGAGGGCAATCATATGAATCATTGATATCCATTGCAACACCCAGAGGAGTAAAAAATAATTTTACAAAATAGGGGAATGCCCCGATCAGCGGACTTTGACCTACGCACGCACGCAGGCAGTAGCCGGCAGTCACGAGACTCTAATCATGTATAATGAGCACTGCATTAATCAGCGTCTCCGTAGCACACATGGGAAAGGCAGCGCTGTGCTACATAGCACTTTAACAATGTCATCGCAGGTTCGAATCCGGCCTGAAGCACCTTCCCGCTGTTTCAGCGGTCTCACGTTGTTTTACGCGACGGTGCCCTCTGCTCAGCGTCTTCCCGATCGCCCGCGACATCTTATGAAGCAGAGAACCTGAGTGTTTGTAACTGTTTGCGTCCTGTTTCTTGTGTTTTTTTACTGAGGGCAATCATATGAATCATTGATATCCATTGCAACACCCAGAGGAGTAAAAAATAATTTTACAAAATAGGGGAATGCCGCGATCAGCGGACTTTGACCTACGCACGCAGTAGCCGGCAGTCACGAGACTCTAATAATGTATAATGAGCACTGCATTAATCAGCGTCTCCGTAGCACACATGGGAAAGGCAGCGCTGTGCTACATAGCACTTTAAGAATGGCATCGCCGGTTCGAATCCGGCCTGAAGCACCGTCCGGCAGTTTCCGCGGACTCACGTTGTTTTACGCTACGGTGCCCTCTGCTCAGCGTCTTCCCGATCGCCCGCGACATCTTATGAAGCAGAGAACCTGAGTGTTTGCGTCCTGTTTCTTGTGTTTTTTTACTGAGGGCAATCATATGAATCATTGATATCCATTGCAACACCCAGAGGAGTAAAAAATAATTTTATAAAATAGGGGAATGCCGCGATCAGCGGACTTTGACCTACGCATGCACGCACGCAGTAGCCGGCAGTCACGAGACTCTAATCATGTATAATGAGCACTGCATTAATCAGCGTCTCCGTGGCACACATGGGAAAGGCAGCTCTGTGCTACATAGCACGTTAAGAATGGCATTGCAGGTTCGAATAAGGCCTGAAGCACCGTCCGGCCATTTCCGCGGTCTCGCGTTGTTTTACGCGACGTGCCCTCTGCTCAGCGTCTTCCCGATCGCCCGCGACATCTTATGAAGCAGAGTTTGTAACTGTTTGCGTCCTGTTTCTTGTGCTTTTTTACTGAGGGCAATCATATGAATCATTGATATCCATTGCAACACCCAGAGGAGTAAAAAATAATTTTACAAAATAGGGGAATGCTGCGATCGGCGGACTTTGACCTACGCACGCACGCACACAGTAGCCGGCAGTCACGAGACTCTAATGAGCTCTGCATTAATCAGCGTCTCCATAGCACACATGGGAAAGGCACCGCTGTGCTACATAGCACTTTGACCATGTCATCGCAGGTTCGAATCCGGCCTGAAGCACCTTCTGGCCCTTTCCGCGGTCTCACGTTGTTTTACGCGACGGTGCCCTCTGCTCAGCGTCTTCCCGATCGCCGGCGACATCTGATGAAGCAGAGAACCTGAGTGTTTGTAACTGATTGCATTCCTGTTTCTTGTGTTTTTTTACTGAGGGCAATCATATGAATCATTGATATCCATTGCAACACCCAGAGGAGTAAAAAATAATTTTACAAAATAGGGGAATGCCGCGATCAGCGGACTTTGACCTACGCACGCACGCAGTAGCCGGCAGTCACGAGACTCTAATCATGTATAATGAGCACTACATTAATCAGCGTCTCCGTAGCACCCATGGGAAAGGCAGCGCTGTGCTACATAGCACTTTAAGAATGTCATCGCCGGTTCGAATCCGGCCTGAAGCACCGTCCGGCAGTTTCCGCGGACTCACGTTGTTTTACGCAACGGTGCCCTCTGCTCAGCGTCTTCCCGATCGCCCGCGACATCTTATGAAGTAGAGAACCTGAGTGTTTGTAACTGTTTGCGTCCTGTTTCTTGTGTTTTTTTACTGAGGGCAATCATATGAATCATTGATATCCATTGCAACACCCAGAGGAGTAAAAAACAAATTTACAAAATAGGGGAATGCCGCGATCAGCGGACTTTGACCTACGCACGCACGCAGTAGCCGGCAGTCACGAGACTCTAATCATGTATAATGAGCACTACATTAATCAGCGTCTCCGTAGCACCCATGGGAAAGGCAGCGCTGTGCTACATAGCACTTTAAGAATGGCATCGCCGGTTCGAATCCGGCCTGAAGCACCGTCCGGCCGATTCCATTGTCTAACGTTGTTTTACGCGACGGTGCCCTCTGCTCAGCGTCATCCCGATCGCCCGCGACATCTTATGAAGCAGAGAACCTGAGTGTTTGTAACTGTTTGCGTCCTGTTTCTTGTGTTTTTTTACTGAGGGCAATCACATGAATCATTGATATCCATTGCAACACCCAGAGGAGTAAAAAATAATTTTACAAAATAGGGGAATGCCGCGATCAGCGGACTTTGACCTACAGCACGCACGCACGCAGTAGCCGGCAGTCACGAGACTCTAATCATGTATAATGAGCACTGCATTAATCAGCGTCTCCGTAGCACACATGGGAAAGGCAGCGCTGTGCTACATAGCACTTTAAGAATGGCATCGCCGGTTCGAATCCGGCCTTAAGCACCGTCCGGCAGTTTCCGCGGTCTCACGTTCTTTTACGCGATGGTGCCCTCTGCTCAGCGTCTTCCCGATCGCCCGCGACATCGTATGAAGCAGAGTTTGTAACTGTTTGCGTCCTGTTTCTTGTGCTTTTTTACTGAGGGCAATCATATGAATCATTGATATCCATTGCAACACCCAGGAGAGTAAAAAATAATTTTACAAAATAGGGGAATGCTGCGATCGGCGGACTTTGACCTACGCACGCACGCACACAGTAGCCGGCAGTCACGAGACTCTAATGAGCTCTGCATTAATCAGCGTCTCCATAGCACACATGGGAAAGGCACCGCTGTGCTACATAGCACTTTGACCATGTCATCGCAGGTTCGAATCCGGCCTGAAGCACCTTCTGGCCCTTTCCGCGGTCTCACGTTGTTTTACGCGACGGTGCCCTCTGCTCAGCGTCTTCCCGATCGCCGGCGACATCTGATGAAGCAGAGAACCTGAGTGTTTGTAACTGATTGCATTCCTGTTTCTTGTGTATTTTTACTGAGGGCAATCATATGAATCATTGATATCCATTGCAACACCCAGAGGAGTAAAAAATAATTTTACAAAATAGGGGAATGCCGCGATCAGCGGACTTTGACCTACGCACGCACGCAGTAGCCGGCAGTCACGAGACTCTAATCATGTATAATGAGCACTGCATTAATCAGCGTCTCCGTAGCACACATGGGAAAGGCAGCGCTGTGCTACATAGCACTTTAAGAATGGCATCGCCGGTTCGAATCCGGCCTGAAGCACCGTCCGGCAGTTTCCGCGGACTCACGTTGTTTTACGCTACGGTGCCCTCTGCTTAGCGTCTTCCCGATCGCCCGCGACATCTTATGAAGCAGAGAACCTGAGTGTTTGTAACTGTTTGCGTCCTGTTTCTTGTGTTTTTTTACTGAGGGCAATCATATGAATCATTGATATCCATTGCAACACCCAGAGGAGTAAAAAACAAATTTACAAAATAGGGGAATGCCGCGATCAGCGGACTTTGACCTACGCACGCACGCAGTAGCCGGCAGTCACGAGACTCTAATCATGTATAATGAGCACTGCATTAATCAGCGTCTCCGTAGCACACATGGGAAAGGCAGCGCTGTGCTACATAGCACTTTAAGAATGTCATCGCAGGTTCGAATCCGGCCTGAAGCACCGTCCGGCCGTTTCCGCGGTCTCACGATGTTTTACGTGACGGTGCCCTCTGCTCAGCGTCTTCCCGATCGCCCGCGACATCTTATGAAGCAGAGTTTGTAACTGTTTGCGTCCTGTTTCTTGTGCTTTTTTACTGAGGGCAATTATATGAATCATTGATATCCATTGCAACACCCAGAGGAGTAAAAAATAATTTTACAAAATAGGGGAATGCTGCGATCGGCGGACTTTGACCTACGCACGCACGCACACAGTAGCCGGCAGTCACGAGACTCTAATGAGCTCTGCATTAATCAGCGTCTCCATAGCACACATGGGAAAGGCACCGCTGTGCTACATAGCACTTTGACCATGTCATCGCAGGTTCGAATCCGGCCTGAAGCACCTTCTGGCCCTTTCCGCGGTCTCACGTTGTTTTACGCGACGGTGCCCTCTGCTCAGCGTCTTCCCGATCGCCCGCGACATCTTATGAAGTAGAGAACCTGAGTGTTTGTAACTGTTTGCGTCCTGTTTCTTGTGTTTTTTTACTGAGGGCAATCATATGAATCATTGATATCCATTGCAACACCCAGAGGAGTAAAAAACAAATTTACAAAATAGGGGAATGCCGCGATCAGCGGACTTTGACCTACGCACGCACGCAGTAGCCGGCAGTCACGAGACTCTAATCATGTATAATGAGCACTACATTAATCAGCGTCTCCGTAGCACCCATGGGAAAGGCAGCGCTGTGCTACATAGCACTTTAAGAATGGCATCGCCGGTTCGAATCCGGCCTGAAGCACCGTCCGGCCGATTCCGTTGTCTAACGTTGTTTTACGCGACGGTGCCCTCTGCTCAGCGTCATCCCGATCGCCCGCGACATCTTATGAAGCAGAGAACCTGAGTGTTTGTAACTGTTTGCGTCCTGTTTCTTGTGTTTTTTTACTGAGGGCAATCACATGAATCATTGATATCCATTGCAACACCCAGAGGAGTAAAAAATAATTTTACAAAATAGGGGAATGTCGCGATCAGCGGACTTTGACCTACGCACGCACGCAGGCAGTAGCCGGCAGTCACGAGACTCTAATAATGTATAATGAGCACTGCATTAATCAGCGTCTCCGTAGCACACATGGGAAAGGCAGCGCTGTGCTACATAGCACTTTAAGAATGGCATCGCCGGTTCGAATCCGGCCTGAAGCACCGTCCGGCCGATTCCGTTGTCTAACGTTGTTTTACGCGACGGTGCCCTCTGCTCAGCGTCATCCCGATCGCCCGCGACATCTTATGAAGCAGAGAACCTGAGTGTTTGTAACTGTTTGCGTCCTGTTTCTTGTGTTTTTTTACTGAGGGCAATCACATGAATCATTGATATCCATTGCAACACCCAGAGGAGTAAAAAATAATTTTACAAAATAGGGGAATGTCGCGATCAGCGGACTTTGACCTACGCACGCACGCAGGCAGTAGCCGGCAGTCACGAGACTCTAATAATGTATAATGAGCACTGCATTAATCAGCGTCTCCGTAGCACACATGGGAAAGGCAGCGCTGTGCTACATAGCACTTTAAGAATGGCATCGCCGGTTCGAATCCGGCATGAAGCACCGTCCGGCAGTTTCCGCGGACTCACGTTGTTATACGCGACGGTGCCCTCTGCTCAGCGTCTTCCCAATCGCCGCGACATCTTATGAAGCAGAGAACCTGAGTGTTTGTAACTCTTTGCGTCCTGTTTCTTGTGTTTTTTTACTGAGGGCAATCATATGAATCATTGATATCCATTGCAACACCCAGAGGAGTAAAAAATAATTTTACAAAATAGGGGAATGCCGCGATCAGCGGACTTTGAGCTACGCACGCACGCACGCAGTAGCCGGCAGTCACGAGACTCTAATCATGTATAATGAGCACTGCATTAATCAGCGTCTCCGTAGCACACATGGGAAAGGCAGCGCTGTGCTACATAGCACTTTAAGAATGGCATCTCCGGCCTGAAGCACCGTCCGGCAGTTTCCGCGGACTCACGTTGTTTTACGCTACGGTGCCCTCTGCTCAGCGTCTTCCCGATCGCCCGCGACATCTTATGAAGCAGAGAACCTGAGTGTTTGTAACTGTTTGCGTCCTGTTTCTTGTGTTTTTTTACTGAGGGCAATCATATGAATCATTGATATCCATTGCAACACCCAGAGGAGTAAAAAATAATTTTACAAAATAGGGGAATGTCGCGATCAGCGGACTTTGACCTATGCACGCACGCACGCAGTAGCCGGCAGTCACGAGACTCTAATCATGTATAATGAGCACTGTATTAATCAGCGTCTCCGTAGCACATATGGGAAAGGCAGCGCTGTGCTACATAGCACTTTAAGAATAGCATCGCCGGTTCGAATCCGGCCTGAAGCACCGATTCCGCTGTCTCACGTTGTTTTACGCGACGGTGCCCTCTGCTCAGCGTCTTCCCGATCGCCCGCGACATCTTATGAAGCAGAGAACCTGAGTGTTTGTAACTGATTGCGTCCTGTTTCTTGTATTTTTTTACTGAGGGCAATCATATGAATCATTGATATCCATTGCAACACCCAGAGGAGTAAAAAATAATTTTACAAAATAGGGGAATGCCCCGATCAGCGGACTTTGACCTACGCACGCACGCAGGCAGTAGCCGGCAGTCACGAGACTCTAATCATGTATAATGAGCACTGCATTAATCAGCGTCTCCGTAGCACACATGGGAAAGGCAGCGCTGTGCTACATAGCACTTTAACAATGTCATCGCAGGTTCGAATCCGGCCTGAAGCACCTTCCCGCTGTTTCAGCGGTCTCACGTTGTTTTACGCGACGGTGCCCTCTGCTCAGCGTCTTCCCGATCGCCCGCGACATCTTATGAAGCAGAGAACCTGAGTGTTTGTAACTGTTTGCGTCCTGTTTCTTGTGTTTTTTTACTGAGGGCAATCATATGAATCATTGATATCCATTGCAACACCCAGAGGAGTAAAAAATAATTTTACAAAATAGGGGAATGCCGCGATCAGCGGACTTTGACCTACGCACGCAGTAGCCGGCAGTCACGAGACTCTAATAATGTATAATGAGCACTGCATTAATCAGCGTCTCCGTAGCACACATGGGAAAGGCAGCGCTGTGCTACATAGCACTTTAAGAATGGCATCGCCGGTTCGAATCCGGCCTGAAGCACCGTCCGGCAGTTTCCGCGGACTCACGTTGTTTTACGCTACGGTGCCCTCTGCTCAGCGTCTTCCCGATCGCCCGCGACATCTTATGAAGCAGAGAACCTGAGTGTTTGCGTCCTGTTTCTTGTGTTTTTTTACTGAGGGCAATCATATGAATCATTGATATCCATTGCAACACCCAGAGGAGTAAAAAATAATTTTATAAAATAGGGGAATGCCGCGATCAGCGGACTTTGACCTACGCATGCACGCACGCAGTAGCCGGCAGTCACGAGACTCTAATCATGTATAATGAGCACTGCATTAATCAGCGTCTCCGTGGCACACATGGGAAAGGCAGCTCTGTGCTACATAGCACGTTAAGAATGGCATTGCAGGTTCGAATAAGGCCTGAAGCACCGTCCGGCCATTTCCGCGGTCTCGCGTTGTTTTACGCGACGTGCCCTCTGCTCAGCGTCTTCCCGATCGCCCGCGACATCTTATGAAGCAGAGTTTGTAACTGTTTGCGTCCTGTTTCTTGTGCTTTTTTACTGAGGGCAATTATATGAATCATTGATATCCATTGCAACACCCAGAGGAGTAAAAAATAATTTTACAAAATAGGGGAATGCTGCGATCGGCGGACTTTGACCTACGCACGCACGCACGCAGTAGCCGGCAGTCACGAGACTCTAATCATGTATAATGAGCACTGCATTAATCAGCGTCTCCGTAGCACACATGGGAAAGGCAGCGCTGTGCTACATAGCACTTTAAGAATGGCATCGCCGGTTCGAATCCGGCCTGAAGCACCGTCCGGCAGTTTCCGCGGACTCACGTTGTTTTACGCTACGGTGCCCTCTGCTCAGCGTCTTCCCGATCGCCCGCGACATCTTATGAAGTAGAGAACCTGAGTGTTTGTAACTGTTTGCGTCCTGTTTCTTGTGTTTTTTTACTGAGGGCAATCATATGAATCATTGATATCCATTGCAACACCCAGAGGAGTAAAAAACAAATTTACAAAATAGGGGAATGCCGCGATCAGCGGACTTTGACCTACGCACGCACGCAGTAGCCGGCAGTCACGAGACTCTAATCATGTATAATGAGCACTGCATTAATCAGCGTCTCCGTAGCACACATGGGAAAGGCAGCGCTGTGCTACATAGCACTTTAAGAATGTCATCGCAGGTTCGAATCCGGCCTGAAGCACCGTCCGGCCGTTTCCGCGGTCTCACGATGTTTTACGTGACGGTGCCCTCTGCTCAGCGTCTTCCCGATCGCCCGCGACATCTTATGAAGCAGAGTTTGTAACTGTTTGCGTCCTGTTTCTTGTGCTTTTTTACTGAGGGCAATTATATGAATCATTGATATCCATTGCAACACCCAGAGGAGTAAAAAATAATTTTACAAAATAGGGGAATGCTGCGATCGGCGGACTTTGACCTACG
This sequence comes from Alosa pseudoharengus, assembly GCF_046254945.1. Lineage (NCBI taxonomy): Eukaryota > Metazoa > Chordata > Actinopteri > Clupeiformes > Clupeidae > Alosa > Alosa pseudoharengus. The sequence goes on from NW_027468774.1 coordinate 40,659,078, forward strand.
CACGCACGCACACAGTAGCCGGCAGTCACGAGACTCTAATGAGCTCTGCATTAATCAGCGTCTCCATAGCACACATGGGAAAGGCACCGCTGTGCTACATAGCACTTTGACCATGTCATCGCAGGTTCGAATCCGGCCTGAAGCACCTTCTGGCCCTTTCCGCGGTCTCACGTTGTTTTACGCGACGGTGCCCTCTGCTCAGCGTCTTCCCGATCGCCCGCGACATCTTATGAAGTAGAGAACCTGAGTGTTTGTAACTGTTTGCGTCCTGTTTCTTGTGTTTTTTTACTGAGGGCAATCATATGAATCATTGATATCCATTGCAACACCCAGAGGAGTAAAAAACAAATTTACAAAATAGGGGAATGCCGCGATCAGCGGACTTTGACCTACGCACGCACGCAGTAGCCGGCAGTCACGAGACTCTAATCATGTATAATGAGCACTACATTAATCAGCGTCTCCGTAGCACCCATGGGAAAGGCAGCGCTGTGCTACATAGCACTTTAAGAATGGCATCGCCGGTTCGAATCCGGCCTGAAGCACCGTCCGGCCGATTCCGTTGTCTAACGTTGTTTTACGCGACGGTGCCCTCTGCTCAGCGTCATCCCGATCGCCCGCGACATCTTATGAAGCAGAGAACCTGAGTGTTTGTAACTGTTTGCGTCCTGTTTCTTGTGTTTTTTTACTGAGGGCAATCACATGAATCATTGATATCCATTGCAACACCCAGAGGAGTAAAAAATAATTTTACAAAATAGGGGAATGCCGCGATCAGCGGACTTTGACCTACAGCACGCACGCACGCAGTAGCCGGCAGTCACGAGACTCTAATCATGTATAATGAGCACTGCATTAATCAGCGTCTCCGTAGCACACATGGGAAAGGCAGCGCTGTGCTACATAGCACTTTAAGAATGGCATCGCCGGTTTGAATCCGGCCTTAAGCACCGTCCGGCAGTTTCCGCGGTCTCACGTTCTTTTACGCGACGGTGCCCTCTGCTCAGCGTCTTCCCGATCGCCCGCGACATCGTATGAAGCAGAGTTTGTAACTGTTTGCGTCCTGTTTCTTGTGCTTTTTTACTGAGGGCAATCATATGAATCATTGATATCCATTGCAACACCCAGGAGAGTATAAAATAATTTTACAAAATAGGGGAATGCCGCGATCAGCGGACTTTGACCTACAGCACGCACGCACGCAGTAGCCGGCAGTCACGAGACTCTAATCATGTATAATGAGCACTGCATTAATCAGCGTCTCCGTAGCACACATGGGAAAGGCAGCGCTGTGCTACATAGCACTTTAAGAATGGCATCGCCGGTTCGAATCCGGCCTTACGCACCGTCCGGCCGTTTCCGCGGTCTCACGATGTTTTACGTGACAGTGCCCTCTGCTCAGCGTCTTCCCGATCGCCCGCGACATCTTATGAAGCAGAGTTTGTAACTGTTTGCGTCCTGTTTCTTGTGCTTTTTTACTGAGGGCAATTATATGAATCATTGATATCCATTGCAACACCCAGAGGAGTAAAAAATAATTTTACAAAATAGGGGAATGCTGCGATCGGCGGACTTTGACCTACGCACGCACGCACGCAGTAGCCGGCAGTCACGAGACTCTAATAATGTATAATGAGCACTGCATTAATCAGCGTCTCCGTAGCACACATGGGAAAGGCAGCGCTGTGCTACATAGCACTTTAAGAATGGCATCGCCGGTTCGAATCCGGCCTGAAGCACCGTCCGGCAGTTTCCGCGGACTCACGTTGTTTTACGCTACGGTGCCCTCTGCTCAGCGTCTTCCCGATCGCCCGCGACATCTTATGAAGTAGAGAACCTGAGTGTTTGTAACTGTTTGCGTCCTGTTTCTTGTGTTTTTTTACTGAGGGCAATCATATGAATCATTGATATCCATTGCAACACCCAGAGGAGTAAAAAACAAATTTACAAAATAGGGGAATGCCGCGATCAGCGGACTTTGACCTACGCACGCACGCAGTAGCCGGCAGTCACGAGACTCTAATCATGTATAATGAGCACTGCATTAATCAGCGTCTCCGTAGCACACATGGGAAAGGCAGCGCTGTGCTACATAGCACTTTAAGAATGTCATCGCAGGTTCGAATCCGGCCTGAAGCACCGTCCGGCCGTTTCGGCGGTCTCACGATGTTTTACGTGACGGTGCCCTCTGCTCAGCGTCTTCCCGATCGCCCGCGACATCTTATGAAGCAGAGTTTGTAACTGTTTGCGTCCTGTTTCTTGTGCTTTTTTACTGAGGGCAATTATATGAATCATTGATATCCATTGCAACACCCAGAGGAGTAAAAAATAATTTTACAAAATAGGGGAATGCTGCGATCGGCGGACTTTGACCTACGCACGCACGCACACAGTAGCCGGCAGTCACGAGACTCTAATGAGCTCTGCATTAATCAGCGTCTCCATAGCACACATGGGAAAGGCACCGCTGTGCTACATAGCACTTTGACCATGTCATCGCAGGTTCGAATCCGGCCTGAAGCACCTTCTGGCCCTTTCCGCGGTCTCACGTTGTTTTACGCGACGGTGCCCTCTGCTCAGCGTCTTCCCGATCGCCCGCGACATCTTATGAAGTAGAGAACCTGAGTGTTTGTAACTGTTTGCGTCCTGTTTCTTGTGTTTTTTTACTGAGGGCAATCATATGAATCATTGATATCCATTGCAACACCCAGAGGAGTAAAAAACAAATTTACAAAATAGGGGAATGCCGCGATCAGCGGACTTTGACCTACGCACGCACGCAGTAGCCGGCAGTCACGAGACTCTAATCATGTATAATGAGCACTACATTAATCAGCGTCTCCGTAGCACCCATGGGAAAGGCAGCGCTGTGCTACATAGCACTTTAAGAATGGCATCGCCGGTTCGAATCCGGCCTGAAGCACCGTCCGGCCGATTCCGTTGTCTAACGTTGTTTTACGCGACGGTGCCCTCTGCTCAGCGTCATCCCGATCGCCCGCGACATCTTATGAAGCAGAGAACCTGAGTGTTTGTAACTGTTTGCGTCCTGTTTCTTGTGTTTTTTTACTGAGGGCAATCACATGAATCATTGATATCCATTGCAACACCCAGAGGAGTAAAAAATAATTTTACAAAATAGGGGAATGCCGCGATCAGCGGACTTTGACCTACAGCACGCACGCACGCAGTAGCCGGCAGTCACGAGACTCTAATCATGTATAATGAGCACTGCATTAATCAGCGTCTCCGTAGCACACATGGGAAAGGCAGCGCTGTGCTACATAGCACTTTAAGAATGGCATCGCCGGTTTGAATCCGGCCTTAAGCACCGTCCGGCAGTTTCCGCGGTCTCACGTTCTTTTACGCGACGGTGCCCTCTGCTCAGCGTCTTCCCGATCGCCCGCGACATCGTATGAAGCAGAGTTTGTAACTGTTTGCGTCCTGTTTCTTGTGCTTTTTTACTGAGGGCAATTATATGAATCATTGATATCCATTGCAACACCCAGAGGAGTAAAAAATAATTTTACAAAATAGGGGAATGCTGCGATCGGCGGACTTTGACCTACGCACGCACGCACACAGTAGCCGGCAGTCACGAGACTCTAATGAGCTCTGCATTAATCAGCGTCTCCATAGCACACATGGGAAAGGCACCGCTGTGCTACATAGCACTTTGACCATGTCATCGCAGGTTCGAATCCGGCCAGAAGCACCTTCTGGCCCTTTCCGCGGTCTCACGTTGTTTTACGCGACGGTGCCCTCTGCTCAGCGTCTTCCCGATCGCCGGCGACATCTTATGAAGCAGAGAACCTGAGTGTTTGTAACTGATTGCATTCCTGTTTCTTGTGTTTTTTTACTGAGGGCAATCATATGAATCATTGATATCCATTGCAACACCCAGAGGAGTAAAAAATAATTTTACAAAATAGGGGAATGCCGCGATCAGCGGACTTTGACCTACGCACGCACGCAGTAGCCGGCAGTCACGAGACTCTAATCATGTATAATGAGCACTACATTAATCAGCGTCTCCGTAGCACCCATGGGAAAGGCAGCGCTGTGCTACATAGCACTTTAAGAATGGCATCGCCGGTTCGAATCCGGCCTGAAGCACCGTCCGGCAGTATCCGCGGACTCACGTTGTTTTACGCGACAGTGCCCTCTGCTCAGCGTCTTCCCGATCGCCCGCGACATGTTATGAAGCAGAGAACCTGAGTGTTTGTAACTGTTTGCGTCCTGTTTCTTGTGTTTTTTTACTGAGGGCAATCATATGAATCATTGATATCCATTGCAACACCCAGAGGAGTAAAAAATAATTTTACAAAATAGGGGAATGCCGCGATCAGCGGACTTTGACCTACGCACGCACGCACGCAGTAGCCGGCAGTCACGAGACTCTAATCATGTATAATGAGCACTGCATTAATCAGCGTCTCCGTAGCACACATGGGAAAGGCAGCGCTGTGCTACATGGCACTTTAAGAATGGCATCGCCGGTTCGAATCCGGCCTGAAGCACCGTCCGGCCGATTCCGTTGTCTAACGTTGTTTTACGCGATGGTGCCCTCTGCTCAGCGTCTTCCCGATCGCCTGCGACATCTTATGAAGCAGAGTTTGTAACTGTGGGACATTCTAAAACGCTTAACGTGAAAAAGCTTAACGTGGCTTAAGGTAGGAAAACAACGATGAATCATCACCAAATTTCGCATGACCATATGTTGTCATGAACACTTAAGTCTGTCCAAAAAACTAAACCGAAATCCAACGATTATAGAAGATATCTCACATTAACGTTTTCTTCTTCATTGGCGCATATGGCGAGAAAAAGGCTTAACGTGGTTTAATGTACCTAATCAACGATCAATGATCACCAAATTTCTCTTTCATATTGCTCCTAATAAGCACATAAAACTGTCAAAGTGTCAAACCCAAAGTCCAATTATTATGGACGTTATCTAACATTAAGCGTTTCTGCTTCATTGAGGCCTATTGAAAGGAAAAAGCTTAACTCGATTCAATGTACCTAAACAACGCCCAGTGATCACCAAATTTCTCTCATATATTGCTTATCATATCCACTTAAGACTGTAAAAAAATCGGACCCAAAGTCCAATTATTATGGATGTCATCTGACATTAAGCGTTTCTGCTTCATGAGGCCTATTGAAAGGAAAAAGCTTAACGTGGATCAATATACCTAAACAACGTTCAGCGATCACCAAATTTCTCTCATATATTGCTCCTCATAAGCACACGAAACTATCAAAAAATCGAACCCAAAGTCCAATTATTATGGACGTTATCTGACATTAAGTATTTCACAGGCCTGCTGACTATAAGAAAAGGCTTAACATGGTTTAATGTACCTATACAACGATCAATGATCTCCGGATTTCTCTCTCATTTTGCTCCTAATAAGCACATAAAACTATAAAAATATCAAACCCAATGTCCAATTATTATGGACGTTATCTGAGAAATTTGGTGATCGCTGAACGTTGTTTAGGTATATTGATCCACGTTAAGCTTTTTCCTTTCAATAGGCCTCAATGAAGCAGCAACGCTTAATGTCAGATAACGTCCATAATAATTGGACTTTGGTTTCGATTTTTTGATAGTTTCATGTGCTTATGAGGAGCAATATATGACAGAAATTTGGTGATCGCTGAATGTTGTTTAGGTATATTGATCCACGTTAAGCTTTTTCCTTTCAATAGGCCTTAATGAAGCAGAAACGCTTAATGTTAGATAACGTCCATAATAATTGGACTTTGGGTTCGATATTTGTATAGTTTTAAGTGGTTATGATGAACAATATGAGAGAGAAATTTGGTGATCACTGAGCGTTGTTTAGGTACATTTAATCACGTTAAGCCTTTTTCTCGCCATAGGCGTCAATGAAGAAGAAAACGTTAACGTGAGATATCTTCTATAATCGTTGGATTTCGGTTTAGTTTTTTTGACAGACTTAAGTGTTCATGACAACATATGGCCATGCGAAATTTGGTGATGATTCATCGTTGTTTTCCTACCTTAAGCCACGTTAAGCTTTTTCACGTTAAGCGTTTTAGAATGTCCCGAGGCCGGGGAGCTCAAACACGCGCGACAGCACTTTACCTCGGGAAAACCACCTTGCCTCGCTGTGAAACAGTACAGCCTTTTGGTCAGCTACCATCTCTTCGCAAAGTGTGGAGAATAGACGCGCTTTTAAGGGCCGGGTTTTGATGAAATTCACCACTCTCACGCCACTGTCTTTTCAAGCAGCTACTGTTACAATTAAATAAAAAATTAAACATGACTATATCACACTGGGCTCCGCACTGCGCCTCTGTGCAAAGAACTTCAGTTCGCGGCGCCCCCTCTCCTTCCCCCATCACAAACAAAGTGTGGGCACGGAGCAACAACAACCCGCGCCTTGCCGTGCGGCTGCAGTCTACTTGGAAGCAGCGGGGAACATAGGACCCTGACCCCCTAATGAAGCAAGCGACCATGCTAACGACGCCATGCTAATAAAACCAAAGCCAATAAGATTAGGAAACCAGCTCTTACCTGTTCTTTAATGGTAGTATTTGATGTCATAATATCCATGAACTGCCAGTCAGATAGCTCTGTTAATCCATGCGGTCTTAAAAATCCCTTTAGCAGAGAATGTCTAATAAGGGGAGAACTGCCACTCTCGGAAAACTTCCGGTTTCTGAACTGGTTGCAGTTCCTTCTGTGGTTCCACATGAGGGCGCTCGTCCACGAGTGCAGAATGCATGGAGGTCTATGGAGCTGTACCCCTCAAAATCCACTTTTCTCAGGATATAATTTTTTTTCAAGTAATTTGAATATTGTACTCGAAAGGGGAGGCAAAGGAAATACACTTGGTGGAGTATTATATTTTTTAAAGTCACTTAATTGTTCTAAAAAGCCTTTCAAATGTGTCAATGACGTCACTCATTAGCACAATGCTAGCGTGTTATGGGCAACAACGACCCAAACTGTAAGAAATCAAAAGGACATAAGTACTCGTTCATTCAACTTTTGACCTATAACCCATGTTGAAGTTATATAAACTACAATCAAATCTGAGATTTGTCAACGACAATCAGGTGAAAGAGACAAATTTAGCCGTCTAGCTCCATTGACTCCCATTCATTCTGCACTCATGGCGATCGCCCCCAGTGGAAATCTGGTGGAACTGCAACCAAAATTCGGTACAATGGGACTTAATACGGAGTGGCAAGGCTCTCCGTAGACGGGCTCTGCCTTTAGCAACTATTTTAGCTAACTAGCTAGTTGACGGTTAATGGTAGCTAATGCAAGTGCAGTCCATCTCCATTTCAAGTACAAATTAGCTGCTAGCTGGCTAATGCTAACGAACGCTTGGATGCTAAGATAAGCCTGCTAGCTGTACATAGACTGACCAGAGAACGACATAGAAACTGACGTATGTGTAGGGTGGGGATGGCTTTTATAGCCCTCTGAATGGGCGGATCACTAAAAATATGAGGTTACCAGGTAACTAATGACTGGTCCAATCAAAGATCCTTGATTATTAACCTCACTACTGCTACTAACCTCACTTTTAAGCCTCTCTGGTCCAATGTTAGGTTTTGAGATTCTACTCGTAGGATTACAAACTGACCACTAGATGGCGACAAGTGAATACATTTCATTTACATTGTAGCACCTATCACAATACCCTATGGAATGTTTTTTGTGACAAAATTAAATAAATAAATGAAATATGAAATCAATAAATGAAATATGAAATAAATAATTAAAAGTTGAAATAAATAAATAAAAGATAAAATAAATAAATAAAATGTGAAATAAATAAATAAATAAAAGATTAAATGTAAAAACCATATATACATTGACATTGACATTTACATTCCATATGCACGGTCATGCAACGTGCCATGAAATAAATAAATACGTCAGTCAGCCATCAAGGCGGGACCTAACCACTGATTGCTGCCTGAAATAAAAGTGATCCAGCTCTGAGTCAGACTGTACTGGCTTGCTACCTGTGAACCACACTGGACCAAGGACATAGCTCAGACTTGTATCATAACTCACGAAACATACAACAACAAGGATTTCATTCTAAATTCATACTTTTGGGAAGATATCAGGCGTGAAAGCGTTCTGTCATTTGATGGGTCTGTTTGCTGTGTCTGAGGGTTGATAGACATGCTATGTGCACATCCAGAGCTAGCGCTAACAGTTAGCACAAGCGTTAGCTAGTTATCGACATCTACAGAAAGCGAACTTCTATCTATGGCAAACGACTTTGCTATTGCTTCTATTTATAGTAGGGTGCCCAGACGTCCCAGTTAACTTCACTTGAGCTGAATTCACCTCATTTGTTATATGATACATAAACAATAAAGCTTGAGATGCCCATGCCATGAACTCTTATTATGTGAGTGTCAGTGCCAGCTTGCTAACGTACATTGGCCAAGCAGTGTCCACAACTTTCCAGAGACTTTTTAGTTCTCAATATGAGGGTATACTGTAACTCAGCAGCCGACAAGGATTTTTGACAGCACTAGATGCTATGCTTTTACGTCCTGATAACTCACAGCCAAGAGTTAGCAACATAGAACATACAATCTTTCTGAATGAAAATGCCTAGCTTATGGCTGTTAGCAGTAGCACTAGCTTTTAGCTTCTATCAATGACTTTATTCTGATCAGCCAGTCATGCTCACAAAGTTTGATTTTTTTTTCAGGCAGCAACCAATCAGCGGCTAGGTCCCGCCTTGATGGGTGACTGACGTATTTATTTATTTCATGGCACATTGCAAGACCGTGCATATGGAATGTAAATGTCAATGTCAATGTATATATGGTTTTTACATTTAATCTTTTATTTATTTATTTATTTCACATTTTATTTATTTATTTAACTTTTTATTTATTTATTTAATCTTTTATTTATTTATTTCAACTTTTAATTATTTATTTCATATTTCATTTATTGATTTCATATTTCATTTATTTATTTCATTTTGGCACAAAAAACATTCCATAATACCCAGTCATTTAATGAATACAAATAAATAAATAAATAAATAATTACAATACAATACCACAATAAGGTTAGCCTATTCTTATGTATGAATGTATTATTCTGATTTATGTATGTTGATATTGATATAAAGACATTAGATCATTACTTATACTACTATTTTTAGATCATCAGTTCTACTACTATTATTATTGAGATTTTTTCTTGTATTAAATGCAATGTAAAACGTCATAAGCCATCACATTAGATTTGTTTTAGCAATGCTAAAATGAGCTGAGTGCATCTCTCAGACTGTTCTCCCCTAGGCTGCGAGCTACGGGCCATACCCTTACCCTAGCTTTCTCTAAATGTGATTGGTGCACTAAAAAATCCTTGGTTTTTGCTCCGTTTAAATCCTCCCTGGTGAAATTTGACCAATTCAAGATCGTAAACCTTAATTGTGAAAACATGCATTTAAATGTGATTAAACATGCATTAACACATGTGTAATGTTTTCTCCCTGCAGTGCTTGTGTAGCCTATCTACTGATGGATTAATTTGTTCAAACTAAATTAACAGAATGGCAACTGACAGACCTCATAGATAGTTTCGCAGGTATTTTTTTGAAATTATATTATTAACAAACATTTTCACAATAATAAAAATATGTGCTTGCTTAATAATATGTGCTATTGTGTATGTGCCCCTCCTCCCACCCGTTTTCTCTTTCAGTTGAGGGTATTGATGAGGAGAGCATTGGGACCCTTGTTCCAAGAATTGGACTGCGCCTCAAATTTTTAAAGCAGCAAGGGACAAAAGGGGGCAACATGGGCTTTGTGTGTTTTAGGTGTAGAAAGAGGATTTCTGTGACGGTCAAGGGTCTATTCATCCACTTGCGAGTTCACAGTGTGAATTTTGCGTCAGAACACTTTCAATGCTGTGAAGATGGGTGTGGGAGGACCTTCTCCCACATTAGTTCATTTAGAAGACATCTTCTAACACACAGTCCTGAGACTGAAGATTTCAGCAACAGGAATTTTATTACAGAACCTATTACAGACCCATTTCAGGTTAGGGATGGTGAACAAGAACAAGTGGAAGTAGAGGACTGGGATGACTTAGACAGTGAGGGCATTACAGAAAGGGTAGCTCTATTCCTCGCCAACCTCCGGTCAAAATCTGCCAATACACTTAATTCAATTAACAACGTCATGCAGCACACATCAAATTTGGTTGGAGATATTGTTGCCAGTCTCGAGACAAAAACGATGGCACTTTTCCAGAAGTTTGGCCATCTTCAAAGCCCTGAAGTAGAACAGCTGAGACAGGCATTTCAAAACTCGGGTCAGCCCTTCAGGGGTCTTGAGACAGAGTTCAAGCAGAGGAAATACTTTGAAATATCAGGCAATTTTATTGAGCCTATTCAGAAAGTGTTTCCAGGGTTGTCCTACGTGCAGCGGGTTGATTCACAAACTGGTGTGGTTAGACAGGTGGCCGTACAAGATACATTCCAACGTGTCCCATTGCAGCCCCTGCTGACCAAATTACTCAGTTTACCAGGCACTTTGGAATCAATTATAGCTTGGCAACAAAGAGAGGGTGATGCCCTTCAGGACATATATGATGGGCAGTTCTGCAAAACTCACCCTCTCCTCTCAAAGTTGTTGTCCATCCAGATAAGCTAAATTATAGGATGACCAGCTTTGACTATGGCTTTTCAGACAGAGGAAACAAGCCATCCCTGATAAGCAAGCATGATCTGAAGAATGTAGACGGAGCAATGCGACAGTCAGCAGCACAAACCTGGTGCCTGCTCAGGTGGTTACCACTACTGATAGGGGATTTAATTCCAGAGGGGAAGCAAGAATGGGAGCTTCTGTTGATGCCTCTCCTGTGTATGGAGTACATTTTCTCTCCATCACTAACTCCAGCAGGGATACTCTTCCTTGAGCAAATTTTACAGGAGCACCACAGCTACTTTCTGGAGCTTTTCCCAGATCTACACCTGAGGCCGAAGCATCATTTTATGCTTCATTACCCTTGGGGCATTAAACAGCTGGGACCATTGAGACAGTTTTGGGCAATGAGGTTTGAGGCCAAGCATGGTTTTTTTTAAAGGGTAAAAACATATGTAAAACCATGGCATTTCGCCATCAAATGATGCAGTGCTACCACTTTATGTCCAGTTCTGTGTTGTCCCACATTCCAGAGGTTGGGCCAGGGCATAGTACCTTTCTTGCCACCATCGAGGGCATAAAAGACATTCAGGGTGCCCTAACAGATGTCTCTCTTTTCACCGAAGTGTATCTCCCAGCATGGGTAACATACAGGGGAACTGAGTACAGGTCAGGAATGACTTTTCTCCTTTCATGTGACACAGAGGGTGAGCCACAGTTTGGGCTGGTTAAGTCTGTGATTGTTCTTAATCAAGCCACAGAAATGCCATTGATTAAGTTGATTGTTCAAAAATGGGAGACAATTGGATTTGAGAGGCACTACTATACAGCCAAAAAAAAAAAAAAAAGGGTCGGTAGGTAGGTCAATATTTTTTTTTCAAGATTCAAAGTAAAAAAAAGTAAAATTTTGGTCATGGTGATTACGTAGGTATGAATTTAAACAAATGTGCATATTGTGACGTAACTGACTGGGTCCTCAACCCGTGCCTTCAGGCACATCACTGCAAACCTCAAGCTGATGCAGGTTATGTAGACCAGCCTTTCTCAAACTTCTTTGACCTGAGGCCCAGTCATGGCAGACTTTGGGGTCATAGGGCTGATCTACACGTACCCAACCCCACTCCCTCCAAATCAAATTGTAATTATCATTATAACAATCATTATTATGCCTATATTGTTATACATGCACTTTCACTTAAATGTTTTGTGACATGCACATCAGAGGACTGCTTTACTAATGTAAGATATAATTAGTTTCATTGCTTTTGCATGGTTGCATGATGCTTGCATAAGAAAAGAAACAGCAAGAATTATATGGGTGCTATTGTTTTGGGATGTTTCCCTCATGCAAGCATCATACATTGGTAGGAAATGGAGAAGTTTAATTTGAATGCCTGAATGTAAGGATTCAGGAAACACAATACCAGCTTTTTTGGCGAGCAGATAGGCGTAAATCACTGATCTGTTGATCTTTAACAGAGAGAAAGAAGGCTAGCTTTTGGCCACGTTAAATTCAAATTTGACTATACAATACTCAGTGCTATACAGTGTATTATACAGTCTCTGCTCTGTTTCTATGGAAGTTCCAAAAATCAACGTTGTTCTATTAAGTGTCGTTAAACAATTAAATAGCATTCAACAGGTTGAAGCGGAGCTTTGATACCAACGTTATCGATTAGTTTCAGTTTCTCTCGCGCAGACGCCTGCATTGAATGAACGCTCATAGCCTACCACCACTTTATTGTATGGCTCCATGTTTAATGACATCGATAGCAGAAACGTTTGTTTTCTTTTTTTGTCGGTCCGCGGTATCTTGATCATCTGCGCAGCAAATTATCAGACGAAGCACCGGGCCTAATTTCACTCCACGACTCCGCGGACCAGCAGTCTCCATGTTGCGGACCCACATCAAAACAAAACTATTTCCTGATTGGTTGAGAAATCCTATTTTCTGATTGGCCGATAGGTTAGTAACTGAACAGCAGCTCTCTGAACTGAATGAGCGCACAGACAGCAACGTTGTGTGACATGTTTGTAAAATATAGCCCTTAGAAATTTCTGTGCGGGCAAGTTAATAATTTTTCGGAGTGAGAAATGCCATGTGTGGCGTGTGAAGTCATTGAAATGCGTGTGTCTCACGCTCAATGTGTGAGACTTGAGAGGTCTGCGCTGCACTTAGACTGGCTGAGACGTGGCAGCTGTCTTTCGCCAACAAAGTCCTCCGTCTAGCTCAAAGGGAAGGAAAGCTGGCAGTGGATGTGGAGTCTTTGACACAGGGTATAATTGTTTTCACTCTGCTTCCCTAGACCCTAACACTTACACACACACTTACACAAACCACATTGTGCAGCAAGGGACCACGCATACCATTTTTTCCTTTATCTATCACAGGGGTCGTCAACATTTTTAAGGACCCTTATGTAGTATATTGATACTATAAATGTTTAACTGCGCATTTCATATTATTTGTAGTTAAGCAGTGCCATCTAGTGGTGACTTAAGTTATGCTGTAATCCCCGGATGTTGACTACTTTTGCAGTCGGAGAGTTCCAATAAAGATATGCAGACGTGTGAAAGTTGTCTCCGTCATACTTAACTGTTATGGATATATTAACAGTGTAAGATCAGTCCAAGTTATTACACCTTAGGCTTATAGAGACACAGTAGAGGGACCCCCTGTTAGCTAGCAAGCTGACATAATATTTAACAGCGGCCTACAATGACAACTAACATGTAATGCTGCTAAACATTTGAAGGATTTCTAATTGTGACATAGCCTAGATAGAGATAGTATTTTAAATCACGTGAAATAACAACACACTATCGGAGACAATTATGTTTATTTTGTAACTATACTCTTCCTTAAAATAATGAGAAAAACAGAAATCTTTTGAGAGTTTGGCACACCCCCTGAAGTAACTCTGGGGACGCCCCCATCTCTGATCTATCATCGTCTAGTGATAGGTAGCATCACCTGATCATCATCTAGTGATAGGTATCATCACCTAATCATCGTCTAGTGATAGGCATCATCACCTAATTAAAAAAGTACCTCCATGAGAACAATTGACAGACATTACAGATTATGTAAATTACAATCTCTAAATTACTGCTCATGTAAATGTAATCATCCTCACTTGTCATCAAAATTTTCCAATATTAGGGTACAGTGGCAGAAGTATAACCATGACTTTACATGACTGAATTTAAACCTGCAATAAATTCCTCGTCATATTTACTGTTTAATAATGTTTGGCCCTTTTTTTCATTTTGATATAATCAAAGGCATACATCTCTCTTAGGCTGTTGCCCAGCCTAATGCCACTACCGGTTTACAGGGTCGGCAAGAAAACCACTAAAACGACACTGGCAGAGGCGATGATGGCCTTCATCGACGTGAAACCTGTAAGTATTTAGAAAATAACATCTATTTTTTTGTTGTTGTTTATGTTCTACTTTGTTTTGAGATTGCTTTGCTTGTATTTGTGTTTTGCAGGTTGGGACAAATATGGTGGAATACCTCCAGGAGGCGGAAAGAGCCAGACCATACCCCTACGTGATGGTGCTGGGAGGAGGGGAGATGTTCTATCAAGTGTTTGTCATCTTGATTGGTCAGGCTATGGAATTCCCAACTGTCCTGGAGGCCGTCGACATTTGTTTTAAATGTTTTTACATTTTCGATGTCTCTTTCACCAAGCAGTGTTCCCCAGCCTGGGAGTTTTTGCAAGAGGCCGTGTACGGGCTAGGGAAAAAAAGTTGTTTTGTTTGTCTACAAAATACACAGCAACATCGAGAAACATGTGCAAACCATAGAATCACATCGCGAATGCAGCATAAAAACTACACCTCCCATCAACGTTAGCAGTTGTGACTCGCTAGTAGTCGCTTCTATCAAATCCAAGAACGTGCAGAAAAAGCGGAAAGTTAGACTAGCCAGCCAAGATGCAAAGATTGAAGAAATGAGTTCTTCTATCCACCGAATTCATCGGATATAGGAGGAACAGGATGAGATTCTGAGAATGCAGTGAGAGAAGGAAAGGTAACCTAACATGCCTTTTAGCCCAGTTGACGTATTGGCTGCAATATGCAAAATATAGCTGTAGTGAACAGGCACAAAAGTAGCCTCCCGTAATACTTCCATTTTATTCAAAGGTAGAACGCTACTGACAACTCCAGGATTCCATGCATGCTTGTTTGTTTACACCGAATACAAGCTGAAGTGCAAAACGAAAGTAGGCCTAACGTTTGCCTACTGCCCCCATCAATGCAGATATTTAAAAAAAATAAAAAAAAGGATAAAAAATATATATATCCTTGATAGCCTTGATATGTTGGGTTTTGTGGAAGAGAAAATTTACTGTTTTAGTAGTAGTATTAGGCAGTATGCAGTCAGATAGGTCACCATGGGCATATTTGGATTAGCTACAGATGGATTCACAAATAAATAAATTAGGCTACATTTGGCAGGATACTTGATATACAGGCTAAATGCAAATATGGCAATGTATTATTTTATTTTACATTAACAAAATGTAGGAAAATAGAACAGACTGAAAATAAAGTAGGCACTGATCTTTAAAATCCTGTTTCCTGTAGCCTAAATGTTGTCAGTCATTCTTAATATTCGCAATTGGTGCACTGGCATGTTAGCTGCAGTGTAATGTTAGATTATGTGTAAGTTAAGTACAGAAGTGACCAGTACAGAAGTGACCAGGCTTGGAATTTCACCATTCTGGGGGCAAGGCCACTTGGCCTTCAGTTGGGCATATTTGGTGGGGGGCACAAAGGCCACATGTCAGGGCACCAAGGCCAAAGTTAACTATACAGTAGTAGGCTATAAAAATGATCAAAGTTGTATTTAGCCTATTCACTGCAGTAGACCTGCATCACTGTATGAAACATTACAAAAACATGAAACATGACATATTACATGTAACTGTAAATCATCTGATCATCTAATAAAAACAGATATCTAGGCTATATATAAAATGTATTTTATATTTGGCCTGCTATGAAATCATGTATTGAACAATTTAAATGTAGCACAGCTCAGCTTTAAGAAACTCAAATAGCCTAGATGCATGCTTAGCATTTTGTGATCATTAAGGCTACTTTCACAAACTCTTAGTCAGCTGTCCTCTGATTTACCAATATCTAGGCGATATTTGTAACATTTATTTTGTATTTGGCCCGTTATGAAATCATGTGGAACAATTTAAACACATTGTAAAACGTAAAGCCCAAATTTGGAGACATCCATGCATGTCGAAATGTACTGCAAATTCAAAACTGGATTACTCTGGAACGGCCAACTGTACAGGGGACTGCTTTACACCTTTGTGTTCGGTAAGGTCTGCTGTTTATTCTGATATGTGGTTTGTCATGTGTTAAAAGAAGGGTTCGTGAAGTATTCCACCGAGATGAATGGGTAGGGAGATCATGGACGCAAAACCTTCAGTAGAATGTATGATTAAATTTAATTATATTATTTACTTTTCTCGCGAACCGTTTAACACAGCAATTATCGGCTAACATCGTTTAAAAGCTGAGAAAAAGCTCTTTCATGTGATACTTGTGATGTCTGTGTGATGAATAGGCTACTTCGCGAGTAGTTCAACTGAGAAGAATGGGTGAATTTGGACGCACTTTCTTGCGCTGTCACTTTCTCCACTGCGTAAAAGACTAAATTAATTTGCGCTGTGAATGCTAAGATTATTTTGACAGGCCACAGGCTAAATAAAAATCGCTATTAGTAGGACAAAGCAGAATATTGAAAGAAGGGGGCACCAAGGCCACCGTGGCCTGTAAACCTATGATTTTCAAAGGGGCTTCACGGGCAACGCCAACCGGCCAACCCTCCGGTTACAAGTCCAGAGTGCTAACCAGTGGGCCACGGCACTCACAGACCACAGTTTTTTAGATTTTAGTAAAATTGTTCAAAATGAAATGAAACAGTGAAAGTGTTTGAATGAAATTAGTGTTTTTTACAAACATGCCATTCCTGAAGAAAACCCGTAGCCCAATTACATGCCCACAGGTATGCCTGCTTTAGAAATAGGATGATAGGTGTATTGTAATGGTACTAGTTTGTTGGTGGATTGTTATATCGTGGGTGTGTTAAGTGTCTGGGGATGAGTCCTAGGGCAGAGTATCAATGCGTGAGTAACCGACAGGTTGATTAGTATTGTTCCTGATGTCTAACTGGACAGTTCTCTAATAAAGCCAAATATGGTGGATTGTTCCTTGAATTATTCCTACGACATAATTCTACATGGTGTCAGAAGTTAAGCGAAGATGGCGAAATTTCCACCTCCTGAAAACTTTGACTTCACTCGCCCACAATTGTGGCCGGAATGGCGCCAGCGATTTCACCGCTTCAGGATAGCAACGAAGCTGCATAAAGAAGCCGGAGAGGTACAGGTCTGTACGCTGCTCTATTCGCTGGGGAAAGTCGGAACAAGTTTTCAAGACCTTTTGTTTTGACGAAAGAGGAGATGAGAATAAATTTGAGACTGTGTTAGACAAATTGGACAATTACTTTGTGCCTAAAGTCAACGTTATCCACAAAAGAGCTCGCTTCTATCAGCGAGTTCAGAAGCAGGGCGAGAGCGCGGAGGAGTACATTAGAAGCTTGCATGATATGGCAGATACATGCTCATTTGCTGAAGCAAAGAATGAAAATATTCGCGACCGGTTAGTGGTCGGCATAATTGATAAAGAACTGTCTGAGAAGCTACAGCTTACTCCCGACTTAACTCTTGACAAAGCGGTCGAGTTAGTGCGACTGTCGGAGCAAGTTAAAGGACACATTAGTGAGCAGGGCGCTAGTGCTAACAGTAGTGCACACTTCAGTGAAGTTGCTAAGAGAGGGCAACGTGTGCTAGCAAAGTCAGAGCGCTGCCATTTTCAGCAAAAGGGGAGCAACGTGAAGCCGGTGGAGGGAAAGCGGAGAAAGAACTGCTACAGGTGCGGAAAACCACATGCAAAAGAAGACATATGTCTAGCGAGGAATGCTGAATGCCACACATGCAAAAAGATGGGACACTTTGCTAAAGTATGCCGTTCGTACATTGTCAGTGCACAAGACGGTGAGGAGCAGATCCAGGCTCCATTCCTCGGGGAAATCACACAGGTGAAGGACAGCATTGATGCATGGACGGTAAAGTTACCAATACAGGGCATTTTTGTGAACTTTAAAATTGATACTGGGGCAGACACGAGTGTAATAGCAGAAAAGACTTATAGCTTAATGGAAAATAAGCCAAGACTGAAGAAAGTCGACACAGCACTTGATAGCCCAGGGGGTAGGCTGAGCTGCTTAGGCTATTTCGTAGCTAAAACACAAAGAAATCAGAAGCAGTTCAAATTCAAAGTGCTTGTGATTCGTGGGGCTGGCAGCCACCTTCTTGGGAGGAATGTAGCTGTGGCAATGGGCCTAGTGAAACGCATTGGAGAAATAAGAGAGCAAACCCCCTATCTTCCAGATGTAGGAATACTGAAAACAAAACCACTCAAGATAACACTGAAAGAAGGTGCTGTCCCATACAGTGTGTCAACTGCTAGACGTGTGTCAGTGCCCATGCTTTCTAAAGTTAAGAAAGAACTTGATCACATGGTAGCCAGTGGCGTAATCACCGAAATTAAGGAGCCAACAGAGTGGTGTGCAGCAATGGTACCAGTACCTGCCTAAGCTGGCCCATGCTAAAGTGTTCTCACTGCTAGATGCTGCTAGTGGCTTCTGGCAGATACCACTGGACAGTGAAAGTGCTAAATTGACCATGTTTATCACGCCATTTGGAAGATATGTCTTTAATAGACTCCCCCTTCGGAATTACTAGCGCTCCCGAAATCTTTCAGCGTGAAATGACGGACCTTCTGAAGGACGTGGTGGTGTACATGGACGACATCTTGGTATATGCAGAGACGGACACACAGCACGAGGAGAGGCTCCAGAGCACACTAGACACCTTGAGGAAAGCAGGGCTAAAGCTGAACAACGAAAAGTGCCTGCTACGTCAGCGGCGACTCTACTTGGGCCACTGCAACGATGAGCATGGAATCCACCCAGATGAGACCAAAATCCAAGCCATCACACAGCTGCAACCACCCAACAATGTGCACGAGCTCAGAAGAATCCTGGGTATGATTCACTACCTTGGCAGATATCTTCCACACCTGTCAGATGTCACCAAGCCAATGACTGACCTGCTCAAAACTGAGGTAATGTGGGTTTGGGGTCCAGCCCAAGAGGAGGCCTTTAAGAGGGTGAAACAGCTTGTTACAGAGGCCCCTGTGTTAGCCTTCTTTGATATTAAAAGAGACACTGTAGTTAGTGCTGACGCAAGCAGCTATGGGCTGGGTGGGGTCCTATTGCAGTCACATGATGGACAATTAAGACCAGTAGCTTACTGCTCCCGGACTATGAATGATGCGGAAAAGCGCTATGCGCAGATAGAAAAAGAATGCCTCACTGCAGTCTGGGCATGTGAAAAATTCACACGATACTTGTATGGTCTTGACACATTCATGTTTAAGAGTGATCACAAACCACTCATTCCACTTATCAACAGTAAAGACATAGATACAGTGCCGATTAGATGTCAGAGACTGTTGCTGCGCATGATGCACTATAACCCTACAGCTGAGTATGTTCCAGGGAAGCAGTTGGTCATTGCAGACACCCTGTCCAGACACCCTCAACCGGAGACAACACAGGATGTTGCTGAGCTGACCAGTGAGCTGGAGGCGTATGTGGAGGCCATCTCATCCAGCAAGCTCGACATGGTTAAACAGCAGACACTCCAGGACGAAGAACTGCAGCTGCTCAAACACTATGTGACTGGTGGGTGGCCCAAGCACACAGCCAATGTGCCACTAAAGGTAAAAGCCTTCTACACACACTGTGACCACCTCACCGTATCACAAGGGCTTGTGTTGTACAACAACAGGATGGTCATTCCCCAGAGCATAAGAACTGAGATACTAGAACGCATACACGATGGCCACCAAGGCATTGTGAAGTGCCGTGAGCGAGCTAAATGCAGTGTGTGGTGGCCAGGAATAAGCAAAAACATTCAAGAGATAGTCAGCACCTGCAGGGTATGCCAAGAGATCAAGCCAACTCAGACGAGAGAATCTCTGATCTGTACACCACTCCCGAGCCGCCCATGGGAGAAGGTCGCAGCAGACATTTGCCAGTTAAAGGACAGCTTTTTAGTAGTGGTAGATTATTTTTCAAGATACATTGAAATCGCTCACCTCACTAACATGTCTGCTGATACAACCATAGGTTGTCTGAAAAGTATCTTTGCCAGATGGGATTGTCCAAATGAACTGATTACTGACAATGGACCCCAATTCTCAGGGACAGTGTTTGCGAAGTTCGCGAAAGCGTTTGATTTCAGACATACAACTACAAATCCTCATTATGCACAAGCCAATGGGGAAGAAGAGAGATCGGTGCAAACAGCTAAACAGATCCTCAGACAATCTGACCTTGCTTTAGCATTGTTGTCCTATAGAGCAACACCCTTACAGGCAACAGGAGCAAGCCCCGCACAGCTGATGTTGGGCAGACAAATCCGCTCTACACTTCCAACCCTGGAGGTTAACCTACAGCCTGCATGGCAAGATCTTCAAAAGGTGCGACAAACCGACGACTGTGCCAAGCTGCGCTACAGTAGAGTCTACAACGCCAGGCACAAGGTCAGACCTCTACCCGAGTTACAGCCTGGGACCAGTGTTGCAGTAAAGCTTGACAATGACAAGGGCTGGACTAAATCAGCTTCAGTGGTGCAGAAGTGCGTCACACCACGGTCGTACATCGTACAGACGGAGAAAGGAAAGCTCCGAAGGAACAGGCACCACCTTAGACCCATCCTATGGGCTCCAATAGCCCCTCCACAAGAACAGGTACCAGTGGGTCACAACACACCGACTGACTTTACATTACATTTGGCTGACGCATTTTTAGCCAAAGCGACTTACAACATGGTAACAATTTAAGTTTTAAAGCGATTCTCAACAATTTTAGGGCAATTTAAAGAACAGTTTAAAAACAGTAGAGTACAGTAAGAATAAGTGCATCGGTGAGTGCTCTTACGTCTCAGTTCAAGACGGCTGGTGAGTGCTAGGATCAGCAAGACTTGCTGTGAGTGGTGCTATGAGAGGAGATGTTCTCTAAAGAGCTGGGTCTTCAGGAGTTTTTTGAAAATGGAGAAGGATGTCCCTGCCCTTGTAGGAACTGGCAGTGTGTTCCACCGCCGAGGAACAACAGATGAGAAAAGTTTGGTTTGGCCTGAGCGTACCGGTGGTAGAGCTAGACGTCGTTCGTCTGAGGAGCTCAGCTGTCTGGTGGTAGTGTTTGTCTGTATGAAGGCATTCAAGTAGGTGGGAGCAGAACCGGAGACTACTTTGTAGGCAAGGGTTAGAGCCTAGAATTTGATGCGGCCGCCATAGGTAGCCAGTGTAGCTGGATGGGCAGCGGGGTAACGTGCCCTTTTGGGTTGGTTGTAGACCAGGCGCGCCGCCGCGTTCTGGATCATCTGAAGGGGTTTCACTGCGCAGGCTGGGAGACCTGTCAGGAGGGCGTTGCAGTAGTCGAGTCGTGAGATGACTATCGCCTGAACCAGGAGTTGGATAGCATCTTGAGTCAAGTAAGTCCTGATTTTCCGTATGTTGTAGAGTGCGAAACGGCATGACCGGGCGACTGAGGCAACATGATCTGAGAAGTTCAGTTGGTTGTCGAGAACAACTCTTAGATTTCTTGCAGTCCTGGTAGGTGAAACAGACAGGGAGTCAAATTTGATGTTGATGTCGTGGTGTATGGTAGGTTTAGCTGGGAGGACCAGCAGTTCAGTCTTTGAGAGGTTCAGCTGGAGGTGGTGTGCCTTCATCCATGTAGCTATGTCTGAGAGGCAGTCCGAGATCCGTGCTGAAACCAAGGGGTCATCAGGTGGAAAGGACAGATAGAGCTGTGTGTCGTCTGCATAGCAGTGGTATGAGAAGCCATGCGAACGGATAATCTGTCCCAAGGAGGTGATGTAGATAGCATAGAGAAGGGGGCCCAGCACTGAGCCCTGGGGGACCCCTGTGGTGAGATGGTGAGGTGCAGATAGTTGACCAAGCCATGATACGTTAAACGAGCGTCCTAGATTCAAACCAGGAGAGAGCAGAACCGGAGATTCCCATTTTAGCGAGTATAGAGAGAAGGATGCGGTGATTAACCGTGTCAAAGGCAGCCGATAAGTCAAGCAGAATGAGTACTGATGACCGAGCGGTTGCCCTGGCTTCTTTTAAGGCTTCTGTTACAGACAGCAGAGCCTTTCGGTAGAGTGGCCGCTTTTGAATCCAGACTGATTTGGATCCAGAAGGTTGTTCTGCGAGGTTAGCGAGGCATTGATCACATGTGTGATAGCTGGTGCGATGGTCGGGCTGATGGACTGAAATAGGCTCGTAGGTATAGTGTCCAGCGAGCATGTGGTAGGACGGCTACATGTCAGGAGTCTAGATACTTCACTCTCGGAGAGAGGCGCGAATGCTGAAAAAGATGTTCCAGCAGCCCCTAGAGGTTGTAGGAGTGCGGTATCCGAGTCGGATGCGTTGTGTGGGCATGTAGAGAATTGACTGCTGATTGCCGGCACTTTGTTTGTCAAAAATGAGGCGAGGGTATCCGCAGTAAGGCTGGATGGAGGAGGAGGCAGGAAAAGTGCGTTGGAGACAGTTTCCGGATGTTGCGGCGGAACGTGACCATCGGCTGAGGAGCCGGAGGCTGTTCTGTCAGGCTGACGTTGAACTGGATGAAGAAGTGGTCAGAAAGATGGAGAGGCGTCACCATGAGGGTGTTTTTAGCTGCAGTTCCGAGTGAGGATCAAGTCAAGCTCTTTGCCAGCTTTGTGAGTAGGCGGGCTTTGAACCAGTTTGAGGTCAAAGGAGTGGATCAGGGCCAAAAAGTCCGCTGAGCCTGGGGCATCTAAGTGGATGTTCATATCGCCGAGAACGAGAAGCGGACAGTCATGCTCAGGGATGGAGGACAGCAGAGTGTCAAGTTCGTCCGTAAAGTCGCCTAGTTGGCCTGGAGGGCGATAGATGACCAGCACGTAGAGTTTTGCTGGGGCAATCACTGTGATGGCATGGAATTCAAATGAGACGTATTTGTTTGAAGGCAGTAGCGGGGTGAATTTCCATTTGTTGGAGATCAGCAGGCCCGTCCCACCTCCTCGTCCAGAGGGGTGTGGGAGAGGGTAAAGTTAGTGGAGAGTGCAGCCGGGGTGGCAGTGTTCTCCGGTTTGATCCAAGTCTCAGTGAGAACCAACGAAAGGTGGTTGGCATAGCCAGCTATGAAGTCTGTTTTGTTGACTGCGGATTGACAGTTCCACAAGCCCATGGAGAAGGTTTCTGTAGGTGAGGGCCGTTTAAGTTGCTGGAGGTTAAGCAGGTTTCTGCCCCTTTTGGCATGATGCCGTTTTCTGCGATGGCCGGTGATAACAGATATGGCGGAATGGCACATTTTTGTCAGCACCTGTGCTCGGTGAACTTGCACAGGTAAACTTGCTCGTCTTGACCGCGTCCGTCTTACACGAGTACGGCTGAAATGAGGGCTGACGCTTACGCTGACGCTTCAGCAACAGCCTCTATTGTTATGCTGACAGGAATTGCATGCAGCTGTCCTCGTGTCTCACTAATGATGAATCAGCGTAGACCGCCCTCTGACGTTCGCACAGCTTAGATTGTTCAAAAGGGTGTTAATTACTGTCAACTGAAAGTCCGCTCGCTCACACCGACCGAAACTCGCAGTTTCAAGTAGCCTCCTCCCTCAGCTGTTCCCAAACGCCCAGAGTCCAATTCTAAACAATTGAAGAGGATTGGCCAGTAGTAGCCTATGTGTTCTTCCTTCCTCTCTCCCAACTCACTGCAGTTGTTGTCTGACTTACCTTCCAAAGATGATCAAGCTTCAGTCGCTCACACGGGTTGCTTAATGACCTCAACCTGTCACTCCAGGGGAGAATGACGACTGTCTTTAAACTGGCAGATAAAGTCGCTGCATTTAAAGCCAAGCTTGATTTGTGGGGACGACGAGTGGACCGGGGTGTATTTGATATGTTCCAAACAGTAGTGGGGGTTTTGGGAGAGACTGAGGCAGGGCCCTTTCTCTCGCAGCTGGTGCGCGATCACCTTGTTGCGCTTTCAAATGAGTTTGTGCGTTACTTCCCATCCTCCATAGATCCACGACAAACCAATGAGTGGGTCCGCAACCCATTTGTCAATATCCCGAATAGTCCTAACTTGTCAGCGCAGGAGGAAGAGCAATTGATCGAAATTGCAAATGACGGTGGTCTTAAGAGTGTGTATGAGGAAACCTCTCTGGCGGGTTTTTGGATCAAAACCAAAGCAGAATATCCCGATAGCCGTAAAAGCGCTGAAAACGTTGCTACCATTTCCCACCACGTAGGCCTATCTATGCGAGGCCGGGTTTTCGGCAATGACTGCAACTAAGACCAAATTGCGCAATCGACTGGACATTTCAAACACACTGAGGGTGTCACTATCTTCCATCGCCCCCAGATGGAACCTTCTTGTTGCAGGGAAACGAGCACAGGGCTCCCACTGATTATATTCGTAATGCACGTTTAGTTCCCATGTTTTGTTCCCATATTTTGTTAAACATGTTCACACTTGATAGATGTAGCTTCAAGTTGTTCAATATTCATAGTTCATATTGTTCAATTTTCACTTCTTCAAGTTCACGTTTTTCACATGTTTAAGAGTTCGTTACCTTCACTGTTCATACATAACTGAAGCTAGTTCTTTTCAAGTAATGCATGCACAACACATATGGAACATTGAACCCCTGAACCCAGCCCACTCCCCCCCGCCCC
This sequence comes from Alosa pseudoharengus, assembly GCF_046254945.1. Classification (NCBI taxonomy): domain Eukaryota; kingdom Metazoa; phylum Chordata; class Actinopteri; order Clupeiformes; family Clupeidae; genus Alosa; species Alosa pseudoharengus. The sequence continues at coordinate 40,683,629 of NW_027468774.1, forward strand.
CCCTCCGGTCCGTGAAAAAAAATGTGAATCAAACCGGTCCATGGTACATAAAACGTTGGGGACCCCTGCTCTAATATAGTGGATTGTTCCTCGAATTATTCCTACGACATAATTCTTCAATAGGGAAACATCATTCCAGCTAAGCATTCTTTAATGAATACTGAATATTATAAGGGTAAGGCTATTTGCACCCCTGGTACAATTAGCAGTGTATGCTATTCGTACCCTGGTACAATAAGAACTGAATTATATTCGTACCCCGGTGCACACAGCAATGTGTCCTATTAGTACCCCGTCTGGTACAAATATCAATGTATGCTATTCGTACCCCGGTGCACACAGCAATGTGTTCTATTAGTACCTCGTCTGGTACAAATATCAATGTATGCTATTCGTACCCCGGTGCACACAGCAATGTGTTCTATTAGTACCTCGTCTGGTACAAATATCAATGTATGCTATTCGTACCCCGGTGCACACAGCAATGTGTTCTATTAGTACCTCGTCTGGTACAAATATCAGTGTATGCTATTTGCACCCCTGTGCATTTAATCTGGCATATTGATCACACAATGTAATAATATATATATATTTTTTAAAAACAAGCAACATGTTTTTTTTGTTGTTACATAACAGAGTGTGAATAGCTCAGCTGTGTAATAGACACTCTGAATAAGGTATGCTGTTTGCATCAATGTACAGTTAGAAGTGGATGCTATTCGTACCCATGTGTTTATAGTACTGCATGCTATTTACACCCTGGTACATGAACTAGCTAATTGTTGCAATCAAAACTTCCGTTTGAGAACCGATTTCTTGTTCAAATTGCGCGCCTTCTCTCCAGAGACGTTGGTACACATGCACACTCACTCCCTGGTCTCCCACGTGCCAGCCCTTGCCTGTGACCACTGCACTATCTGTTTCGACAAGAAGTTGAGGTTTGCAGGTAAACTTATAGTTTATAGGCCTGAACGTCATATTCACGAAATTTCTGTTAGCTAATAAACTGACGGTTGTATGTGTTCACTGAATAAATCTTATGATAATAAAACACAACTTTTCCATCTCAACTTTAATTTGAACAGATATTAATGCTGAAACCGTTCAGAATTCTTCACTTTCTGCTGACGGAAAAACGAATGTCGGCCATGTTTTTTGGGCACGCGAGGAACATGTTTTTGTTGTTATGTAACAGGGTGTGAATAGCCCAGTTGTGTGGCCAAGGCTATTCGTACCAGGGGTACGAATAGACACTCCGATATTATAATCAGTGTTGGGAGTAATGCGTTACAAAGTAACGCGTTACTGTAATTCCACTACTTTTAGTGGTAACGAGCATGTAACGAAGTATTTTTGTAAATCCAGTAACGCAATTACAATTACTGAAATTTCAAAGAGTTCGTTACTTGCGTTACTCTGTTGATCTTGAATGAAGGACTGCAGACAAGATGCACATTTGCTGCTTTGTCTCCCGACCTTAGCTGTGTTTCCAGCGATTGTGTTTCATGTTTAGATTGCAGATGCATTCTTTACAGTTAATAGGAGCCTCCTCACATTCCTCCTTATTTCGGATTTATGCTAAAACACACAAGAGTGCATTACGCTACAATTTAAATGGGCATCTTAAAAGCCTTTTCCCTTTCGTTTCCATCTCGTAAGCTCCACTACAGTAAAAGCGCATTGTTGTATATCTTCGCTCTTTTTCGCCTATTGCGGAAAAGCCTCGTTATATCAATTTCTCATTCTTACAACATAGCCACGCCACAACACCAATAGGCTACGGTAGCCTATATATAGCCTTGGCACAAGCAAGCACACGTTTAACTCGAGAGGAAAATGTAGATTTCACTTACCAGATAAAGAAACCTTTAAATAGCCTACCGTACGTAACAGCGACTTGAGTTATTTGCACAGTAGGCTATGTGTACATCGGAATTGACGTCCATGGTGTTATGGATTCATTTGTCTGCGACGGAACATGCAACTTCTCTCTGGAACACCTTATCAGCTGAAGAGTAACCTTCTGCATAGTGCGCGACAATCCCAAACTCTCAGATGCATTAGAACTTATTTCGGTAGGTCAGCACTTGTGCAGCGCAGGCTTTTCCCAAACTGGTGGTGCTTAAAATGCTATATAATACAACTGTGTTCAAAGCAGGATGAGGATAACCTAAGGTTATGTGTGTGTGAGCAGACAATAACTGCTTTGAAAATTGGCCATTTAACATTGTTTCACATTACATTCCATTGAACGAATTCCATGTAGCCTACAGAAGGATTGCAATAATAATGATAATAATAACTTATTACTATATTGCAGTAGGCAGTGTACTGTACATATCTATCAAACCACCTAGATGGTGAGGGTGGCGCAAAACAAGGTCAGGGAGGCCTTCATGCATAGAATGTTTTGTGGTCGGAAAAAGTTTGAGAACTCATGCACAAGGCTATTGATTTGAAGGCCCGTTGAAACTACAATAAATAGGTCCAAAAATTAGGTTTATTGTGTGTGTGACTGTTCAGTACTGTTCATATTGACATTTTAAAAGCAGACTTAAAAGTAACTCAAAAGTTACTTTCTCTAGTAACTAATTACTTTTGATATACAGTAATTGGTAACGTAATTGAATTACTTTTGAAAGAAGTAACTAGTAACTGTAACTAATTACTAATTTTCAGTAACTTGCCCAACACTGCTTGCAAAGGCCTCGGGATAACACGTTATCTCCACTATCATCAGTCAATGCCCCCTTGATCAAAGTGGGGAATGAAAGAAAAAGTTGAGAACCACTGGCTTAACAAGTTACCTGCAGTCCAGAACCAGTGGCGATTGCTGCTCTTTGGAACAGGGGAAGCTCTGATAAAAATGGTAAATTATTAAATTAATATTATTAAGGTGCTATATTGTTCTTTGAGGGCAAAAAGTATCCCAAACAGTAGGCTATAGAGTTGGCATGGCAGACATGGCATAATGTAGCCTACACCGTTATATAGCGCGCTACCTAATTTAGCCTAAATACACAACTGGAACAAAAGCAAGTCACAAACTCTGTAACTCCACATTACGGTTTTATTTACAGTATGCTATTTACAAAGACAAATTGAAACCGACTGTATTGCTCCCAAATTATGAGAATTTGAGCTGCAACTTGCCTTGTCTCTCGACTTCACCTGCTAACACTAACGTTAACGCATCCCTGCCTTGAACTTGAACCACTTCCTGTCAGATCGCGACATATGCTGTCAATCAAAAAGAGTCCAGCCTCTATGACGGTTCCTCCAATCATCATACAGAAGCTCGGCGTCCGGGCCATCCCACTGTCCCATTCACTCCCAGAGACGCCGGGCTTCCCTGGAAATGACGATTTTGTGGCGTTTGTCCAATAAACATGTAGCTTTTCTGCACTGAGACAGAGAATGTCTAATAAGGGGAGAACCTTCACTCTCGGAACTCTTCCGGTGTGGTACTGCATCTAGGGGCGCTCACAGGCGAGTCCAGAATGAATGGAGGTCTATGGAGCTGTACCCCTCAAAATCCACTTTTCTCGGGATATAATTTTTTTTCAAGTAATTTGAATATTGTATTCGAAAGGGGAGGCAAAGACAATACACTTGGTGGAGTATTATATTTTTTAAAGTCATTTAATTGTTCTAAAAAGCCTTTCAAACGTGTCAATGACGTCATTCATTAGCGTGATCATAGCATAGCATCAATGCTAGCGTGTTATGGGCAACAACGACCCAACCTGTAAGAAAACGAAAGGACATGACTCCCGGATTATTTCACTTTTGATTGATAATCCATATCCATTGTGACGGAACTGTTTTGAGTTTCGTCTTCTTTTTGGGTTTTGGCCACAGAGTCAGAGGAACAGCAGCGATGTAATGAAAAATGTTGATTTAATTTTAAGGCTTACCAAATCAAAGCAAGCAAGTACAGGTGATTAAGAGGAATATCCTAAGCAGAAATGAAAATAGTTATAAATGGCTAGACAAGAAAAAGTAAATATGAAATAAATAGTTCTGTTTAACTATCTCAAGAGTCACTAGGCCTACACATCAAACACACAGGACATGACTAGACTAGCACTGAAAAAGACTGACAAAAAGGGTGAACATATATACAGGTGACCAGCACCATTCTTAAATACAGGTGAACACACAACAAACAATTAACACATAATTCACAAGACAGACTCTGAGACAAAATGATAACATTCCTCTATAAACTAATAACATACTCAAATAAACATCACATAATAAACACATTCAAAGCAGTACATATAGGGACAAAAATACAGAGCAACTTGCCCTGCTCCCCCCCTTGGTGCTTCCCACTTGAATGTGGCCAGTTCCCTCCGGAACCCAATTAAAAGTCATTGTTTCCCGACGGCACCCCTTTGCTGCCGGACCGTCAGAAAACAACAGAGGACGCCACCACAGCTGGTAACATAACACGCAAACATTTACACAGAAGTTGCTCCAACCTGTACGAAATAAATGTTACACATAATAAATAGTCTTTGTGTTTAGTGTTATTTCCATGTTCTTGACGCGAGTGACGTTGCTTAATGTGTCTGCATTTATTTGTGTGTATGTGCGCGTGTATAAGACGGCATAGTCCATAGTCGGTGCCGTCCGGGCATTAAATATGTGCGGTCCCATTTAGGACAGTCACATCCATTTTGCGAAAAATAAAATAAAATCTGAGGGTTTCAGTTGTTAAATAGGTGAAAACAATAAATGTAGCCATGTAGCTCCATAGGACCCCATTTATTTTGGACTCGCCCGCGATCGCCATCTAGGTGAACTCTGGTGAACTGCAGCCAAATTCGGTTTGTATGGGATTAATAGAGAGTGGGGAGGTTCTCCGTATATGGGCTCTGACTGAGATCGGCCCACTCTGTAGTGCCATTGAAAGTCCAGTGAAGCCGAGCGTCTATGGGTTTTTGCATGGTTTTTTTTATGGATCGCGTCGTCACAGCAATGTATTACGGGTGCAAAATCACGATAAATGACCGGCAAAACCTTATTGCTGAACAAACTAGCTATGAAGATTAACATGTTTTCAGCATGTTCTAGTTGGAATAGTAGGCTAGAAGCTAATGTAATAGTGTTATTTGATGCGATTTTCCGTGATATTTTAGGAGGCTGAGCTTCCCCTGTAGTCTTAGAGCAATCGCCTCTGTCCAGAACACACAGAATATTGCAACAGAAAGTTGCCTTTATAATCAACTACTATTTGTTCCAACAGCATTCAAACAAAGCCTTTATAAAAGTGAAAAAAAAAAAAAAATTTCATAAGAAGTAAAATAAAATACTGTTACTGTAGTAACTGTATCCCAAGCTTCAGCTCCCCACGTCTGTGACAGGCAGACGTGACACCGCTAAATTCTCAGCTTGTTTATACCCCACACTGAACGCGTAAGACCGCTAGGCCCATCACTGTGGGGTGCGGTAGCCTACCCAGACAGCAAAATATATTTGGTCCAGATCTTCATTAGCATTTGGCGCAGATCCTCTAAACGGACCTGCCCCGGGGTCATTTCTTCCAACGGGCCAATACCGGAACAGGTTGGAATTACGGATCAGAGACAGATCTGGCCCAGTACAGTTAATATTGCCATGGCATTTGGTGCGGATATGGCCCAGACTCATATTCTACATCTGGGGCTCATCTGGCCCTGGTCTGTGATTCATATTTAAGCTATCAGACAATTAAGACCCACACAATTTGTAATTTTCAAAATAGTTTTTTATTTTAAAAAGGCAAAAGAGAACACTGTGTCCGCTAGCCTAAGCCTACAACATAACAAAAACCAATATGTGAAATATAAGGCTTATGTTGATAAACAAACTCCGCTAAACGCACTGAAAGAAAATGTCATGTTAACATAGTCCGTTGCATCTAACCGGCTGATGTCCCGATGATGATGACGACGGCGCTCAGCTGTGTCGGAGGAAGATTACTGGCAGTCTGGGGAGCACTGAAATGGTGCATTCACAGCACCTCGGAATGACAAGGACCGCCCCCATGGCTACTTTGTTTTTCCGACAGCAAGTGTTCAAGTGCTTTGCCATCCTAAACAAACAACTGTATTTGCTTAAAATATAGTGTAAGATGCTCATGAAAGAAAGATATGCAGCTTTCAAGGGACAAAAACGGCAAATTACCAAGTTCACATTAAAACTGTTGGACATGAAAGGCCACATGGACTACAAACGAACTACAACATGACGACAAAAGTGATGACGAGCCCCTAACTGGGCAACTCTGTTAGCAAAATCTAGCCCCAGTTTCCGACCTCTGACTCACACATTAAGTGACGTGAATGACGCGGAATGATGATGTTTTCACTCGGAGAAAGGTTTTTCCGAAGCACATGAACGCTAGGCAAGCACAGAACAGTTGGGCGATCCTGCAGATCAGCAGGTCGGTGGACTTTGACAGCGACAGTTTGTTGTTTCGTGAGAGTTCTTCGACGTTAGCTAGGCTACTCAATCCAGACTGCAGGGCAGGCTGCCATCATGGCAGCTCGCAGGTCAGCAGCAGTTCCTTGGTCGCGGCAGCGGCAGATCTCTCGCAGAGGCTAGCTGTCCTGAGTAATATTTTCGAGCAGACGAATAGCAGCGCCGTTCACGGATGGATGTCAGAGGACCAGGGCAAAAACTAGCCCAATGGACTAACGTTAAAGTTAGGCATCAACCTGCGATTCTTCCTCACTGCTCCTGTGAGACGTACAAAAAGCACACAAAGCAAAGAAACAAAGAGTAAATATTAGATTCAACATCCAAAGATTATTTATTTTATAACAGTAACGTTATAGTATGCCAACAACGCATTGCATCCCAAACCGGAGGACAGCGACAATTCTTGTGGACCTTCGATAAAAGGCTTTACAGCCCAGTTTTTCCACTCTAAATCCATTTTAAACAGGCTTAAAAAACGCTGGCCGTCTAAAGCTACCTGCAGTGCTACTAGCAGCAAGGCTAGCTACAGACAAATGGCTACGAATTTGCAGCTAACACACAAGGACACGATATTAAGCGATTTTGGTGAATAATAAGCAAAGCTCACCAATTTAGCCTTAAAGCTCATGTTCACATAGTTGTGGATGCATGTTTAAAAGAACCTAGACTACAAGCTAACCGTAGGCCTAGCTACTACCCAGCATGTCTGGCACGTTATAGGTTGTCAGAATTTCAGAGTAAACTAAGTTTGTAAACTTTCATGTTTAATACAGAACAGGCCTAAATATTTAGCAGACTAAAATGACATCAACACCAGTTTACATTTAAAATGATACTTGTATAATGTACTTACCAATAATCACAAAGACGGCGCAGCCTGTCTTCCACTCTGCATAATCACATAACGTTTGCAGTTGCAGGTTTATGTGGGGGAAAAGTGGTCCGTTAGTTGTGGCGCGTCAGGTCTGCGCAGCTCCTGAGGATCTGGCCCACACCCGCCGGGCGGACTCAATTCAGTTGTGGCGCACAGATGTAAATGCTGTCTGGGTACTCTCTGGGATTTAAGTCAAGCAATATAACCATAGGCTACAAATGTTTCAAAATGAGTAATTTCGGCTTTGACTGAACTGGCCATTGTAGGCTATACGTAAAAAATAAACAAGTAGGCCTATCCCCTATCCAATGATATCGGCAAATGTTTGTTTTCCAAAGTAAGAATTTCACTTCACCATGCACCTTCGACAATGAATAGCTCATTACACGTATGTTACTGTTGAACGTAGGCCTAACTGGTATCATTACAAACATTATTCTGTGTCCTAAAAACTGGCATTTTATGGCATTGTGTCATGTAAGGTCGTTGCAAAATCTAGAGAAATGTGTGAGGTGGTCAGCGGGGGACAATTGAGACACACATTGGATTGTGTTATTACTTGAACATTCCACACTATCCACAGCTGTGGTATCGGGGGCAGGAGGATTACTGTTAGCGCAGGCTTTATATAAAATTCTTCAACAGAAGGCCTGCCTCGAATGCAGCTTGCCCAAAATAAAGGCCTGTGGTTTGCGCAGCCTACAGTAAGTAGGGGAGCGCGGGGCACAAAGTAACGCGGGGTTAAATGTAACACGGGTTTTTTAGATGGTTGCACAGGGTAGAACCGGATGTGCTTCAGGTCGTGTAATAACATTGTCATAAGACGTATTCCCGCCAAGTTGGAGAACGGTTGAGTCCCGCTGTATTTTTCGATTTCTAAAGGGTATGTGAAAGTCAGTGTATCTAATCTTATATTGCCTTGATCACAGTCATCTTGGCTAAAACATCGTACCATTTTAAAATATGTGAACATCGCTTAGCCATTGCTAGCTAGTCCTGAGGTAAATGCGACACAGTGGGGCTAGTTGAAACGCGATGTTACAACTAAGCCGCACCGAACGCTATAGCCTATCCACCATTTTAATGAATTTTCATAAATCATTTCTTTACATTTTACATTTATCTTTACTCAATCAAAACAACAAAAGAGCAATTTAAATGATATGACCTGAAATACACAATTAAATAACACAACGTTTTAATGTTTTTAAAAATGGAGATAAATCGTTTTGTAACCAAACTCTTCAATTAGACTACAAATATTAGCCATTTTAACTAAGTACAGCGTCAACAACTATTTATTGCATTTCTTTCCACAGAATGAGAAATCGCAGAAGTACAGCTAGAGGAGTGTCTAGGGAGGTGCTGTGTCTGGCAGCCAGCGAGGTAGAGAGAGGAAGCTCAATAAGACATGCAGCCAGTTCCTATGGCATCTGTCATGTCACCCTCCAAAGATTTGTAAAAAAAATAATAATAATGCAGGAGCTGCATGGTGGCAACCCACCATTGCCAACTGTGCGCTATTCAACCTACAGAAAGGTTTTTTCTACTGAAGAAGAGAAGTTGAGAGACTACTTGATTAAAGCTTCAGACATATGCTACGGGCTGAGCCCACGTGAGGTAGGCCTAGGCTGGTGAAGAAAGGATTAGACAAGGACTAACTGAAATAATGCTCTGACCTTAAATTCAAGTTCATATTATTTCCCAGTTATAAAATGTTAGTTTGAATTCGTAAGACCATTTGTGTGAAACAAATGTAAAAACAATTCATCTATTTACTGTTTTTTATGTTTTATTTATTATTTTCATGTTTCTCAGGTCAGAAAACTGGCATTTCGATGTGCAGTTCAGTTCAACTGCACGTTTCCAGAGTCGTGGCAAAAGTCCCAAATGGCAGGCAGGGACTGGTTTACCAGTTTCCTAAAAAGGAATAGGTCTCTTTCAATCCGGAAACCCCAGGCCACCAGTGTAGCAAGAGCCACCAGTTTTAATATTCACACAGTGGGGCATTTCTTTAAGAACTTACACACGGTATATGAGCGCCATTCTTTCTCAGGACGAGATGTTTGGAATATGGATGAAACCGGAGTAACTACAGTCCAAGCACCGGAGAAGATCATCGGCCCAAAAGGACAGCGGCAGATCGGGGCATTGACATCAGGGGAGAGGGGAAAGCTGGTGACTGTTGCTGTAGCCATAAATGCCTTGGGAAATTCAATCCCACCCTTTTTTGTTTTTCCCCGTAAGAGGTTCCATGCACATTTCATTCGTGAGGGACCACCTGCTTCAGTTGGCGTGGCAAACGGCTCAGGGTGGATGCAGACGGAGGAGTTTGTGATATACCTCCGCCACTTCGCAGACCACACGAAACCATCCCCTGAGTCAAAAGTCCTACTCTACTCTTATTAGATAACCACGTCTCCCACATATCCGTACCGGCCATGCAGTTTTGCAGGGAAAAGGGGATAGTCCTCCTTACCTTTCCACCACACTGCACGCACAAGTTGTGTCCTCTTGATCGCACTGTATTTCGCTCGTTCAAATGCAGGGTCAACACTCATTTGGATCAATGGATGAAGGCCAACCCAGGGAGAAACGCCAACATCTACAATCTCCCTGGGATCGTACTGCCGCAGGCAGTAACACCGGAGAACATCACATCAGGATTCAGATGCACTGGCATCTGGCCCTACAAACCTGACGTTTTTCAAGAGGACTTTTCTGCGGCGTACGTCACTGACAGGCCAGATCCAGCCTCTACCTCACTCACTCATGCCCCCTCTGCACTAGCTCATGCCCCCTCTGCACTCACTCATGCCCCCTCTGCCACAATGCCAGGCTCATCTGCACTCATTCAAGTCATGCACTCATTCAGCCCTTCTCAGGTCAGGCCTTTCCCAAAGGCCTGTCCACGAAAGGCTGTGGCCAAGCCCAGAAAGCGGATCATAAGCACCATCCTCACCGACTCGCCCAGGAAAGAGGCAATTGAAAAAAAAAACACAGGATCCAACACCAAAAAAAAAAAAAAAAACACAGGATCCAACACCAAAAAAAGCAGCAGTGGGAAAACAAAACAGATGACCACAAGTATTTCCATCTCCAATGATGATTGTGTTGTCTGTGGAGAACATTTTGCTGCCTCTGCCCCAGGAGAGAAATGGGTAAAGTGTGTGTTTTGTGATGGGTGGGCCCATGTGCTAGTACGGAGGGGAATGAGTACTATGTGTGTCACATGTGTGATGAGGAATAACAATTTTTTTTAAAAAATGTTTTACAGAAATGAATCCATACTGGTCCACTGAAACAATGTTTAATGAAAGAATGTTTAGGGTTTTAAATGTTTTACAGAAATTAATCAATACTGGTCCACTGGCAACAATGTTTAATGAAAGAATGTTTAGGGTTTTAAATGTTTTACAGAAATTAATCCATACTGGTCCACTGGAAACACTGTTTAATGAAAGAATGTTTAGGGTTTTAAATGTTTTAAAGAAATTAGTACATACTGGTCTTCTGGAAACACTGTTTGATGAAAGAATAGGATGGAAACACTGTTTAGTGAAAGAATGTATGTTTTAAAGAAATTAGTACACACTGGTCTACTGGAAACACTTTTTAAGGAAATTGGTACATATTGGTCTACCAGAAACCTCAAAATGAGTGTACGCACACCGTTAACCATTTTAATTAAAGGTTTACACATGGAGCCTGTAGGTTGACACATTTTATCATGTTTGGTAAAGTATTTTTTTTTACAAGTCAGAGTGCAAATTAACAAATATGTTCCCAAACAAGGTGATATGTTTTAATAGATCCATAAATTAAACTATTATAGTAAGGTTTAGTAATGAAGTGTTTTATAGAGTTTTATTAGGTGTTTAGCACAGTGCTATTGAATTATTTTTGTTGAATACAACTTTTTAACAAGTGTTACAACTAACCCCGCATATGGGGCAGGTTGTAATATTCTACCTATCGCTACTCTCGGTGGAATTGTTCAAGAACGGTAGGTCGCATGTGTGTGTACACGCATGTCGTCCTGTGTGTGTGTGCGCGCATGATGTCCAGTGTGTGTGCGCATGATGTCCAGTGTGTGTGTACACGCATGTCGTCCTGTGTGTGTGTGTACACTCATGTCGTCCTGTGTGTGTGTGTGTACACTCATGTCGTCCTGTGTGTGTGTGTGTGTGTGCGTGCATGATGTCCTATGTGTTTGTGTGCGTGTGTGTACATGCATGTCATCCAGTGTGTCTGTGCGTGCGTGCGAATGATGTCGTGTGTGTGCGCGTGCGTGTGCATGATGTCCTGTGTGTGTGTGTGCGCATGATGTCCTGTGTGTGCAAATGATGTCCTATGTGTGTGCGCATGTCATCATGTGTGTGTGTGTGTGTGCGCGCGCGCATGATGTCCTGTGTGTGTGTGTGCGCATGATGTCCTGTGTGTGTGCGCGCATGATGTCCTGTGTGTGTGCGCGCATGATGTCCTGTGTGTGTGTGCGCATGATGTCCTGTGTGTGCGCGCATGATGTCCTGTGTGTGTGCGCATGTCATCCTGTGTGTGTGTGTGTGTGTGCGCGCATGATGTCTTGTGTGTGTGTGCGCATGATGTCCTGTGCGTGTGTGTGCGCATGATGTCCTGTGCGTGTGTGTGCGCATGTCATCCTGTGTGTGTGTGTGTACATGCATGTCATCCTGTGTGTGTGTGTGAATGATGTTGTGTGTGTGCGCATGATGTCCTGTGTGTGTGTGCGCGCGCATGATGTCCTGTGTGTGTGTGTGCGCATGTCCTGTTGAGCACAGAAAGGAACAAGACCTGGTGTGTCCTCATCTGTGATTGCCAACAGCGCGACTGCTCCTCCTTGGTTCTCATTAAAGTCTTCTTCCTGAAAATGTTGCAAATACACATGTTGTACATAATTATCAAATACACTATTATTCATAGAAGTGTGAATGTGTGTGTGTGAGAATGAATTTGTATGTGAGAGGAAGTAGTGTCTGTCTAACGGTTCCTACACACAGTTGCGTTCCGTCAACGCATGCCAGCGGGTGTTCCCGACGGTAGCTATGCAAATGACTTGAAGTATAACCGTAATTTGATTGGTTAGTGCTGTCAGTCGATTGGCTTGATTGGCCGGTGCAGCAACAGCTGAACTTCTCAACGCGAGCGGCGGGAGAAACGCGACACAGCGGACCCACAATTCAGTTCGGCTGACGGGAGCCCATATAAAGTGAATGGGATGCGTCTCCAGCAACGCAACGCACCCAGCTGTGTGTAGGAGCCGTAAGTTTATGTGTGTACATGAGACACTGTACGTGTGATTGTTGTGTTGTTTTGGGAGAGTGGCAGGAAAGGAATGCACAGGTGAAAATTAGTGGAAAGCAAGTGAGGTCTGAGGCCTTTGTAAAATCAGAGCTGAGGGATATAGGCCATACCTTGCAACTTCTGAATATCTCGGAAGAATCTTCCCGCATGTAGAGCGACACGAATAGTACTGCTGTTCTTGCTGCCTGAATATCATTTTTATCCTGTTGGACAGAAAGGTTATTTTGTGAATTTGCACACAGTATGTAGTACATAAAATAGAACAGTGTAGATTAGTGCATACATATTCCATAAATTACAATTAAGTATGGGAAAGAGACATAAGAGAGGATGAGAGGGAAAACAACGTTTCTGTAGATAGTTTCTGTAGATAGTAGTAGTAGTTCTCAGATAGACATGTCTAGACAAGATCTAGTGATGGGAGAGAAAAGAAGATGTTGTTTAAGATGGATGAACAGATAGATATAGGAGAGAGGAGAAAGAAGGAAAGACGTTTCTGATGGAGAAAGACAGATGTAAATGTTTCTACTAGATGGATAGATAAATGTATAGCAGCTAGATGGGAGAGAGAACAGAAGGGGGAGAAAGAAGCTTCTGTATCACAGAGATATATAGAGTACGAGTGATGGAGAGAAAGGAAGATGTTTAGGTTAGATAGCTAATTAAAAGTATCTGCATAACAGTACAGTACAACCTACCATTCATCAACCCTTGCATAATGTTTACCTCCATACTGTAGTCAGACAGAAGTTCAGCAACCGCGAGACCGTTTCTGCTTTAACAGCCGTGGTGTATGTTTATCCAGCGACCCAAAAAACGAGAATGCCAGGTTCTGGTTGGTGATGCGATGAAACTCCTTGTATAGCTGTGTAAAAACAACAAACATCAAACAGATTAGACAACAATTCCAATAATTCATGACTATAATTCTAACAGATCATCAGCTCTTCACTTACTTGGGCCTCACTAAAGAGGGCAAATGTGAAAATAAAAAATATTTAGTAATTGTTCTAATGTATAACGTTAATGTTCTAATGTTTGACTATATAAATGTTCGCAATCTACCAAGCTAAGCGCTAGCCGAAGGTTGGCTCAACATGTGGCTTGCCCATTAGCTCAAGTTCATGTTGAGTGCTGGTTGCCAGCAACACGTGTCGAGTAGAAGCTAGCTTCTACAAGGAAAAGTTAGCCTCCCTGTTCACTCCACTTTCACGCTGTGCCTAACGTTAACACGCTTTTTATTAAAATAAGTGTAAACTACGGTCTCTGGGGGCTTATTGCTTAATTCGAACACTAACAGGTTCGCCTGCTTATTATATGTTTTGTTATTCAACAGCGGGGTTTTTTCCGTCGTGTTTGACTATATTAACGTTAACGTTAGCAATCTAGCTTCTACTAAGCTAAGCACTACTAGCAGAAGGTAGGCACAGCCATATACAGTACATAATGTCTATTATGTATTAACAATAATATATTATTTCTCTATTATGTCTATGGGCTCATTATGTGGCTTACCCATTAACACAAGCACATGTTTAGGGTAGGTAATTAATATCGTTTTTCTCTCAGTTTCATAGCGACATACCTTTACGGGAACAGGACAGTCTCTGGCGTCTTCAGCGATGAACCAACGTTGATATCTCACGGGGATGGGGAGGGACTCCTCTTCACCGTACGGCCCAGCTCCAATCAGTGCAAAACCTCTACAACGTTTTAGATTGACGGCTGAACGCCAACACAATGGCATTAGTGAGCTGGGACCGGCTGGGACACACGTCGTAAAACTCGCCTCCTACAGACTTTACTGTAATAATAACAGGATTTATGGACTAAGCAATAGCGGTTTCTCATCTCATAAATAAAGTCTAATCGTAAAAAGACGAACTTCAAATACTACACAAACATTATCATCTACCGTTGTTTTTCAAGATGGCCGCCATGTTGGAATATTTCTTTCTGTTGAAAGCTTTGGCATAGGCAATCTGATTGGTTGATGGCACGGATCACGTATGCGTAGGCAGAAGAACTTCACTCATTTCAATCAATTGTTTCCTACTCAAATTTGAATGAAACAAAAATGTAAACTTTATTTGTTTAAGTTATTCTCACAACCAGTCCCCTAATGAGTTAAACATACTTTCGACATTTAAGTCATTTCAAATTTGTGCTGTTTTTGATTACTCTTAACTTAGTTTGACTAGTAAGATACACTGCTAGGTTTTACAGTGTAGCATAGTTGGCTAGCTTAGCCTATCGTAGTCTACTGATTGGACTGTTCAGTTTTCCCATGTGTGTTTAAGTTTCAAGGTAGTACTTGTTCTCCTTGGGACAGACCCTTTTGGGAAATGTTGGTATTGAGATGATCAGTCAACTTCAATGCAAGAGTTTTAAACAAATATGTGCAGCATGCTAATGATGCTAAGCGGATTTAATAGTAATTTAGCTAGTCGTCTTCTATGCGTCCTTGCTTTCCCGATTGTGAATGTTTTATTTAAGTCGCGCGTGTTCATTGAGCAGGAGAGGGAGGGAGCGCGAGAGAGAGCGGGGCAAGGAGAGGGGGTTTACTTCTATACTGTTTGGTAAAGTTGCACACATAGTCTACAATGAAAGCAAGGAGAGGTATGAAATTATTATTTATTTATTTGTTTGTTTTTGGACAACGTAGGCTACCGATAAGTAAAGCGGGAGATGTGGGTTGCTTTTGCGGCCGCGTAAGATGCAAAGCACTGCGTGAAACACTACTGTAGAAAGGTGTGTCGAGATTCTGCCTTTTCACACCGCGACACAGTATCGTTGATATGAATGTCGCAATTTTGGTTTTGAATTGTATATCGTTACAGCCCTAATAATGAAACATACGGATTGATGTAGTATCTTTGTAACAATATTAAATGAGGCCTAATCTGTTACTATGCCTATGTTTGCAAAAGAGAACATTTTAATTTGATTCACAATAATGTTACATTTAATTTACATGTTGACGATGAGTAGCCTAGTTTTGGTTGTTGTTGATGGCGTTATTGCATGTTAGTTATGCCTACAATGCAAAATTGCTGCCTCACGATTGGAAGCTCCTGTAGCCGCATAGGATTTCAAAACAGGCGAAATGCCACAAAACCGGCTTGTGAATAGGTCTGTGAGTTAGGAGTCCTCTCAACTTCTTTTAAGCTGTCACAGCTGGTGGGAAGGTGTGATTTGTTGGGGGCAGGGCCGGATTAACTGGGTGCAAATGTCTGATGGCCCCCCCTGCCCCCCAGTCAACGTGAATTGGGTGGTCAGCCTATATCGTGAAGAGTTTTCTTGCCATCTAAGGCACGAGCGCATCTGTGACCAAGTAGCCCGTTTGTTTACAACTAACATTACATTTAATTAAACTGCTTATAGGCTATGCCGAAATAGTTTTCAACATTTTGAATATTAGTGTCGGGTGAATTAGGAAATGTTCTCAAAGTAGCCTTATGGCTGAAAGCTGCTTGGGATCCCCCCCTGTCAAGCAATATAACCATACAAACGCGCATACTCATTGTTTCAAAAGGAGTAATTTCGGCTTTGTCAGAACTGAAGAGCTGTGGACGGCACGGCATGCCCAATTGAAAATAAATTAACACAACACAGACCCCGCTTCTCTCGCGTCAGTCACTGACATGAACGAAACACAGAACCCGCTTCTCTCACGGCAGTCACTGACAGTAGCCTAGAATAAATGCATTGGGGAAAAAACTTCCCCATGACAAATTCATCGTAAAACACTGAAAGTTAATATTTTGTCACTATAACATACATCTGTCCTTTGTCAAATGTGTTATG
Organism: Alosa pseudoharengus; assembly: GCF_046254945.1. Lineage (NCBI taxonomy): Eukaryota > Metazoa > Chordata > Actinopteri > Clupeiformes > Clupeidae > Alosa > Alosa pseudoharengus. The sequence goes on from NW_027468774.1 coordinate 40,700,103, forward strand.
TTCCAAGTAGCCTAGTGCGTAATTCTGCTTCATAACAAATACCAAATACATTTGCTTATTTCACAGAAAAATATAAATAGCCAGTTAGGGTCTACAGTGCAGAGTTGGTAAGTTATGGTAGGCCAACTTGGAGTGAACATACAAACAGGGTAAATTCTTTCTCTAGTAGCTGAGTAGCCTCAGGTGCGCACGTAGACATAAGGCCGAACATGCAAGCGCCAATGAATCGTACTCTCACGACAATCACGCCGTTAAACTTAAATAGGTTAACATCACTCTAAGTTCAAGCAAGGAAAACGATGATTTGAAGACATCTGTTTCGTTGGAAGGGCAAGGGGTAGCAACAGGGCAACATAGAGACAGGCCCGATGACAGGGCTGTTATGAGAGTATTAAAATATGGGATATTCTACGGAAAAACATTAAAACGGCAAGACAGCGGGGGAAAGTTAAAATATGTGATAAACACGGAAAAAGTTGGCATGCATTGTTTCGGTCCCCGTGCACAGGGATTATTTGTCATATTATTAATCACATATGATTATTTGTGAAATTGTGCAAACAGGCGCAACACATTTGAAAAGGAAGGACTGGTAGCATGCAATTGGCAGGGGAGGGTCATGTCTTTTTTAACAATTCTGTCGGAGGGTCATTGAACAATTTCTAGCAGGCAAGGGAGGGTCATGCAACTTTTGACTGAAGCACTCAAAATTCCTCCGGTGGCCGCTTCAATAAATAACGAACAGTCCCTAGATTGCTGCTGGGCTATATGTCTTGGTTCATGTCTGTTAACTCATTGCCGTCAAACGCGTAGCCTATCTCACGGTTGCATCCATTACAAACAAACATGCAATGTGAACGTCTGGGATTGGGAAGAGCACTAAACGCTCTACTGAATAAGCACAAACCTTTAAATGAAAAACACTCTTTAATAATCAAAAAAATAAACCGCTAATGAAGTAAACTTGTGACCATCAAAAATCGTTTATCGCCTGTAACTCCGTGATAACAGGACGCAACATGAAGGCATTTCGCTGAGCAACAGAGGTTAATATGCTCTATGATGATGTCTGTCTATCATCGTTGCACTCGGAGAAAACCAGAATGTTTAATTTGTCCTGCGTTTCTTGTACGGCTGCAAACGGGATTCACTCGCAGTTAACCAAATATTTCTTTATTAGGGCAGGGCAGGCATATTTCTGGCTATTAAATTATTTCTAAACCAGTCTGCTAAAGTCTGTAGTTAAGTCTGTGTAGGGTTTTCCAGGCTCCATTTCTTTTTACGAGACACCCTGCTCACTTGAGACATCTACCGGTTGTTTGGGTTGTTGCAGCGTCACTGGAAAAATACAAATTAAAGTCGCGTGATCCCGCGCGCGGACCGCGAGTGAAGCTGGCCAAGCCGAAGCACTGCCCACTGTATGCACTCAGACTCCAAACGCAAGCACCTTAATCAGTCTCAAGATAATTACGAAAATATTAACTTCACTAAACACTACTATAAGTATTTCAGACAATATTTGTGTACTTATTTAAACTCCGGGTCCTTCCCCTCCAAAAAGTCCCTGTCGTCCTGGGAGTCCACCGAAGACGCATCGCTCTCGCTTTCCTCTTCGCTAGCATGTTTTTTAGTGGTGTTTGTGTTTTCCTCCTTGCTTAACCGGTAGATTTCCGCTAATATGATTTAAATATTATTCGTTTGACATTTTGTTGCTATAACACACTCCTAACTCACTGCAAAAATAGTTGCACACTAGATGCAACCTGCACACTCACGCTCCTCGTGCATTCAAGACTATGACTAGCCTGTGACGCACGCAGCATACGCACATGGTTTTTACGAAGACTTTTGTGATGGTGCCTGACATGCCGTATATCGTTAGATGCGTCTGTTCATCGGCTAATAGGATATTTAGGGTCCATCCTCGATACTTGCTATAGACTGGAGTAGCTGTCAATCAAAGCTTACTATCCCAATTTTGATAGGGCATGCCTCATCCACTGCAAGGAAGTATTTGTCGCACAGACACGTGTGAGCAGATCCGGCATTGGGGGGGGGGGGGGCAAAAGGGTGCGGTGCCCCCTCCAATAAAATCTGTGCCCCCTCCATTGTGACCACCATACTGTATTACGTTTCTATTTTGTTGTTATTTCGTGTAGATATAGTCTTCTTTCGTTAGTTAGGCTACATGCAGCGGCATAAAACTCACACAGCCAACTCTCCTTGCCCCGGTCTCACACACACACAACGGAGACTCCCCTCCGTGGCCTAGGCTAGCCTCATAAGCGGAGGTGCGGTCGCTCCGGTCCCACGGCTGCCACGACCGCAAAGGGGTCCCACCTTTGGCCAAATCTATCTTGCTGAATTGTTATAAACATGCTTATTTGTACTGATTGCTGGGAGGGGGGGGATGCTACTAAAGATGCCGCTGGTCTAGTGCGCTCACAAAGGGAGCTTGTCATGCCTATGCTGTAAATTAAATAGCCCGCAACAGGCACTCTCCCTATCACGCTACAAAGCGAAACTGATGCCACAACTGGTCTGGGTTTGCTGAAGTAACCTAGGCTACAGGCTGCATTTATTACAGAAAATCAAGCAATATAGCAAGTAGGCCTAGTCTACACTATTTAGAGACAGGAGCTTAAGTTTACCGCGACAACAGCTGTCCCTAATTCAACATCGTCGTAGGCTGCGCTGATGCACAGACTAAACGGTAAAAAAAGTTATGATAGCCTACTGGAAGCTTCTACCCTTTTGGATGTGTAGAGTTGTAGGCCTAGGTGCACTTAGTTGTTAGCGATTGACCAGAAATGAAATGCGTTTGTTAGGCTAGCCGATTGTAAAAATAGGGAAATTAAAGTGCGTGCCGGGGAGCACCTTGAAACAGTGTTGACCCAAATTCAACCCTTCCCATAACGTGTAATATTGTGCTTGCTAGTATGACTAGTTTCTTTTAACTTGTCGGCCAGCCAGCCATGGTCACATGACCTATATTTTGAAGCCTTAAGGTAATGAAAAAAGGAGGCGCACACAAGGCTTGTGTGGAAAAATGTGTATTGTAGCCGAACAGTTACAAAAGAAGTCAGAGGCTAAAACTGGAGCAACAGACGTTTCGGACCTAGTCCATTTTCAATGTCTCCGAGACGCCGACCTTGCTGGTTTTTCCTTTACTATATTTTGAAGGAAAATTGACTGTGAACCACAAGTGTGAAATCATGTGTGTGAGCCTATATAAAAGAGAGTGACGTCACCAGTCGAAATAGCTGTACCCCCCGAAGCTCACGGTATGATCTGTACCTGTATACATTACACACAGAATCTTAAATCGCGGAGATAACATTCGTTAGACAGGCAAAGCTGTCAGCAGCAACATGCATAAGAGCCTTAATAATGTAAGAGCACAGCTGGGTCTCGCGGACACTCGCGGTCGCGGTTAACATTAGGCTATATTAATTAAACTGTGACATGAAATGTGCTCCCCCCCCCCCAAAAAAAAAAATTGTGCCCCTTTGGAAATCGCAAATGCCCCCTCGGTCACTGTACTCTGCAGCCGGGTCTGCGTGTGAGGGCTCTACGTAAACAAAGACCCTGACAAACTCAATGAATACAGTGAATCTGGCAACAACAGCGGAATATAATCCATAAAACGCCGTTTTCTACAGAAAATCATTGATCCGGGTTTTTCTTGTTCAGTTGCCTTGTATACGGTGGCTTGTCTACACAACATATTTTGAATAAAACCATGTAGATATTCCAGTTCGTTGGACTCTTATGAACATTTCAAGACCCAACATACAGCATCAACTCATTACTAAGGATATACACAAGGACAAGTAAGCACACACCAAGGGAGGGGGAGAGTGCGGTTGGGGGCGCTATTTTGAACTAAGACACCAAGATAAATTTAATCATGTAAAGCACTCTAAATATATATTCATAAATGATTGACGTATATTCCTGAGCTTCCAAGCTTTCAAATAGTGTATGACAGGGATTCCCAAACTGTGGTACGCGTACCCCCGGTGGTATGCGAGCTGCTTCTAGGGGGTACGCGAGATGAAAAGGGCTATGGCGGACAGGTGTAAAATGAAAATTTTAAATCTTTTCTAATTAATTCATGAATAAATACATAATTTCGAATCAGGTCATAATGATATGGAAACATGAATTAAAGGATATCATTTATAAACTCTGTATGTGTTCATCAAAAAAAGGGCAGCTTATTAAACATGACGCCTGGAATAGCTAATAGAATGCGTTACTTTTGAATGCGTTGGATGGTCCGTGGGGGGAAAGTTTCGCGGATATAACAGGTTTTTGAAAACAACAAAAACAGAAAGGAGGAAAGGAGCAAAGCTAGGAGTTATTTCAGATGGGCAAGAAAGGTAACATTAAGCTAGGCTTTACATTTAACAAACTGAAGGTAGCCTAAGTTTAGCCTTTCTAGGCTGTATAGCCTAATGTTGTCCAAACGAATACATCCTTGTCAGGCGTTGTTGTAGGCCTATTATAAGATATTGTATGTGGATGTAGTTGGGGGGGGGGGGTTATAGAATGCGTTACGTTTTTATGTGTTTATGTGTCGGATGGTGGGGGTACGCGAGCCGAGTCGGAATGTAGGCGGTGGTACGCGGGGGGAAAAGTTTGGGAACCGCTGGTGTATGACATGATATGACATTTACTTAGCAAGTTTGGGGGGAAGGGGGGTATGAAATTATGCGTCCCGTTGGCGGGATTTGTGGAGTAACTGGTTAAGAATGAAGGTAACTTCGGACAACACTCTTAAATTCGCAGATGTGAAAATGGAGGCTATACTGCGTGCTGGGCTGGAGGAAGATGGCCATGCTTCTTGTAGAATGGCAAAAGTGGGTCCCTCCAAACTTCCCTGGGAAGATGATCTACAGAGGCTCAAAGCTGAACTGAAAACTGAGCTGAGAGGTCGAAACCCAGGTGAGCAGTCTCTCTAAGTCTCTCCTGCAGGGCATAAGGGATGAGATCCTGAAAGTGAGATTTGAGTCACAGTCCACCCTTCCAGTCCCACAAAGATCTCAAAGTTATTCCCCAAGCCCTAGGCACCAGAGGATGGGATCCCACGCAAGACCCCGTGAGAATGATGAACAAGGACGCCCCATCTGTTACAACTTTAGACTCCCTGGCCACATTGCTCGACAATGCCCCCAACTGAACCCCCAGGCCCCTTTAGCTTGCCCTGCTGTTGTGGATCAAACAGTGGGCCAACTAGTACATGATCCACACGCTACGCTGCCCAAACTAGTACATGGTCCACACCCTATGCCTGCCCAGCTGGTAGATAATCCACACTCCACACCGTCCCAACTAATGCATGAGCCAAACTCTACACTGCCCCAGTCAGTACATGTGTCACATGCCATACTGCCCCAGTCAGCACCTGAGAGATTCCATACCTAGGGTATGTAGTACTGCAGTTGGACTTAGCTGGGGTAACTCTCTCAAATGTAGGGGTGATTGTGGTCAGAGCCAGCTGTTTGAATGTACTAGGGCTTGTGGGGATGAATATAATGAAGCAAGTATGGCAAGTCTTATTTCAGCAGACGGCTCTATGTGAAGTGAAGAGGCAACCAACAATGAATGATTCAGGCGAGGCCTTGTGGCAACAGGCTATGCATATTTGTCAAAAAGATTATGGTTTTTCTCCTGATGGGTTTGTAGGCTATGCACGCCTGGCCAGCCGGAGCCCTGTGACTGTACCTGGTAACCGGGAGCTGCTTTTGAATTGTCGAGCCAGGAGTAGGCCTTGTGGCTGAAGTTATGACGCCCTAGTGGAGCCCCTACCCACGAAAGATGGACTCCTGGTGGCCCGTACCCTGGTGATGGTCAAAAGCGGACGGATGCAGGTGTGTGTACGCAACATCAGTAACTCTCCACTGGTGGTCTACCCATACCAAAGGCTGGGAGAATTGCTGGCGCTAGACTCGTGTGAAGTGTTTGAGGATGGCCCAGAGCTGCAGCTGGTTCAGGAAGATATATTAGAGGCCCAAATTGAAATTAATGCTATACAAAAACCCCTCCCTGTCAAAAATAAAAAAACTACATATATGTGTGTGTATATAGCCTACTCGTACACATAGTTACGCTTACAATGTTATTGCACATGTTTAATCGTACTTCTAAGCCAGCGTTTCTCAAACTGTGGGTCGCGACCCACTACTGGGTCGCGGAGACATGCCAGGTGGGGCGCGAACTGACGTGAAAAACAGGAGTTTTTTAAATTTATTTTTTATCTGTAGCCTGGGCCCAGGTAGCACCCGATGCGCAATGGACGCACTGTGATATTCACAGGGAAGCGCTCGTGTTAAGGCAGCTTAGTTAGTCCCGACCTACATGATATTTTGAACGTTGTTGTGAGAGTGGTGAATTTCATCAAAACCCGGCCCTTAAAAGCGCGTCTATTCTCCACACTTTGCGAAGAGATGGTAGCTGACCAAAAGGCTGTACTGTTTCACAGCGAGGCAAGGTGGCTTTCCCGAGGTAAAGTGCTGTCGCGCGTGTTTGAGCTCCGAGTCGCCTCTTCTTGGAGGAAGAGCGCATGTTTGAATCTGCAAACACGTTCATTAATGAACATTTCTTGACGAAGCTGGCCTATCTTAGCGATATATTTGATATATCTTAGCGATACATTTTAGTTAAATGTCCAGTTACAAGGCAAAGACAAGCACCTACCTCACCTAGCAAATAAGATTACTGCATTCACCAAAAAAACTTGAGTATGGGACAGGTGCCTCGATCGTGACAGTATTATGCCTTTGAGATTTCTGAGCGAAATCGCTGAAACGTCTGATTGGGAGGCACTCTTGTGATCCCATGTATTCAACAGTAGGCCTACATCACATCCCTGCAAAGTTTATTTCAAAAATATTTCCCAACCAGCAGTGCTCAGTATGACTGGATTATGGATCCATTTAATGCAGCATGTTGGCATTTTATTGAATATATTGTACAATGCTGTATAATGGCCTATGCTTCCTAATATGTTGCTGGAAAACAGAAATATGTGTGTTATGTATTTATTTATTATTATATCTGCAGCACCAGCTGACTCTGTTGAAGAGGATATTTTTAGAACTTGTCATTATTTCAATAAATTTGACAATTTTAAGCTTGACCTCACTTTCTTAGAGCGATGAGCGACAGGTGGGGCTCGAGAATGCCCCCTCAAAGTGGGGAATGAAAGAAAAAGTTTGAGAACCACTGATCTAGTTTGTTAACTACCACAGTCACGAGTTGGGTCGCGATAGTCTGTCATTTTTAAAAAGTGGGTCCCTAGAAAAAAAGTTTGAGAAACACTGTTCTAAGCAAACAAAAAAAAGCATCAGAATGTCTATACCCCCCCTCCCCTTTTTCGTACTACAATGGATTAATCCATTGACCGCCGGCCCGGGAAAAACGAAAGACGCAACCAGGAAGTGTTGCGGTTAAAGTGAGAGACTATTGTTGAGACGCGCATTCTATTAAACATGAAGCGAAGTTATCCTAGCGGTAGCAGTAAACGAAAAAAACTAAAAATACATTGACAAACTGGGCAAAGTGACCAGCTACTTTGCGGTGACACCAGGGGCCTGTACTACGAAGGGAGCTTAACCTACCCAGATGTAACCCAGGGTTACTTTGTTAAACCGGGGTTGACAAAACCTGGTTATCTTAAGTGGTGTTAATCGGTACTACGACGCTGATTATGAAGTTGATTTGTTGAGCCGGGGTTAACCTCATTGGAGTTTGTGCGCGTTCACATAAAAGGGGCGGGTTGCAGCGCAAATCACCACTTTCAGTGATGACGCGTTCACCTTATTTTACGGATGAGGAATGCAAAATTATTATGAGGAATTAAAACCCACTCTACGACAAAAATCAAATACGTCGGCAGTGAACAAAGCAAGGCAAGGCTGTTGGCAACGTATTGCAGATCGGGTAGCCTAAATGCCTAAAAGTAAAGTTTTATTTCCACATGTTCTTCAAATACGGAGGATTAATAGCTTGCGGAATGTATTTAATGAGTTGAAATAATTAAAATGCCTATTTTGAGTTCATAGAAATGCCTACAGATGCAACACAATTTAGAAGTGGGCATATAGATTACAGTAATAAGGATAATTGAATGTTTAAGTAGCCCCATTGACTGATTAAGTGTAGGCCTATGCCTAATCCTGTGAACATTTCAGATGCAACACCATTGCCAAACGCACATGGCAGCAGGTGAAAATGAAACACAAACACATTATTCAGAATAGTGGTTTATAGTCATAGCTTGCATTAATATTTCTTAATTATGAAAACATGTAGGCATAGTATGCTTATAGCCTTCACTTGGCCTCTGTTTTACAGCTAACAAGAAAAGGGTGTCTTTGAACACTGTAGCAGAGGAGTTGGCCATCGCAAATAGCCTAATAGTGGAAGGCCGATTATGGAGGGGGTTGAGGGAGGCATTCGGTCGGATTCTGGTGTGGAAATGTGTAGCCTTTATGTGCAGGGTACAGTAATATGACATTCAATTCAATACGTTTGATAAAATGGTGATTTTAATTTATTAGGCCTAGGCCTACTGTAGGCTATGTCCGATTTATTCTTGCTCAGATGTTCAGCATACTGTAGGCCCGATTTATTTTCGGACATACCGTATTCTTGGTCAGATGTTCAGCATCACCACATGAATGTCCACGTACGGGCATTGCTATGAGACGTCTTCCTAGATCATCTGACAAAGATAACGAATTCCTTCGGCTGACAATCTATATATCATAGAGAATATCGTCCGGGTAGGCTATATATATTTTCTGGCGGTCTCTAAAACCCCTTGCCCTGCGAAGAGAGTCCCTCACGATTTGCGCTCCAATGTCGTATGGATCATCGAGGTACGCCGACATGTCTCGGGAGAAATTGTTAGTGGAGGGGTGGTACTTATAAAGGGTGTGGTTAACGGAAACCTCGGGTTAACCAAGAACATAACCTGGTCGGAGCAGGTTTGAGATGCAGCGTAAATTGCGATGGCAGCATACCTCGGTTAAAACCTATCCACCTTTCGTAGTACGGGTTAATCGGGAAGTTACGCCACACGTGATCAAGTTACTCTCGAAGTTACCCAGATAAGCCAGAAACCCCGCTTCGTAGTACAGGCCCCAGTTGTGGTTGACATCAACAACAACAATAACGTTGACGATGGCGAAAATAAGCTGTCGTTGCAGCCGAGTGCGTTGCAGCAGGCAGCCTCGAAGAAGAGTTTGTGGAGGACTCTGAGGTAATGACTGAAAGCCTTGCCTGACGATGAAGGCGGAGATGATAGAGAAAATACTGATGGAGATAATAGTACTGTGAGTAGGCCTAACAGCCCCCCTTCAAATAGCGAAAGTGATTCAGTAGGAATCCTGAATGATGACCCGGCACTTTGGCCAAAAGAGCTCAATGACATTGTTGGAAAAGGACCGGTTCAGATTATGATGGAATTCCCAAAAAATTAAGACGGACGGAGATTTACATGTAGTAACTACTCCATGGTAATGAATAACGGAGAGAAAATTAACAGGTCCAGGCTTGTGTACAGTCAATCAAGTGACTCTGTTGTATGCTTTTGTTGTCGACTGTTTGGATATGGAACGACACAGTTGAGTTCCAATGGTTTTAGTAATTGGAAAAATCTCCAGGTCAAATTTAACCCTCTAACCGCCCATGTCGCAATATTGCGACAAGCGTCATTACTGAATAAAACAGACGATAGATGCGAGTACAGTGTAAAATCTCATTTGTACTCTTGACCACTAGTTGGCAGACACCCAGAGCTTCAATTCAAGCTCAACCTTTTTTTTCAAAGTTTTCAGGAAGAATGCGAAAAACACGCGAGAAACTCACGAAGAAGACGTGCATTTCCTCCATAACGCGGAAGCGATGCGGGCCATAGTTTTGCACAAATTGAAGCAGAAATACACAAAATGTTGGAAAAAAAATTCACGTGTGATGAAGTCTTGGATCTGTTATTCACCTATTCTGATTCTTTGGAGAATATGATCGATCGTCTATTGACTGATAGTCACGTTGCGTCTGTGAATGGAGGTGCATCTTTGCGACAGTGTCCACTAAGCATACCATGCTTATTTCGACCCTCTGCCCAACATAGCTGGAGGTGCCAGTGGCAATATTGATGATAGTGTCCGTAATGGACGTGGTAGACAGCAGGGGTTGTAAAAATAGGGCTCTGAAGAACTCCAAAGTCACCCGCGATATGGAACTGATTTGACCAGGCTACTTTATTGTATAGTAGCATAGGGTTTGTGATTATAGTAATAGTTTACTATTGTTGGTTTACATGTGACTGTTTTCCTGTTCATGTTATGTCGGTGAAATGACAAAAAAGGAAGTAAAACTCCTCAAATATGTTCAACATCTAGTATTTACTGAAATGTGCATAATTCACGGTGGTTACCATCCAGTGACGTCATAATATGCAAATTAGATGAGTAAATTTACCCCCTTCATAAACTTCTGTTCATACTCAATGATTTTCACATTTACAGTAGGACTTTATCTCTGACCACTTTTTTTAAACCCTGGCGGCTAAAGGGTTAAACAGCATGAGAGGTCCGCTGAACACATCACAAACATGGATACCTGGCACACACTGAATCATAGACTTCGTACAGGCACGGTCATTGATCAGGTGAGCCAAGATCTCATAATTGCTGAAGTTACTTGATGGAAAGAAATTTTGAGAAGGTTACTCGGTTTTGTGTACCATCTTGCAGAGCGTAATCTTGCATTTCGAGGACACAGAGAAAAAATATTTGAACATGGTAATGGCAATTTCCTGGGTTAAGTTGAATTGATGGCCCTGTTTAACATCACTGGTTGTCACAGGCAGGTCCCTCCATACCTCACCAGATGAAATATATAATTTTTTAGGTGCCTCAATATACGTGTCCTGTGTGCCCTACCCTCGACTGAGGATGTTTTGGGCTGATGGCTTCAGGATCCCAGCTATAGCTGACAAGATAAAGAGGGACAGGTTTTGAAAACTCAGGCAGGGCCTCAAAGTCATGGTAGATGGAGACATAACAGAGGACCAGAGGTGAGCAGACCGGTTCTGGAAGGTCAGGCCTTTCATGGAAAGAGTCAGAAGAGGCTGCTTGCTCCAGGCACGTCCAGAACATGTCTCCATTGACAAACAAATGGTTCCTTTCACTGGTGCCTGTCCATTTCGGCAGTATGTGCCACTGAAACCAAATCCTGTGGAGATGAAAAATGTTGTCCTGGCAACAACTGACGGGATTGTTTTAGATTTTGAGATGTACCAGGGGGAAAAGATGCTTTGTGTGCCCAGGTTGATGACGATGCACACAGACTGGGTTTGGGAGGCCTAGTTTTTTATGCGGCTGGCAGGCAATCTCCCAGGCACCAAAGTCTACTGTGACAGGTTTTTCACATCTCTTAAATCCATAGATGCCATGCTGCAAAAAGAAGTGTCTCTCACTGGGACTGTGCAGAGAAACAGAATCAGAGATGCAATGAGCAAGTTACCGAAAGACAAGGTTTTGAAAAAGCGTGGGAGGGGATCTGTAGCATCTGTAGTTAGGGGAGATGGGAAGGTGTCCGTCATGAACTGGTATGACAACAAGCCAGTGCTTATGCTCTCCACTGTTCACGCAGAGGCTCCAGAGGACATCTGCCAGAGATAGTGCAAAACATCAAAGAGGTATGTTGCCTTCAGCCGCCCAAGCATTGTGCAGGAAGTACAACATGGGTGGGGTGGAAGCAGATCGGATGATGAGCTTCTACAGGATGAGTGTCCGCACCAAAAAATGGATACTGAGGATGCTGATGCATCTCACTGACTTGGTTCTGATGAACAACGGGCTCCTGTATCGCAAAGACCATGTCCTCTCTGGGACATCAAAGAGAGACATTATGCAGTTCCTTCCATTTAGAATGACCATGGCTCAGGTTTTCCTGAAGAAGAGCACTGATTACCACCTTTTCAATGAGCCTATGCCATTCCAGCAGCAAGGAAGACGCGTCACACCAATTCCCCACGTGTCTATTCGCACCATGGCTGCCCAGCATCTCCCAGAGATGGTCATCCTGCAAAATCCAATGCGCTGCAGAGTAGTGGGCTGCTCTGGAAAGTCCTGTGTACGCTGCATGACATGCAACGTATTCCTGTGTTTGCAAACAGAGCGGAACTGCTTTGCTGCATTTCATTGTGGATAGACTTCTCTTCACATGGGTGTGACCCACACACACAACTAACACTACTAATAAACACTAAACAAACTTGTAGCACCGCCACATAATTTATATAGGATTCACTAATAAACCTGGTCAGACAATAATTAGTAACCAGGTAATAAGTGTTTTCCACATTGTTCTATTTCCACTCTTTATATGTACCTGTGGGCCTGTATCAGAATACTGTTTGTATGTTTTCTTTGGTTTACATGGGGGGGCCACACCCGTCAACTGATTGTCTAATTCAGCTGACGCACCTATCAGTTGGCTGTCAAACCCGTCAGCTGATTGTCTAATGCGTCAGCTGACGCACCTATCAGTGGATGCGGGAACTTTTGAATGGCTTTTTAATGCGGTACGAGAAGAGGAGAGGGTGGTGGAAAAATACTCGGGGAGTCTAAGTGAGACCTGAGAGATCAGCCGACGGGAACTTAAAGCTAATTGTGGAAATAGCTAAAAGCCACACCGTTTTAACGAACGAAAAAGGACCTAATGCGATCGTTGCCGCGTTGGAAACCGGTAAGGCTGATCTATTTTTGGGTTGCTGAGGTTGTGTCGCGGACACAGCTGTTTTTCTTTCCTTGTGGATTCTTCGTTGTGGATTACTTCCTTTTTGGTTTGTGGATTATAAAGACTGGGTCGTCGTGTTTTTTTCGTGGATTCATTGGATTATTATTTTTTCGGGAGAAGTGACTTTGGCTGAACCTATGAGCATACGTGCGCTCGTTTGTGCATACAAACAGTTGTCGGGTGCGTTGTTACTGCGCATAAAGGAAAAGCGCCTCATCACTTTGAGGATTAAGACTGAGTTGTACTTAATGAGGGTGAACTAAGGGGTTTGAAAAACTGCTTATACACGGGTGTGCAAATATATTCTTGAAACTTAAATGCATTGTCAGAACGTGTCTTTTCTAATAACTTATTTAAACATAATCCAGTAGGAGGATCAGGATAATATCCGTATTTAGTAGTGACAGTTACTTTTGAAAAAGCTGATGGTGACGGAGGATGGCGGCATCTGGAGGAAGGGAGCGTAGACGATTGTCGGTTGATCGCGAGCTGCAGGCGGATGGCAACGACTGGACTGTGAATGGTCAGGAGTTAGGAAATGACGGATCAGGAAGTGAGGATGGGGAGATGGATTGTGGAAGCGGGAGATTGGAAGGGTGGAAAGTAGTAAATAATAAACGGAAAGGTAAAGATAGAGACGAATCAGATAACAGTGATATTGATAAAGGAGTAAAAACGATGAAAAGGAGTGAAGATGAGTTCAAGGTGTTTGTCAAACTGTTAAAAGAGGGGACTACATTTGACGAGTGGAGTCCAACTCAACTATCCAAAACTCTACATAAAGATATTGGGGAGGTAAGGAGCGCTAAAAAATTGAGGAATGGTTCTTTGCTGGTAATATGTAAAAATGAGGAGCAACAACAGAAAGCAATAAAGATAAATCAACTAAATGGACAGCGAGTGAAGTGTTCATTGGCGTTTGACAAAAAGTTTGTTAGGGGTGTAATCTCAGGGATTCCTCTAAGTGAGTCAGTGGACTCCGTGAAAGAAGGAATAAGCAATGTTAAAATAAGGGAAGCAAAACGACTTAAAACAAGATGGAATGGAAATATATGTGACAGTCTATCAATAATGTTAACTTTTGAGGAAGACAAACTCCCAGGAAAAGTCTTTATTGGGTATATGAGTTATGATGTCAAGGTTTACATCCCTCCACCACTGCGTTGTTTTAAATGTCAAAGATATGGACATGTAGCGGCGATATGTAAGGGCAAACAAAGATGTAGCAAATGTAGTGGTGAACATGACTATGGAAAGTGTGAAGAGGGGGCAAAACTGAAGTGTTGTAATTGTGGAGGAGAACATAGCGCAGCATATGGTGGATGTGAGGCTAATAAAAGAATGCAGGAGGTACAGCGAGTTAAAGTCGTCCAAGGTGTTTCTTATGCAGAGGCAATTAAGAAAGTCCCAAGAAGTGTACCGGTAGAAACAATGAAGGATGGGTCTAAAGGTGTAAGGGAATGTGTAAAGTGTGACAAATTAAAAGAAGATACATTGATTGTGAGTAAAGGTGATTTTGTGCTCTTCATGGCTGAGATAATTAATTGTTCAGCACAGACCAAAAGTAGAACAGAAAGAATTAAAATAATTGTCAAGTCAGCCGAAAAATTCCTGGATGTAAAGGGAATGCCTTGGGAAAAAGTTAGAGACTTTCTTAATGATGAAGCTCAACAATCACAGACATGGGTTGGGGATGCATAATGGTCTTAACTGTTCTGCAATGGAATGCGAGGAGCTTAATAGCGAATGGGCAGGAATTTAAAAAATATGTTGATGATATGCATGTAAAACCTAATGTTATTTGTGTACAGGAAAGCTGGTTGATTCCCAAACTGGATTTCATTATTAAAGGATATACCTCAATAAGGAGAGATAGAGAAGTGGGAAAAGGTGGGGGAATCATAACTTTCATTCAAAAAGGTATTCAATATAGGGAAATTAAAAAAGGGAATGATCTAGAATATACAATAATAGAGGTCTGGTCAAATGAAGGCAATATAGAGATAATAAATTTCTATAATCCATGTAGGCAATTAGAATTAAGCCAATTGGCAAACATTTGGAAGGATACAAATGGGAAAGTGATTTGGTGTGGTGATTTTAATGCACATAGTACTTTGTGGGGGGATAAGAATGATGTCAATGGGGATGTGATTTTAGAATTTATGGATGAGGAAGGATTAGTCTGTCTGAATGATGGCTCAGGGACTAGAATGGATATTGCTAGGGGAACAGAATCAGCAATAGACCTCACATTAGCTACAATGACATTAGCAGACAAGTGTGATTGGGAGGTATTGAAAGATAACACTATAGGTAGTGACCACTTCCCTGTTAAAATTCAAGTAGGAATGGAAGTTGCAATTGAGCATGAAGTCAAAAATGAGAGATGGATATTAGAAAAAGCAGATTGGGACAAATTTAGAGAGTTTAGTGATGAGATGCTGTCAGTAATAGAGATGAATAAAGATATAGAAAGTTTATGCAAAGATATTAGTGCTGGCATAATTAGTGCTGCTAGTTTAGCCATTCCTAAATCTAAACCCAAGAATTTAGGTAAAATAGTGCCATGGTGGTCTAATGAATGCAAAAAAGCAATTAAAGATAGGAACAAAGCTTTCAGAGTTTTGAAAAGAACAAATAATTTCCAAAACCTTATTAAGTTTAAGAAATCTCAAGCAGTTGTAAGGAAAACTATAAGGGAGGCTAAGCATGGTTACTGGAGAAGGTTTTGTGACTCTATAGGAAGAACCACTCCAGTGGAGAGAGTTTGGGGAATGATAAAGAAAATGAAAGGGAGTGGAAAAGAATATGGATATCCTGTGTTAAATGATGGTCAAAATGTAATTACTAGTAACATTGGCAAAGCAGAGATAATTGCAAAGGTTCTGAGTAAGGTACATAGTAATGAAAATCTTAGCCAACAGGAAAAGAGAGCAAGAGCAGAAACAATGGAAAAATATAAACATGATTTTGAGAATGAAGTTGTGATAGGAGGGGTGTTGGATGAATTAATCACAATAACTGAACTCAATAATGCACTGAGAAAGTTAGGTAAGTCTTCACCAGGGGGGGATGGGATTTGTTATGCTATGTTGGAAAACTTAACTGACAAAGGAAAGGAAGTGTTATTGTCTCTATATAATAAGGTATGGACAGAGGGAATTATTCCAAGAGCATGGAAAGAATCTATAGTTATCCCTATTAAAAAACCTGGGAAAGATCCAAAGATTCCTAACAATTACAGGCCAATAGCACTTACATCCCAAATGGGGAAAGCAATGGAAAGAATTATGAATGACAGACTTATATATATAGTTGAGTCTAAAGTTAAGGTTATGCTGTGGTGCTGTCAAAACCACGCCAGTAACAGCTATCCAGGTGGAGATGGGAGAAATGCCTCTTCACCTTAGAAGAGATCAGTTGGCCCTTGTGTATTGGGCAAACTTGAGAGGTCATAATGAAGGTCATATGAGTCAGTCGGTATTGAAGCAATGCCAAGAGCGTGGAAACGCTCAAGTCAGAAGTTTTGGTTGGGTCATCCATGATAAAGTAAATGAAATGGGGTTTAATGAACTAAAAATAAGTCCCACTGTACCATTCCCAGATACTCCACCATGGGTTTATAGGGAGGTGTCCACTGATTTGGGATTATTAGAAGAAAAACAAAATAATGACATAGATAAATACAGGGTGCAGAGCTATTTAATGGAGAGGTATAGTGAGGATATGACTATATATACAGATGCATCTAAACTAACTGATAAAAGAATGGGTGTTGCTTATGTCATTCCAAAATTAAACATTAAAGTTGGAAAAAGAATCAGTGATGATTTAGCAGTTTACACAGCGGAATTGATAGCTGTGTGGCTAGCGTTGCTTTGGGTGGAGGTCAATAGGCCAATGAAGGCAGTAATTGCTTCAGATTCCAGCTCAGCTTTGATCAGCATTAAAACGTTTCAGTCAAAGTCAAGGCAGGACATTGTGTATGATATATTGCAAGTGGCAAATAAACTAATAAAATCAGGAACTACTATAACTCTGGTATGGGTACCAGCTCATATAGGAGTAATAGGAAAAGAGTTAGCAGATAGAAGTGCTAAGCAAGCAGCTAGACATTATAATATAGATGTTGAAGTGAACTACAGCAAAGCAGAAATTAAAAGTATGGTCAAAAACATAGTTAAGGGTAAATGGCAAACATTATGGGACGGTGGGCAGACTGGAAGACAGTTCTATAATATTCAGAATAAAGTGGGAAAGAGCAGAAGTACAAACAGAAGCAAGGAGGAGGAGGATGTATTCTCTAGAATGAGGTATGGACACACACGCCTAAATAAAACTTTGTTAGTAATGAAGAAGCATGCTGATGGCAACTGTGAATTCTGTGGTAGTCCAGAGACTATAGAGCATGTTATTTTACACTGTAATAATTATCAGGAAGAAAGACAAAGACTAGTCTTACAATTACAAGGAGAACAACAGAGGCTAAACCTAGAAGAAATTCTGCAAAGAAACACAGGGGAAATGTGTGTAAGATATGTAATTGGCTTCCTGAGGAATACAGGACTAATTAAAAGAATTTAGTTTGATCTTTTGTTTTGTTTGGTTTGTTTTGTTTTGTTTGTTTTGTTTTGTTTTGTTTTGTTTTGTTTTGTTTTGTTTTGTTTGTTTGTTTGTTTTTATTTGTTTGTATCCTATTAGGAAAGGTTAGACTCCAGTACCACACTCCAGTCCAGTTGGTGGCGGTAATGCACCATTAAAGTTAGTTGCCAACCGCCATAAAAACCGAAAGAAGAAGAAGAAGAAGAAGAAAAAGCTGATTGTTACATATGGTGGCCCGTACGGGGACTGATTCACATTGATCTTGTTTATATAAAAGTTTATTTTCTGAGAATATGGATACAGCACGGGATCAGGATGTGGTGGAAGAAATTCCTTTGTCTGAACAAAGCTCTAGGCCTGTGTTTGGTGACCCAGACTTCACTGCTGGGCCTTTTGTTACAAGAAGAAGCACAACTCAGTGTTTCCCACAGAATTGGATTCAATTTGTGGCGGTAGCTGACTTTGACAACGGGGGGGTTTCACTTTAAGACGTTTGAGGGAACCCTTGCGATTGTAACACAGTTGAAAGGCTGCTGATGTGTGGATGCAATTCATAACGTTTTCTACATAGTTAAAATGAAGGTTCGTACTTCTCCTTGGGACAAGCACTTTTGAGTTTTGGAAAACACTTTTCCATTTACATCGGGATTTTGCAAACATTCAGTGTCAGAGTCAATAAAATGAGCCCTTCAACGAAATTGACAAGCAGCTGTAAGTAGGCTAAATTCGACATCCAAACAGTATTCTAACGTTAGCTTTGAGATACTGCTTGATTTCATAACTTAACTTAGTACGCTACAGTGAAGAGACTAAACTATGTTGTCATCAGACCTTAGCAGAGTTAACTTTAATGCAGCAGTTTTGAACAAATTTGCGCAACATGGTCACGATGCTAAGCGGATTTAATAGCAATTTAGCCAGACATCTTCTATGCAATGCTTCTATGTGGCAACAACAATCCTTCAACAATCGTGAATATTTTGTTAAATGCACATGCAGAGGAGTGGCAGCGGGCTACGAGAGAGAGCGGGGCGGGGCAAGGAAAGGCTGCGTGAGTAAAAAGCGCAGCTCAATGGCAATGCAAGGATTTGACCTTATATTTAAATTAAATTAAACATAGAATATTCATCTGTGGCGGCCGATTTTTATTTTGTGGCGCCCTGCCACAGATTAGTCAATGTATGGGAAACACTGCAACTGATATAACTTCTTTATTGAGTTATCTGTATATTGCTGATAACCATGATGATGTTGAAATTTGCAATGTTGAAATTGAAAATGCTAATCCTGTTAATGATGGCAATACTGATATACATGAACTTGATGAGGATGATGTTGAGTATAATGATGTTGATGATGATGATTATGATGATGAAGATGATACTGCTAAAGACATTGAAGGTGGTTTAGCAGGTCCTGGAAGTAGTAGAGAGGAGAGAGATCCTGTTACACAGGCTGTGCAAACTGATTATGATCGGTTAACAAACTATGTTACTGATTTAAGAGAGCAAATGATCAAGCTGAAAACTGATTCCATAACCAGTGCTGTAAATAGGGAGACAAATTTCAGGCAGTATGTTGAAAAAAACATGGCTGACTTGGGAGATATATTAATGTCTAGTTTAGAAAGAATGGACAGAGAAGTGGCTACAGTGGGCAGTGCTTCGACTTGGCCAGCTTCACTCGCGGTCCCCGCGTGGGATCACGCGGTATCACGCGACTTTAATTTGTATTTTCCCAGTGAGACGCTGCAACAACCCAAACAACCGGTAGATGGCTCAAGTGAGTAGGGTGTCTCGTAAAAAGAAATGGAGCCTGGAAAACCCTACACAGACTTCACTACAGACTTTAGCAGACTGGTTTAGAAATAATTTAATAGCCAGAAATATGCCTGCCCTGCCCTAATAAAGAAATATTTGGTTAACTGCGAGTGAATCCCGTTTGCAGCCGTAGAAGAAACGCAGGACAAATTAAACATTCTGGTTTTCTCCGAGTGCAACGATGATAGACAGACATCATTTGGACAAAATATAGAGCATATTAACCCCCGTTGCTCAGCCAAATGCCTTCCTGTTACGTCCTGTTATCACGGAGTTACAGGCGATAAACGATTTTTTAAGGTCACAAGTTTACTTCATTAGCGGTTTATTTTTTTGATTATTAAAGAGTGTTTTTCATTTAAAGGTTTGACTTCGTGCTTATTCAGTAGAGCATTTTTTAGTGCTCTTCCCAATCCCAGACGTTCACATTGCATGTTTGTTTGTAATGGATGCAACCGCGAGATAGGCTACGCGTTTGACGGCAATGAGTTGTGAACGGACATGAACCAAGACATATAGCCCAGCAGCAATCTAGGGACTGTTCGTTATTTATTGAAGGGGCCACCGGATGAATTTTGAGTGCTTCAGTCAAAAGTTGCATGACCCTCCCTTGCCTGCTAGAAATTGTTCAATGACCCTCCGACAGAATTGTTAAAAAATACATGACCCTCCCCTTGCCAATTGTCGCATGTCTTCCGCCCGCGCTGCTTTGCGCCACAGCCACAAACTGTGATAACGTTCTTAAATCAATCTTTCGTGAGCTTGCATGCTACCAGTCCTTCCTTTTCAAATGTGTTGCGCCTGTTTGCACAATTTCACAAATAATCATATGTGATTAATAATATGACAAATAATCCCTGTGCATGGGGACCAAAACAATGCATGCCAACTTTTTCCGTGTTTATCACGTATTTTAACTTTCCCCCGTAGAATAGGCTATCCCAGATTGTAATACTCTCATAACAACCCTGCCATCGGGCCTGTCTCTGTGTTGCCCTGTTGCTACCCCTTGTCCTTCCAACGAAACAGATGTCTTCAAATCATCGTTTTCCTTGCTTGAATGTCATAAACATACAACTTTATGCAGCAGAATTACGCATAGGCTACTTGGAACATAACACATTTGACAAAGGACAGATGTATCGTAACACCCCCAATTATCACCACTTTTGTTCAGAAATTCTAAAACAACGATGTTTTTTAACACTTCAAAATAACATTTGCTAAATTAACCTTACATTTTTCAGTAGCCATAGGTGTGTAGATTTGAACAAAATCTGGTTTGGTTCTTAACGGCACATGGACGGTTAGACCGAGAATTCTTGTAGTGAAATTAAAATTCCACTGGAGCTCCAAGCGGTTGTGTACACGCAGCCTTACAACACTGTTTACAGCTCTTTGAGTCACGGTAAAATGTCATTTTTGGTACATAGCTAATTTAGATACACCTATGGTGTGGGTGGTTGCGTCTCTTTAGGAGTCCGCTGTCTTGGTTTGTATAGAAATGGATATAAGTGACACATACACGCAAGACGGTGGAAATACGGGACCGTAGGGAGTTCCGATATGTTGCTAGTGACAAAATATTAACTTTCAGTGTTTTACGATGTCTTTGTCATGGGGAAGTGTTTTTCCCCATGCATTTATTCTAGGCTACTGTCAGTGACTGCCGTGAGAGAAGCGGGTTCTGTGTTTTGCTCATGTCAGTGACTGACGCGAGAGAAGCGGTGTCTGTGTTGTGTTGCATTGCGTTGCGTTAATTTATTTTCATTGGGCATACCGTGCCGTGCCGTCCACAGCTCTTCAGTTCTGACAAAGCCAAAATTTTTTTGAAACAATGAGTGCAGGAAGCGCGTTTGTATGGTTATATTGCTTGACGAGGGGATCCCAAGCAGCTTTCAGCCATAAGGCTACTTTGAGAACATTTCAATTCACCCGACACTAATATTCAAAATGTTGAAAACTATTTCGGCTAGGGCTGTAACGATACACCAACCTCACGATTCGGTTTGTATCACGATTTTTGACCCACGGTTCGATACGAATCTCGATTTTTTTTTTTTTAGACATTTTTTTAGACATTTTATTAAATAACATTTTAATAGCCTCCCTTTGAACACCAGAGGATTACAATATAATATATCTATTATTTTATATCCTGATATAAAAATATTTTTCTCAATGACTGATATTTATGACAGCACACTTTATGCAGATTAGCCTATAGCCTAGGCCTACTATTGTTTATTACAACTCTACCTCTTTAATTCAGCTGTCTGGTTGAAGCCTGGAAATATTGTAAACAAAGTAGCATAGTTGGCTAGCTAAGCCTATCATAGTCTACTGATTGGTCTGTTCAGTTTTCCCATCTGTGTTTGTTCTCCTTGGGACAGGCCCTTTTGGGAAACGTTGGTATTGAGATGATCAGTCAACTTCAATGCAAGAGTTTTAAACAAATATGTGCAGCATGCTAATGATGCTAAGCGGATTTAATAATAATTTAGCTAGTCGTCTTCTATGCGTCATTGCTTTCACGATTGTGAATGTTTTATTTAAGTCGCGTGTGTTCATTGAGCAGGAAAGGGAGGGAGCGTGAGAGAGAGCGGGGCAAGGAGAGGGGGTTTACTTATATACTGTTTGGTAAAGTTGCACACATAGTCTACAATGAAAGCAAGGAGAGGTATGAAATTATTATTTATTTATTTTTGACAACGTAGGCTACCGATAAGTAAAGCGGGAGATGTGGGTTGCTTTTGCGGCCGCGTAAGCGGCAAAGCACTGCGTGAAACACTAGAAAGGGTGTGTCGCGATTCTGCCTTTTCACACCGCGACACAGTATCGTGGATATGAATGTCGCGATTTCGGTTTCGAATCGTATATCGTTACAGCCCTAATTTCGGCATAGCCTATAAAGCAGTTTAATTAAATGGAATGTTAGTTGTAAACAAACGAGCTACTTGGTGAGGCTTGGCCTCACAGATGCGCTCGTGCCTTAGATCAGGGGTCCCCAACCTTTTACGTACCATGGACCGGTTTGATTCCCATTTTTTTTTCACGGACCGTGGGGGGGGGGTTCGGGGGTTCCATGTTCCATATGTGTTGTGCATGCATTACTTGAAAGAACTAGCTCCAGTTATGTATGAACAGTGAAGGTAACAAACTCTTAAAAACGTGAAAAACGTGAACTTGAAGAAGTGAAAATTTAACAATATGAACTATGAAAGTTGAACAACTTGAAGCTACATCTATCAAGTGTGAACATGCTTAACAAAATATGGGAACAAAACATGGGAACTAAACGTGCATTATGAATATAATCAGTGGGAGCCCTGTGCTTGTTTCCCTGCAACAAGACAGTGACACCCTCAGTGTGTTTGAAATGTCCAGTCGATTGCGCAATTTGGTTTTAGTTGCAGTCATTGCAGAAAACCCGGCCTCGCATAGATACGTGGTGGGAAATGGTAGCAACGTTTCCAGCGCTTTTACGGCTATCTCGGGATATTCTGCTTTGGTTTTGATCCAAAAACCCGCCAGAGAGGTTTCCTCATACACACTCTTAAGACCACCGTCATTTGCAATTTCGATCAACTGCTCTTCCTCCTGCGCTGACATGTTAGGACTATTCGGGATATTGACAAATGGGTTGCGGACCCACTCATTGGTTTGCCGCCTTTGGAGGATGGGAAGTAGCCTAACGCTCAAACTCATTTGAAAGCGCAACAAGGTAATCGCGCACCAGCTGCAAGAGAAAGGGCCCTGCCTCAGTCTCTCCCAAAACCCCCACTAGGCTACTGTTTGGAACATATCAAATACACCCCGTCCCCATTCGCCCCCACAAATGAAGCTTGGCTTTAAATGCAGCGACTTTATCTGCCAGTTTAAAGACAGTCGTCATTCTCCCCTGGAGTGACAGGTTGAGGTCATTAAGCAACCCGAATATGCCACATAGGTAAGCGAGTTTTGACACCCAGTCCTCATCACTAAAATGTGCAGCTAACGGTGACTTTTTTTCTGTAAGAAATCTCTGCAGCGGCTCTCGCAACTTAAACACCCTGGCCAGTGTCTGCTTAAGATGCTTGTTTTTTGATGCTCATTCTAGCAGTTTAGCTAACTTAGTGTGACACTACCGTTCGCCAAGAACTGATCAAGTGAAGTGAGCTGACCTGAGGCTGCGCAGCGCTGAAGGCAATATGTAAAGTGTTGAAGGCGGGACAGACGTAAGAAAATAGACCTTGCAAAATGCAAACATGTGTGCAATCAAACAACTGCATATAGGCCTATGCCATGTAAAAACGTGACATTATTGCGAATTAAATTGAGTTTAGTTTGCATGCATTTTTTTAAACTCATGTCGTAGGCTACGTAGGAATGTACCGGCCGCGGCCTGGTGTTTGGGGACCGCTGCCTTAGATGGCAGGAAAAATCTTCAGCCTATTAACTGACCACCCGATTCACGTTGGCTGGGGGGGAAGGGGAGCCATCAGACATTTGTGACCAGTTAATTCGGCCCTGCCCCCAACAAATCACACCTTCCCACCTCTGACAACTTAAAAGAACTCACAGACCTATTCACAAACCTGCGGCATTTTGAAATCCTAATGCAGCTTTCAATAGTGAGGAAGCAATTTTGCATTGTAGGCATAACTAACATGCAATAACGCCACCAACAACAACCAAAACTAGGCTAATCATTGTCAAAATGTAAATTAAATGTAACATTATTGTGCATCAAATTAAAATGTTCTCTTTTGCAAACGTAGGCATAGTAACAGAATAATTTAATAATGTTACAAAGATACTACATCAATCCGTATGTTTCATTAGGCTACTAGGCTATTTGTTTTGCCTTATTCTTGATTCATTTAGTCTAGGCCTTTTTATTCAGGGGCCGTAGACCTATTCACAAAGAATTTTAAGGCTGATGATAGACAGATGGTTTATCCAATCAGCTAACCAGTATGTCCGCCCCTTCCCAAAAGTTCTTCAATGAAAAGTTCCCAGATGGATATACGGAGCAAATCCATCTGGCGGAGTCAGGTTAGCCTAGGCATACGGTGACAGATTAATTTAATAATGTTGCAAAGGTACTGCATCAATCCATAGGCCTATGTTTCATTAGGCTACTAGGCTATTTGTTTTGCCTTACTCTATTAATTTAGGCTAGGCCTTTTTATTCAGTTATTAATCATCTTCCGTCCTTCTCACTACTTGTGTAGCGCACGCATTCTCCGACCTGTCACCTGTCACTCATCATCGGAAGGGAGGTGTTTGGAATCATTCCCGCGTTACAATCGTCAGCCAATCAAGGTGGTCACTTCAGTCAAGCTCGTGCATGAGTAATGACGTCATATATAGCAACGAAGACTCACTCCTAGTTTCGGAGTTGTCTGAAAGGCTTTGTGAATAACTTTTAAGAGAAAACTCCAAGCTAAAATCTTTTAGTGCGATTTAGGAGTAGCCTACTTCTAGTGGTAAGATAAAAGCCTTTGTGAATAGCCTACGGCCCCAGTTATTCATCATCTTCCGTCCTTGTGTAGCGCACGCACCAGTCACTCATTATCGTAAGGGAGGTGTTTGGAATCATGCCCGCGTTACAATCATCAGCCAATCAAGGTGGTCACGCTTGCCCATTTACACAAATTAATGGTCGAATATTACTGATGATCATTGTTATTTAAGAACATGCAGTGTGCGTAGGGCACCAAAAACATCTTGCTCGTAAAAAAGCACCATACCGCACATTGTGGCGGTCTGTTATTTACTGTAGGCTGCGCAAACCACAGGGCAAGCCTGCATTCGAGGCCTTCTGTTGAAGAATTGTATATAAAGCCTGCGCTAACAGTAATCTTCCTGCCCCTGATAGGCCTACCACAGCTGTGGATATGTGTGGAATGTTCAAGTAATAACACAATCCAATGTGTGTCTCAATTGTCCCCCGCTGACCACCTCACACATTTCTCTAGATTTTGCAACGAATTTACATGACACAATGCCATAAAATATGCCAGTTTTAGGACACAGAATAATGTTTGTAATGATACCAGTTAGGCCTACGTTTAACAGTAACAAGTGTAATGAGCTATTCATTGTCGAAGGTGCATGGTCAAGTGAAATTCTTACTTTGGAAAACAAACATTTGCCGATATCATCGCCGATCATCAGAATATTGCTCTGGACTGCAGGTAACTTGTTAACCCAGTGGTTCTCAAACTTTTATTTAATTCCTCACTTTGATCAAGGGGCATGACTGATGATAGTGGAGATAACGTGTTATCCCGAGGCCTTTGCCAGTCAGCATCTCCGACGGTAGTCTACCCTATTAAAAATAGGCTATAAGTTTTCGATGTCCCAAACGGAGAGACATAGGCTACTTTATTGTTTTTAACGATCTCTATGCTACTCACAAAAATGTAGGCATGGGGACATGATGAAGTAGGCTATCCAACTGTCGTGTGTTAAATTATTGTGATTACGAGCCAGTGGTTTTCAAACATGCGTGACTCGGACATCTAACTAAATGCAACAGGCTCATATCGTCCTCGCATTCGCAAAATGAGGACCAGTGTTTTGTCAAATTGCAAATAGCTATTTGTTTTAACGAATTTTTATGATAGTATGCTTTTTGTATAGGCTACTATCTTAATCTTGGAATATCGGGAGGGAAGTGGCGCGTCTGCAGTCAGCCAAATATGAATGTAAATCTGCGGCATAAAGCAGATGTATTTGTTTATTGTACAGAAACAGAAAAATAAAAATGACATGTCAAGCAGTCAATTGACTACATTGCAGTCAAGAAGTAGGGCAAATTAAGACACTGTTTGCATTGCCCCCAACACTGACAATAACATAGCAGATTTCGATTTTCGCTACCACCGTGTAGTCAAGCCTTAAGCCATACCCAAGTAGCCTTAATCGAGGTAATGTTTAATTATGCATGATTTATTTTGTTATTGAATTCGTAGGCTGGGATTCCTCTCGGTAACAATTATGTTTGGTAGCCTCCTGCTTTTTCAGAGGGGGCGGCAGTCAGGCTACTGACAGAGCGATGTACAGTGGCAGAGCGACGCACAGTGGCTGAAAGTGGTACTAAAGCTTCATGCAGCTTCACGCCTCGTAATGCGCGACTGAAGTGGCCATTTGAAAGCGATGCCCACTGTAATTGTCTCCTACGCAGAGATCAGAAATGGAAATTGCAGCTGAGTAAACTAAGACCAACTAGCACCCTATTAGCACAGAGAACAATAGCAGTCTCCACTGACGTCAGCTCCATAGCTTCCCCTACTACACTCCCTAGTCCTCCTGGTGCATCTTCATACTACTCCAAACCTCCTGTGCGCTTGGATTTTCCAACCTTCAGCACCACCAGTGAATCCTCTGAAGTTCTGCTTTTTATAGAGCAGTGTGAAAACTTTTTGGAATTGAGACCCCTCTCCAATCAAGAACTGCTAGGTGCTCTATCAACAGTTTTAACAGGACCCGCACGCAGTTGGTGGAAAGCCACGAGAAGCCGGGTCCATGATTGGGCCTCCTTTAAAGAAGCCTTTATGGCAGCCTTCCTATCTACTGACTACCTCAGTGAGGTGGAGGAAAAACTGAGGACTACAGTACAAAGACCTGATCAGTGTCTGAGAGACTTTGTTTATGATTATCAGGCCTTATGTCTCAAATGGAAGCAAGACATGCCGGAGGAAGAAATAGTAAGGCGTATTCTGAACAACATCAATCCGAAAGTGGCTGGGTGTCTCCGTGGGACGGTGACAACAGTGACAAAGTTGGTGAAGGTGGGCTCTATGGTGGAGAAGGACTGCGCCGGAGCTAAAGAGTACTGGCAGAAAGTGCACGCGAGTGTTGAAAAACAAGAGAGAAAGATAACAGAGAAAAGAGTATTCCTCCAAAGGCCAGCCGAGCTCAATGTGGTGCAGCATAGGACCTACAAGAAAAACAAACATGGTCTCCTCTCAGTTCCTATCACTATCAGAGGCATTCAGGGAGAGGCCGTATTGGACAGTGGTAGCACCTTTACTTTGATGAAGGAGACTTTGTGGCAGCAGGTGGCGCCAGCAGAAGTAGTCTTCCTACCAGCTGAAAGACAGAGGTTTGTCATGGCGGATGGTACCATTCACCAAGCCTTGGGGAAGAAGTCTATCTGTCTGGATTGGCATGGCAAGCAGTGGACCGTGGAAGTCCATGTAATGGAGGACCGCCACCTTGCTTTCCCAGTGATCCTGGGTCTTGACTTTCTCTCCCTGACCGGGGTCATCCTTAATCTGGAGAAAAACAGTTATGGGATGAAAACGGATCAAGGTTACAGTTATCATGCCTTCCTACAACAACACAGTAATCCTAGTGGGTGGGATCAGGCCAAATTAATCATTCATCAGGGCGTTAACCTCTACTACGCTTTGCCTCCGGGGGAATTACCTCCTTTCTGTGTCTCCATGACAACTGAAGACTTGATGCAACACTATGACACTGACTGTTCTGAGGGGCTCCAACAGCTTATGAAGGATTGGCCCTCAGTCACCTCTGGTAAACTGGGAAAGACCAATGCAGAGAAGCATGCCATCTTCCTCCAAGACGAAGTTCCAGTCAGGTCAAAGGCATATAGGGTGTCTCCCCTAAAAAAGAGAGTAATTGAAGAACATGTGGAGAAAATGCTTGCAGATAACATCATTGAACCTTCACAGTCTGCCTGGTCCTCACCAGTGGTCCTTGTCAACAAACCAGATGGATCTTATAGGTTCTGCGTGGATTACAGGCGAGTGAATGCGAAGACTCTGCTGGATGCATATCCAATGCCTATCATCCATGACATCCTTAAATTATTGGAAGGTGCCTCCTGGTTCAGCTCATTGGATCTGCAGTCCGGTTACTGGCAGGTAGCAATAAGCATAGCATAGTCCAACCATAGTCCTTTAGTTATGTGTGCATGGCAAGGTGCTCAAGAGAGTGAGTGTCATGGTGAAGGTGCAAAAAGTAGTCCAACATTAGTCGAACAGTGCAACAGTGCAAGAGTAAGGTCTAGAGACCAGCATAAATAATATAGACAAATATGAGAGTAAAGTATAATGTAGACAACGTAGAGTAAAAAAATATTTCAGTGCAAGAACAGGTTGAGGTAATAGGGTTATAGCCATTCATTCATTCAGTATTGTAGCAGAAGCCTGACCACAGCCATTGATCATGTGTGCTAATATAGCATGAAAAACAGTGTAGCAGTAAAACAGTAGTGAAAAACATTAAGCTGTGTACATTAGTAAAACAGTAGTAAAACAGTAGTAAAGCAGTAGTGGGCAGTCAGTACTCAAACATGGAGAGGGTGGAGAGGCAGACAGACTAAGCAGAGAAGTCTATCTCTCCTCTTCCCTTTAGTGAGGGATTGAACAGTTCAATGGCCCTAGGAACAAATTACTTCCTCAGCCTTTCAGTTGTGCATGGCAGTGAGCGAAGTCTCCAGCTGATCAAGCTCTTTTGCTTTTTGATAGTGCTGTAGAGTGGATGACATTCATTGTCCAAGATGTTGATCAGTTTGTTTAGGGTCCTTTTGTCAGATATCAAAGTGATGCACTCCAGTTCAGCTCCCACTACAGAGCCAGCCTTCCTTGCCAGCCTGTCAAGTCACCCAGCATCCTTCTTCTTTGTGCTTCCTCCCCAGCATACCACTGCATAGAAGAGGGCGCTGGCCACAACAGACTGGTAGAACATCCTGAGGAGCTTGCTGCACACATTGAAGGACCGCAGCCTCCTCAGGAAGTACAGCCTGCTCTGTCCTTTCTTGTAGAGTGCATCAGTGTTGGCTGACAAGTCCAGTTTATTGTCCAGGTGGAGACCCAGATACTTGTAGGTGCTTACCACCTCCAGAGCAGGCTTAGACCTGCGGAAATCCACCACCATCTCCTTGGTCTTTGAAGTGTTGAGTTGAAGGTGATTGAGTTTGCACCACTGCACAAAGTCCTCCACCAGGGACCTGTACTCCTCTTCTTGCTCGTCCCTGATACACCCCACAATTGCAGTATCATCAGAAAACTTCTGCATGTGGCATGACTCGGTGTTGTAGCAGACGTCAGATGTGTACAGGGTGAACAGGACTGGAGAGAGCACAGTTCCCTGTGGCGCTCCGGTGCTGCTGATCAGTGTCAGAGAGGCAGTTCTTCAGTCTGACGAACTGTGGTCGCTCGGTCAGGTAATCTGTAATACAGGTTACCAGGTGAGCGTCCACACCCATCTGCAAGAGCTTGTCTCCCAGTCTGAGGGGTTGGATGGTGTTAAAAGCACTTGAGAAATCAAAGAACATGATTCTCACAGCACTTTTCCCCTTGTCTAGGTGAGAATGTGTCCTGTGTAAAAGATAAGTGATGGCATCATCCACGCCCACTTTCTCCTGGTATGCAAACTGTAACGGGTCTAGTGCATGGCGTACCTGGGGTCTGAGCATACCTAAGACCAGTCGCTCCATTGTTTTCATCACATGTGATGTTAGAGCGACAGGCCTGAAGTCATTAAGCTCACTGGGGTGTGGTTTCTTGGGGACGGGGGTGAGACATGATGTGTTCCACAGTGTTGGAACTTGTCTGAGACGTAGACTCCAGTTGAAGATGTGCTACAGTGGCTCCCCCAGTTCAGCAGCACAGGCCTTGAGCAGCCTTGGACAGTCTGTCAGGCCCGGCTGCCTTCCGAGGATGAAGTTTTTTTAAAAGATAACTTACTTGATCAGCTGTAATGATGGGGGGATGAGGGGAGTGGAGGGTGAGGAGGAGGGGTGCTTCTGAGAGGGTTGTCGTGTGGCTAGAGACTGATGGCCGTTGGCTGAAGCCATTGTTGCCGCACTACTCGTGGTCACCATGTGGGGGAGAGGTGCGATAGCCTGATCAGCAGTGATGATGGAGGGGGGGAGGGGGGCAGCATCTGGGGTCTGTGTGTCTGATGGCTGTTGACTGAGGTTGTTGTCACTTCGTTGTTCGTGGTCGCCATGTGGGGGAGGGGTGCAATATCCAGTGATGGTGGGGGTGAGTGTTGCACTGGTAATGAGGTGGGGTGGGGGATGGGCAATCGAACCTGTTGTAAAAGTGGTTCAGCTGGTTTGCCCTGTCCAGGTCTCCCTCCACAGAACTGCTGCTCTTCTTAAGGCCAGTGATAGATTTCATACAGTCCCACACCTCCTTCATGTTGTTATCTTGCAGCTTCTGTTCCATCTTCCTTCTGTAGTCCTCCTTAGCCTCTTTCAGCTTATTCTTGAGTTCCCCCTGTACTCGCCTCAGCTCTGCCATGTCCCCCTCCTTAAACACCATCTTTTTCCTATTGAGAAGGGTCTTGACATTACTGGTTATCCAAGGCTTGTTATTTGGATAGCGTACAGTCCTTGTGGGAACAACAATGTCCATACAGAAGTTCAGATAGTCAGTAGTGCAATGTGTGACCTCCTCTAAGTCCTCTCCATTCAGTAGCACACTCCAGTCAGTGGACTCAAAGCAGTCTCTCAATGCCTCATACGCTTCCGGTGTCCACTTCCTTAAGGTGCGCGTGGCAACTGGTAGCCTCTGAACTTTTGGCTTGTACATTGGCTGAAGATGAATGAGGTTATGGTCCGACTTCCCCAGTGGGGTAAAGGGGGTGGCACTGTAAGCATCCCTTACGTTTGCATACATGAGATCTATTGTCCTGTTTTTCCTAGTTGGGCAGTCAACAAACGGGTAAAAGTTTGTGAGGGTGGAATCCAGTGTAATGTGGTTGAAGTCACCAGTGATCGCAAAGAAGGCATCACTGTGCTGAGTTTGGAGCCTAGTGACTGTAGAGTGATCCATACAGGGTAGAGTTACAGTAGCTGCCTGCTAATAACAGCCCAGTCCACACACTGGCAGAAATCAATGTGAGCGAGCGAGTTGGGGACGCCTCACGACACACCTCCCCGGCGAGGAGAAAACATAGCCTACACGAACCAAAGTGCCAGAGTTATCGTCTGGAGGTTGCATTCAGTTTTAAGTGTCGCTGTGGGTAGGCCTACTAGTTGCTATCTAAAGCTGAAAAGTGTTGGTTGCAAAATATTTCACTCCCATACAAACAATTAGCTGCACTATTTCCTTAGGTCGATGTCATTGATCTTATTGGGAATCCACCATGTGACTCCTCCATGGATGGACGTGTTCATATTGGTTCATATATCAGTCCCTCCAGGATTTCGCGAGGATTTTTTGAGATTGTTGCGATCTAAAATGCCTGATTTCGCGACAACTTTTCTAAAAAATTGCGATGGAAGTTGTGGTGTTTTTAGCTGTTTGTTGCGAAGAAATTGCGAGAGGAAGTGAAAATTGCAAAAATAGTTGCAATTTTTTTTTTTTATTATTATTTTTTAATTGAGAGTAATTAAGGTTAGTAAGACCAAAATTACACTGATCATCTTGATGCTTATTAAAAAGGATAAGTAAAGGTAAATAGTAAGGGTTACAGAAAATCAAAGTAGGCCTACTTTATTTGTGTAAATACTTTGACTGGGGTAATTCACAAAGCAGTATAACCTTTCGTAGAACTGTCCAAAAAAGACAGCCCCCTAAAGAGATGGCATAATGTCATATGTTTCAATACATTCATATATGTTGTAATTCATATTAAGTTCATATCTTTTTATTAATTCATATTCTGTGACTTGCATAATTACTAATAGCCAACTAAGTATCTAGTAATTTCATATTGATTTAAACTATTAGACTACACTTTTCTTTAATGTTATTACATTGGTGGTGTGTAAGTCTAATTGACTGCCTGCCACTTTAAGGACGTGAGAGTAGCGTAATAACATATCTAAGGCAGGTAAGCTCTGCCTGTTCCACGCAGTTCTGCATCAGCATTGGTTCTGCTGCTATTGCTTGTCCGCGAGCTATCCCTTTGGAGAGTGTTTCACTTGGCGACCTGCGTTCCTGCAGTAGCCCTCGGTTTCATCTGTGCTCCGCATTTACGCGCTTACTACTTGCATCCGTTGCAGTGGTTTATCCAGTCTTCTTCCTCCCTCCTGGATCCACATTCGTGACATTTGCCTCCGAAATCAGCTGGGTATTCGGGCTCGGTGCATGTAAATATCAGGCTTTGGGCCGCTGGGTACTGTCATTCCCCCTCCACTGGGCCTACAACGAGCAGCGCCTCTGCATCGTCGGGCTCTGCTCCGGCTGCTGTTCTGCTTTTATTGAATTTCTTTAATTTATAGTATATTCTCACGCTGTTGCTTGTCTCGTATCACAGCGGCACCGCACTGAGAGGGGCCGCGCACCGCAATAGCATACAGCAGTGTGTGTGGGCCAACTGCAGCCAGTGTGTGCGTTGGTGTGTGTGCGTCCTTGCGAGTTTTGTGTGGGGGCGTGTGTGCGTGAGTGTGTGTGGGGTGGTAAGTGGGTATTACCCACTCACTATTGAGTACATTGTTTTGTGTTCTGGTTTACTTTGTTTCATCATTTTTTTTGCCTCACATTTTTTCCCTCACGACTTGTTGTGTTGGTTAAGGCGCTTTGCTGTGCCCCCTCGGGGATGCGATATTTGCTGTGTATAGCTTGCTGTGCGTGTGTGCTATCACTGTGGTTTGTGAATTGCCTTACTACTAGCCCTGTGGGCTCAGCCATTGCCTGTGGGCACTGTACCGTGTTAATTGTAGTTTCTTTTCTTTTCTTTGGCAGGACCAGGGACGACCAGCAGGGGGGCCAAGCCGTTGGTGGTGGGTATCCGTGTCTGTGAGTTCACATTTATGGTAGTGTAGCGGCACCTGGGTGTGCAGTGCAGTGTATATCACGTGTGGTCCTTCTGACCCACTCCATAGCTACGGTCCTCCCTCTTGTAAGCCCTCTGTCGTTTTGCTTTATTAATTAATGTACGTGTTTATGTTTGTTTGTATTGTATTTCTGGTGGGCCTACCGATAACCATACCCACAGCAGTCTGCATGTGAGCGCGTATGTGTGTGTGAGTGTGTATGTGCGCAGTCATTTAACAGAACATTTGAAAAACATTTTAAAGAATTGAGAAATATTTGAAAATAAATAAACATTTATACGATTGGAAATACTGTAGAACCTTGTCTCTGTTTTGATTTGCACGAACCTGATTGCCTTTGTGCGGGTACATTGTGAAACGTGGTAACTGTGATCAATCTGGGTGTTTGTAACCATAAACTCACTTTCCCTCGGGGGATCATACTCCCCGGGGGTGGCGTAGTCGAAAGTACTTATTCGTTTCTGCCACTTACTACACATAGAAGAGGTAAATGTCTTACAATGTTATTAATTTCTATGATTTTGGTAGCACTGCACTACACAAACTGAGCCCACAAGCTAGCAAACATGACACGAGCTAAAAGGACATCTCCAGGTGTAAACGTTTGCCGATGGGTTGCATATTGTAGCCTACTCAAATGTCAGTAAACCAAGTAGGCCTTAATTAACTTACTTTCATAGCTTAGGCAGGTTAGCAACACTAGGTTAGCAACACTAGGTTGAGATGACAGATGCAAGTAAAGCAGATCATTAACGTTAGCCTTCTATTTATTGTCATCAAAACTGCAGAGGAGTGAACAAGTCTCTGGTGTCTGCAGAGGTGAGTGTGGCATCTGAGTCAATATTCTGCGCGAGGGGCTGTTGTGGTAGGTGAAATTTCACGGGGGAAACCATGATGATTGGTCTTTGCTCGCTTCAGGCAGCAGGCCCAGACAACATCCCAGGTCGTGCGCTGAAGGACTGCGCTGAGGAGCTTAAGGATGTCTTCACAGACATCTTTAACACTTCCCTGAAGCAAGCCATCGTCCCATCATGTTTAATAGCTGCCACCATCATACCTGTGCCGAAGAAAACTGCTCCATCCTGCTTCAATGACTACCGCCCCGTGGCACTGACACCCATCATCATGAAGTGCTTTGAGCGGCTTGTCATGTCACACATCAAATCCATTCTCCCCCCCACCCTGGACCCCTTCCAGTTTGCATACCGAGCCAAACGGTCCACAGAGGATGCAATCTGCTCTGCCCTCCACCCAGCCCTCACCCACCTGGAAAAAAGAGACTCATATGTGAGATTGCTGTTTATAGACTTCAGTTCTGCATTCAACACCATAATACCACAACAACGCATCCGCAAACTTGACAAACTGGGACTCAGTACCTTCCTCTGCAACTGGCTACTGGACTTCCTCTGTCAGAGGCCTCAAGTAGTACGTGTTGGCAACAATATCTCAAGCAGCATCACACTGAGCACGGGGGCCCCTCAAGGCTGCATGCTCAGTCTGCTGCTCTTCACCCTGCTGACGCATGACTGCACTGCAACCTACAGCAACAACCACATAGTGAAATTTGCTGACGACACAACTCTTGTGGGTCTCATCACCAAGGGCGACGAGACTCAATACAGATTGGAGGTCGACCTTCTGACCACGGGGTGCAGGGACAACAACCTCCTGCTGAACGTCAGCAAGACCAAGGAGATTGTTGTTGACTTCCGGAGAGGTCACACCCAACTCCTGCCACTGACCATCGACGGTGCTGTGGTGGAGAGAGTGAGCAGCACCAAATTCCTGGGGGTGCACATCAGTGAAGACCTCTCCTGGACCACCAACACTGCATCACTGGCGAAGAAAGCTCAGCGCCGCCTGTACTTCCTGCGGAAACTCAGGCGAGCAAGTGCTCCACCAGCCATCATGACCACATTCTACCGAGGCACCATTGAGAGCATCCTCTCCAGCTGTATTGCTGTGTGGGGCGGAAGCTGCACTGAATACAACAGGAAAGCCCTGCAGCGCATAGTGAACACAGCTGGAAGGATTATTGGTGCTTCACTCCCCTCCCTATAGTCTGGGCACACCCTCTGTCCCTGCTCATCACATTTAAATGCCAGAATAGAGCATCACAGTCCCGCCCACAGCCGAAATGCGGTTAGGTGCCGGAAGTAAGATTCCCATTCATTTGAGGTGAAGCAAACATCTAATCCCGGCGCAGTGAGCTGCCTGCAACAACAGCGGTGGTCGGGGAGCAGTGAGGGGTTAGGTGCCTTGCTCAAGGGCACTTCAGCCGTTCCTACTGGTCGGGGTTCGAACCGGCAACCCTCCGGTTACAAGTCCGAAGCGCTAACCAGTAGGCCACGGCTGCCCGAATATACAGCATGAATGAGAGTGGCTTTGGTAAAGGGTATACTCACGGAATATGTAATGTCCTGGGATATTCCCACTCATGATGTGTCTCCCATCCGAGATTGCTATCTGAGACTGTAGGGAAGCTGTACCAACCATCATAGAAAGATATGGTTGGAAATGTATATTTTCAGTTCACTTTGTGTCCCCAGTAGGGCTGTCACTTTACGTTCGAAAATCGATTGCACAATCGATTGGACCAACCAACACAAGTTTCGAAAACTAAAATAGGGAATCGATTGTATGTACACTATTAATTTTAAACGAATTGAACAAATAAAAAATCTAGATGTAACAAAACTTACAAACAAGCACAAAAATAACAAAGAATTCCGAAGTGCAGTAAGCATTGCGAAAGCTAAAAAGAAAATTCCCACCAATTTTACGCACCGGAAACAGCTGTTTCAATCGGCTGCTGTGCAGCTGGTGTTTTGCTAAAAAAAATTGAGGACAACGCGATCAACCTGTGCGACATGAGAGAGACGAGTGATAGGCCCTAATAACTTGAGGAGTTCGATATGGAAGCACTTCAGGGTTTGGGTATATCAAACTATGGAGAAGGACAAAGTGGTATGCAAACTGCAGTCGTGAGTTTTATGTAAGCGAAATTTGTTTGACATTTCTAATTGTAAACGCAGCCACGTTGAAGCCTGCAGTAATGTTTTTCACTGATGTTATGGCAGTCCACTCTGCTTATTGAAGCCTGCAGTAGTGTTTGTCACTGATGTTATGGCAGTCCACTCTGCTTATTGTTTTCCAGAATGTTGCACTCCTGTTTGTCATTGTGCACGAAACTTCACGCCAAGAAATCATCAGAAATATTGCTGGCTTGTGCGTCTTCAAGCGCCCCCTTTACGTTCGTCCTGATGCCTTTTAGTTGTTCGTGGATTGGCCTATATTTGGCATTGAAAATTGAAATGTCTTTAGACATGAAAAAATCGATTTTACAATCGATTCAATGAACAATAATGTCTCAAGAATCGAACAGGATTTTTTCACAAAAGTGACAGCCCTAGTCCCCAGTAGCTTGAAGCTAATTTCTTGTCATTCAAAAGATCAAAACTACTCGAACAAATCTATAAATTCTCAAAAACAAAAGGTTATGTTATGCATTCTTTAACAAAAAAGTTAAATTCATAAGTAAACATTCATTTTTGATTACCTTTGATCAACATTTGTCAGTGAAACATACTACGGTTGGGCTTGGGGCGTCTGGGTCCCAGGTCTTCTGGTCCATCCTCCGATGTCCTTGATGTAGCTTTCAAGTGTTGCCTCTCTCTAATATGTAAAA
Organism: Alosa pseudoharengus; assembly: GCF_046254945.1. Taxonomy (NCBI): domain Eukaryota; kingdom Metazoa; phylum Chordata; class Actinopteri; order Clupeiformes; family Clupeidae; genus Alosa; species Alosa pseudoharengus. The sequence continues at coordinate 40,736,788 of NW_027468774.1, forward strand.
CAAAAAAAGGGTTTTCAGTGCTCAAATATACTACATGACCATACATGGTCCTTTTCAATACAATTCAACTTTTACATTTCCATAATTTAACATGGGTGTGAATGGTTTTGCAAGAATGTCAGTGCACAAAGCATGACAAAGTTGTTTGATAGTGCACAAAAACAAAACACATTACTTGCAATACCATTTCCATGAAATTAAGGGGGACCGCCATCAATTCCGACATATCCCCACTCCGACATGGACGTCTAATTGACCAATCCCAAGCCCCGCCCCTTTTTACTATGTCACAATGAAATTATACTGGAGTCTGTACGAACCTCGGACAACTTTCTACCTTCTAGTTTCATCAAATCTAAAATTCTCTTCAGTCAGCAATGGTTAAGAGATGTGTTTGGGGAACGTGTAAAAGCGATTCTTGATACCCTGACCGCGTCAAAGGAGTGACATTCATTCCTTTTCCAAAATAACAAAACTTCAAATTTGTAAACTATGGATAAAGTTGTGTGGGACATTGAAATCATTTCGAAGGACACCTACATCTGTTCAAAGGTAAGAGATAAACCTACTACATTTACATGTCATGTCATATAATATATTGTTTCTGCTACGATATACATTGGTCTTATTGTTACAACTAAGTTTTCGTTGTTATAGTTGTAGAAGTTTTCACAAAGTCTTCAAACACTCAATGTAACATTGTAGCCTCTGACGTCGCGAAACTAACGTTAGCAAACTAGCTAGCTAGGTCGATAGCGTGTAGAATAAAGTAGCGTGAGAATAAAGTCTCTGCCTTAACGTAACTTCAGAAACTTCAGCTTTCTATTGTAATGCTAACGCAGGTGTTTTGGAAAATCAGGCTGCTGACATCAACAACACAACGGAAGAATAATTAGCCATAAAGGAAAACACTGTTCTCTGATCTGTTGTAGAGCTTACACTGGGAGGTACAATCATAATGTAACGTTTTATTTTATTCTAGCATTTTGTGGATGAAAGCCCTACCCTACACCTACCTTTCCTAATCTACGAGATGCACTGAATCCCAGCAAGCCCCCTAAGCCATGCAGATCTCCGCCATCCGAAAGGCAAGTAAAATAGACATCAACATGATTTACCTATCTATTAGTTAAGATGACATTAGTAGTCAACTGATATTATACACTCACTGATACATCTAATTTTACATTTGTTATGTGTTTGTAGACAAGAAAGGAGAAAGGAAGACCCAGGAGTACAAAACAAAGGTGAGTTTATTGCTAAAATCACAACTAGATCACAAAAGACAACTAGATCACAAAAGTTGAGACCAGACATCATAAGTTGGCCCTGTATTTGGTAATAAGTGTTGTGATTTTCAGATACACTGATAGACTCTCCCTTTCTCATCAGATGAAAATTGTTAAAAGTGGATGCTGCCTCCATCACAGTCATGTCTCTAGCACTATATGGACACTTTATTTCAAGCAGTCCACTCTGCTCTTGGTCAGAAACTATGCCATCTGGTGTGGCTCCTAGAAAGGGGAGGCTAGGCTGGAGTAGAATACAAACAATATGATATATTCATGTTAGCCTGTTGTTTTTGTTTGTTTGTTGTTGTTTTTAAGAATGTACTGTAACAATATCCACACAGCCTACTGAGATCAAAATAAAGGTGTGAGGATAACTCCTGTTTCTAGTGTGTGACTGAGTACATACCTGTTATCAGTGAGTGTACTCACAACTGGTATCCTCTTCCGGTCAGGGGGTCGTTTCCAGAAAGCATCGTTTGCTAACTTGCGTCGCAACCTTGGTAGTACGCTCCATCGTTCTTGGATTTGGTGTTTCTAGAAAGGGTAGTTCGAACTCTCAATCGCAAACAAGGACACAAAGTTTGGTCGTTTGAACTACTGCCCCTAGGCAGTCGCACTTGTGTCGTTCCTTGGTAGTTCCTGTTGGTGTCCGGAGCGCCTAACCAAAAATCACAACCGCCTAACCAAAATTTGAGAAGTGGATGTTTATCTCGTGACTCAATGATTGATCTATCCTGTAGCTTAATTTTGATTAAGACACTGCTCCCCTACTTGGCTCACTCTTGCTATTTATGTTAATTAAAGTATTGCCTTGATTTTAGTATTATAATCTTCACAGTCCCTAACAACAGCAGTGTTAAATGGTGTAGTGGCTAAAGCAGATGACTTATTATCCCAACGTTGTAGGTTCGATTTTCTTATGATGTGAGATTGTCCTCTTGCTTCTCGCTACCTGCAGATGAACTAGTGTGACACGTAGATTCAATTGTTTTTGACTGATGTATTGTACCTATGGTCTCTCGATGTAGAGTAACTATATACATAAATATGTATGGTCAAAACCTATTGTTGTGTCTCGTAGGCCTACTCTTACTCAGAGATGAAAAGAAGAGATAGGATGCGAACTCCGGCCGAACGCGCAGTGCACCAACGCGCTGCCGTTAAGCCACGAGACAGTTGATAACCTATGGGATACCCAGGTATTTGTCCAGGCTATATATTTTTTCCAACACAGATATTTAACACAAATAATGACTCATATTGGTCTGCTTAAGTTAACTGTTTTATATGCTTGCAATAGGTTTAGGTTTTGGCTGATGGCAATGACAATACCAGCATTAATCACTCGGTTTAGATTAGAAACATGTCGACATAGGCCGTGACAGAACATTTCTAGGGGGTGGGGTATTACACGTTGCCACTGTTTCCACCAATGATATGTATCGCTGCATCATCAACAACGTTGTTGGAACTATGGTGTTCGAATGTCGGAGGTAGCGAATTGCGACACAGGTACGATGTTTTCTGGAAACAGGTGTAACAGTGTCGTTGTTTGGTCGCAAGTTGCGTCGTACCATGGTGGTTGAGCAACGTCGTTGCTAACTTTTCTAGAAATGACCCCCAGGTTTGGCCTTTGCTGCCACTATGCTGGATACTGGTTGGGGCACCACTTTCTTGCCCCTGGGTTTGTGCCACTCCTGAGGCAGACTGGTTGATGCCACCTTTTCAGTTGTACCCTCAACCTCTTTTGCTCTCCAAAAATCTAAAGTGAATATGAGTCCCACTACATGGGAGCAATATCCATAAGTTCTGCAGTAGAGAGGGAGAGGACAGATTAATAACAAATAATAAACGCAGAGTAACCTACATTCAGCTACTTGCACCATGGAGATCTGTTAGTTTAGCCCAGCGGTTCCCAAACTTTTTTCCCCGCGGACCACCTTCTACATCCTGACTCGGCTCGCGTACCCCCACCATCCAAAACATAAAAAAGTAACTCATTCTATTGATGCATTCCAGGCATCGTTTTTTAATTAGCCGCCCTACATGATAACATAATCAAAATGTGCAACTGGTCTATGAGCTCTCACGTTAAAAAAAAACAGTATGGAGAACCACATTAGAATGGTTAGGTAGCATCTCACTGCAGACCACGCACTGTGGCTTTGGGCAGTCTGTCTCCCAATCCACGTGAAGCCTAGGGCTATATGCCTCATCATACTTTCGTTTTCTTCGCGCAGTCTTTTCTGTCTCGTTCTTTCTTTTATCCCCCTGCGCTCCATCTCCACCTTCATTAGTCTGCCCCCCATCCCATTCCATCGTTACCTGTGTCCTGCTCTGTTTCTCTCGCTTCTCCTCTTCGATCGCTTTAATTAGGCCTTTTGGACAGTGTCCCTGTTTTCCATGTTTACGCAGCCTTCTACCTAGCCTATACTTCAACGAAACTAACGCGCCAGATATTCTGGCTGCCTGTAGGAAATCACGTGTAGCCTATTGTGTGTAGCTTATTTTTTAATGAAAACATACCCTATTATAGAGTTTACAAATTATTTCCTTTAATTTCATGTTTCCATATCATTATAACCCGATTCGAAATTATGTATTATTCATTAATTAATCATTTTTAACTCCTTTCCGCCATTGCCCTTTTCATCTCGCGTACCCCCTAGTGGCAGCTCGCGTACCACCGGGGGTACGCGTACCACAGTTTGGGAATCCCTGGTTTAGCCTACTATTATTAGGCTTATTCGATCTACGTAATAATCAAGTAATAACGTTCGCAGCGGCCATTTTGTTGATATAGAAAATGCATAGGTGGTTCTATTTAATGCAGCTGTCAATTGACAAGCGCGACAGCGCCGGTATGATCGCTGTAGGCAATTTATTTATTTGTAGGCCTATGTTGCAATAGGCCTAGGCTACAGGGCAGGCCGTTCTAACAACAGCAATACAGGCCGTTCTAAAAACAGCAAATAGCCCTAGAGTCACCCACATACCTGTCAGAAACATACCTGTCAACTTTTTTCCAGCTGTCTTCCTGTTTTAATATTTTCCCGTAAAATATCCCGTATTTTATTACTTTCGTAACATTAGCCCCATCGGACTTGGCCGTCTCTGTACTGTTGTCCTGTACCCCCTGCCCTTCCAGCGAAAATATGTTTTTAAAGCATCGTTTTGCTTGCCTGAAGGCGACCTTAGAGTGATCAGAACAGTGTGGGAGAGAGCACGATTTGACGCCAATCTCATTAGACCTGGCTTAGCTTCACACCTCGTTTAATTAGTGCAGCAGTTTTGTAGTAGGCCTACGAATTCTTGCTCTCAGCAGAGGGATAGCAACAGAAAGACGAATGTTGAAATTTAACCCGGAAAATCTCCCTTATTTTCGTTGCTCAATGTTGACATGGTCAGAAAACGAGAAAAGAATGAGACTGAGAAGTAGTCAGCGCAGGAGAGACTTGTGGCTACATAGGATAAATAGTCTAGGCTAAACTTACAGCCAACTCCTCACATCGCCATTATTATATTTGTATTATTAATACTATATTATATTGTCCTCTGTGGGCTTAAGTTAAATACGTTTTAGACAGCTAAGACAGCTGCCCCTATGCAATGCGGAGACATCAGCAGTAGCCTGATGTAGTCGCCTACCGTAGATTACCTTTGGACATATTGCATTTGCATAGATAGCATTGCTAGGTAGGCAACGTTAGCCAACGTTTACAGTAGTCTATAATATATTTATTCATGATGCGCCCTTTTCAGCTTGTCTTAGTGACACGGCAAGTGGCAAATAGTAGGAACAAACTCAGCGGAGAAAGATATCAGTAGATACTGTACTTCTGATTTGTATAGTGTTTTGTTCACTTGGATTTTGGAAATGTTACAGAGAAATATGTTAGCCTTTTCTGCCTCCAGACCATGTAGTTGCATCATAGATCCTCCTGTAGAAATTATCAGACAAAAACGATCACTGGCTAACCCACTTTAAACTACTTTAGCAAAGTCCTTGGCTGCAGGTTGTGAGCAACAGGCAAACGCAAGATACAATTGCAGTCCAATGGGATGCAACTTTATTCTCTGCGATCATGGCATTGTTAGACGATGTCGTTGGTGTAACAAATATAAGTTCGCCGACCTTGACTCAGGCGACTTGAACGCTTGTCCCCTTCAGCTGCGACGTGTGCCGATGTATGAACAAGACAGGCTATAAACAAATATCGGGGTAATTTACAGTTGACAATAATGACGGATCTTTACATTACTTAATGCTATTAGATATGGGTCCATACGTTTATTTAAGCTACTTATATTGACGAGATGAAGCCGTTAGGCTATGTGCTCTGCTCAGCTCAAATCTACGCGCTACAGGCGATTGTCACATAGAATAGCCTATAGAACTGGGCCCACTTCCCCGAAAGCATCTTAAGCCTAAGAGCGTCGTAAAGTCCCTCTTACGAACGTCTTAAGATTTGCCGACTGTTTCCCGAAACCATTGTAGCTTAAGAGCGTCGTGAAAACACTCGTAGATCTACGAGTGCTCCAGAGTACTCGTTACCGGCTAAGAGCGTCTTAACAGTACTTCTCACTGAGGTCACCAACAGGACATACAGAGGAATTACAACTTAGAATACATAATCCAACTTACGTTCCCATTCTTTATTGTGTTTACCTGTGATGAATTAGATTTTAGCGTGCAAAATAGCCTACATTTAATGGTCATAATAATGTGATGAAAAGCGGACAAAAATGCAATCAAGTTATGAAACGAGACGTTGCCAGAATAGTTTGACATTATCTGTGCTAAGTGAAGGCTATATTTTATTAGGCCTATGAGGTAAAAAGCAGAGAAAGCAACATGTGGTTAAGTCTATAGCCTACTGCATCAAAATCTAAGCCTACACATTTCCTCTTTCTTACTCGACTTCTTTCTTAGGCCTATCTTCAAACGTGTTCTTAAGGGACACCGCGAAAAATTATTGCATGGTGCAACAATCTAATCTAATTACAATTATTTATGTCTCTGTGTGGTATATAACCTACTTGGGATGCTTACATGCAGATGTCAAAGTGTTTCTATTTTCGTATTGATGTGCATTAATGTGTAGATCCGAAGTTTAAATGGTAGGCCTATAGCTGTGACGTGCAGTCACCTGACATCACCGTCAAATCAGAGGATATTTCAGAACTATTAACGTGGCCAGCTCCCCTTAAGAGCATCTTAAGAGCAGTGCACGCGCGTTCACGCTACGAGCATGTTCGGGAAACAGTCGGAAAAACCAAACGAACGATCGTGAGATGAATCGTAGAAAACCCTCTTAAGAGCGTGTCTCCGTCGTTATCGGGGAAGTGGGCCCTGGAATGTCATATCAATAATATGGCCGCGGCGGTGTTTGCGAATAAGCCCTATAACATAACTAACAAACTAGATAGACCCAGCTGGATACTAAACATCGTATTTCAATCGCGTATTCAGCTACACATTAACATTACGATTATGTTATTAAGTTGCCCTTCACTGTCAAACAAGCCTAGCTGCTAGACGCTAACTAGCTGCATAGTTGTTGATAACGTTAGCATAATATTTAGTTAAGTCTAAAATGTTTAATTTATCTAATCAGGAATTACACAAGATGGTTCAACTCAGCACAGAAGAGAAAACTACACCTACCCGGCAGGAACAATGTTGATTAATAAATCTGTCACGGTCAGTCTCCACGCAAATGTTGTGGGGCTTCTAATTTTTCTTTTGAGACCGGAATGATTTACCCTCAATTTGTATGTTTCCGCCTCGTTGATAAAATCGGATATCGTCGATATACCCTTTCATTGCATAATGAAGGCCTTTCTGTCGGCTTCTGGAAGCAATATAACTTGATGCCCAGAAATTATCCAACACACACTGTGGTAGACTTGGCTGAATGGCATTGGTGTCCCCATGTTGAACACGCGTTCCCTCACACTTTCCCGTCCAAACTTGTCTGAGGTAGCAACAGTAACTATGGGACTGACAATGGGAGGTGGGGCTTGGGATCATAGACAGTAAAATAATTAAAAATAAATATAGCAAAAAAATCACGTCAACAGGAAATTTCAATCTAGCAAAGAATTAAAAGATAAAGCAATGAAAATTTTCTACACAATCAAAAGAACAATAAAATATGAAATACCAATTCCAATCTGGCTAAAAAATAATAAATAATATAATCGAACCAATCGCGCTATATGGGAGTGAGATATGGGGACCATTAAGAAATCAAGATTTTCAGAATTGGGAAAAAGAAATCATAGAATCATTTCATACACAATTTGTAAAAGCATAGGGGAGAACCGGCACAATTGTAACACTTTTTTATTTTTCCAATTCAAACTCGATTTACACAAAGACGATAGACTTGAGAGATGTGAAATTTGACCAGAACAGAGTCGTACATGTCTACTCCATGAAAGTTGAAACAGAATTAAAAAAATGTGTTATAGTTTGTCAATAATTTAACTTAACAGCGACATGTACCTTTGTTACAAACTTGACGCAGCCATAAAAAGTGCGGTACAGTTGTAACAGTATAGCGTAATGACTCTAACAGTGCTAAAATCGTGAATCCTATAACATATTTTAACACAAAAAACTGCTGGGTTAAACAAAGAGCATCTGTTTTCATATAAAATCAACAAAAAAAGTCCAAATGTATGACTGTTACAGCTAATTTATTGCATTATTGATTAGCCATTGCAGACCATATGGTACGGTGTTATGCTAGCTCACAATAACCTTTAAATATGCTTATTTTGGCCATATCCACTTGATAAAACCAGTAAATATAGTTGATAAACTGCTTATTTCTTACATGTCTGAAGCATTTGGTCCAACAGTGATATTTCAAGTTGCTGTGTTAACTTTAATTGGGTGATCGCGGCACAAAAATCATAATCCATAACTCGCAATGAGAATGTTCGCGCATGCGCGATAAAATCAGTTCATTTTGCCATAGAGACTGGTGTTACAACTGACCCGCACAGGTCATGTTTTTATTTTCATTTAATTGCATTTGCTATGACTATGGGTCAATGACGTGACGCCTACATTTTCTGTCCGATTGTAGTTTCTTGAGCTTAAAAGTTTAAAATTTCATAATAATTCACCATGTTTTAGTAAAATCAGTCCCCTCCATGAAACCATATGTTAATTTAAAAAATAATTTGGAATTACATATGTTTTATGTGCTTAAAGGGTTAAAATGTCATGTGGTGCGACCGTCCGACCATAACTGTTGGTTTTTAAACATCTTTAAAATTATTCTAAATCTTCCTAATTTTTTTTTTCTCCCTTTTGGCATATTTTCTAATGTGTTTTGTAATCCCATATGAAATTTCAGATGTGTTGAACAGATATTTCCCCCATAGCATGCAAACAAATATTGTCCGAACCTGTCTCTTTTATGAAATATCATGTGGCGCGACCATCAAGAAATTCCTATTTCGGGACTTTTATTTTGAATTCCACTCAGAGACAGGAATCTGCATCATTCACCAGTTAGCAGAGAGCACATGGAAGAAGCAAGCAGGTCTGTAACCCTCTCTCATTTTTTTAAAAGTAATGTTTGTAAGTGCTGGTATGCAGTTTCCATATTTGGATGTCATGCGGTATGACCTCAAAAACAAAACAATAAAGTAGTGTTATTTACAAATGTATATTTTGGTAATATACTTCAAGGTGACCTTATGTGAGAAACTAGCTAGTTTTGTGGCACAGGCTAATGCTAGCCCTAGAAATCTTGACAGAATGTAAAAATATCATGTGGTGCAACCGAATATCATGTGGTGCAACTATTGTAGATTACTTCCAATGATTGATATACTGTACAAATTTAAATTTTTGTGTTATTTTCATGATTCATACAAACAATTGATTCATTTTTAAAATATGTAGAGCAGACTTTATCTATTTATCTAGTTTTATCTAGATTTTTTTTAGCATTTTAGGGAGAAAGGGCTTAATGAAGTATACTGAGAAAAATACATACAAAATAAGTGACGACATGTCTTTTTACCAACATAACTTTGTTTTTAATATTTAATTAATACATGTTTTAACAGATGCCACTGTCAAGCAAAGATAAGTCTGCGCGCCACAGGGAGCGTGTCAATTCAGACCCTGCAGCAAGAGCAGCGTACCTTGCCAGGAGAAGAGAAAGGTTTGTTCTCAAATGTGGAAAAACAATGAATTGATATGAAACATTAAATTGATTAAATTAAAAGTAATACTATTTATTTTCTGTGTAGGTAATACATTTTTTTGCATTACATTAAAACAAAAGTGGATAGTAGGCCTATGCCATAGATTTATAAATTATACTGTTTGTTTCAGCTATCAGAGAAGAAAGCAACAGGGAAAGATACATTATGTTAAATCAAGTGAACTGCAAGACAGAGAGAGAAAGAAGCAGAGAGAGAGAAATGGAGGGCTGCAACCAGGGCTTACACGGACAGAAAAAATATGGCAAACCCAGTATTAGACCTCACTCCGCCATCTATGGAGGAGACACTTCCACCAGTTCTCCTTAACATAGTTGTAGTTCCAGAGCCAGCAGAAAACGTAATTCCAGAGCCAGCAGAAAACGTAGTTCCAGAGCCAGCAGAAAACGTAGTTCCAGAGCAAAACGCAATTGGACCTAATAGTGAATGATGATTTTAATCCACCAGTGGTGTCCACGCCAGTGAGAGATGAGAAAAGGAAAACTTCAAATCAGAAACGCTGCACAAGACTGCAGAGGGAGAAGAGCGGGCTTAAAAAACAAGTGTTGTATCTGAGGAAAAAGCTAATAGAAATGAGAAAACAAAATGATGCACGTAGAAACAGGAGTGAGAGGATGTCCATGGCAAGGCAAAAGCAAGGTCTAAGTGGAAAGCTCAAGCAAAGGGGACAAAAGAAATTGTTTACAGAGAGAAGGCAAGCTGTTATACAGTTGTTGACCAGAGATGAAAACAGTTTTCTTTTACCAGGGAAAAAAGATACTATCACAAAAAATAAACAGAAAGCACAAAGAAGAGTTCTAACAAAGCCTCTTACTGAGCTTCATACACAGTATCAGACAGAGGTAGAACAGCATCTGTCCATGTCTTATAGACAGTTCACTCGAAATCGGCCCTTTTACATCACAGAGCCAAAGACCAGGGACAGGGATACATGTGCTTGTTCAGAGCATGAGAACATTCGGCTGTTGGTGAACAAACTGGCAAAGAGAGGGCTGCTGAAGACCACTAGTATCTCAGAGTTAGTGGGAATAATTGTGTGTGACACTAAAAATAAAGCATGCATGGATCGAGTTTGTCCCAAGTGCTGCTTTGAAGAGATTGACATGCCTAACACAGAAAACGGCGAGACTGTCTCTTGGGAACAATGGGAGAGAGTTACAACTACAAATGGAGAGAAAACATTTGCCAATGTAGCAAAGCAGACACACACAGGGACACTAGACGAATTAAAGGAGCTGTTCCGACAGAAACTAGAGGCTTTAGCCATTCATCAGTTTAACTGGCTCCACCAGGCCGAACAGTTCCGATACATCAAGCAAAATCTCAATGAATTTGAGGCAGTCCTCCATATTGACTTTTCGGAGAATTATGCGTGCAAATTGAGCACCGAAATTCAGGCGTATCATTTCGGTGGAAGCAGGAAACAAGTCACAATACATACTGGTGTGCTGTACACCGTGGATGGCAACCACAGGGCTGCCAACTTTTCAAAAAACCTTGGAGTGAGATTTGGTGGGGCCAACCAAAATTTTGCTGTGGAAATTTTTGTTTGGCTCATTCAGCATTATACCGTACAGTAAAAAAAATGTACATCAGTGGTTCTCAGGTGTAGGGACCAGGCATGGACGGATTATGAACTTTCGGGCCCCTGGGCCCAGATGTATTAAGGGCTCCCCACTAATTGTCGCATATGTGGAAGGGGGGTTTGGGGGTACTCCCCCAGAATTGTTTTTAATTTGTTTAATGTGATTTCCTGTATTCTGGTGCATTTTGGGGATGGGCAATACTAAATTCAATCAGATTCATAGCCTACATCCTGATGTGTTGATATTGAGGCAATGATTCCATGCAAAGGCTTGGGCTTCAGGGCCCCCTCACACCTTGGGCCCCTGGGCCTGGGCCCGGAAGGCCCGTGCAGTAATCCATACCTGGGATCAGGGTCCCAGAGTTTAATTAACATTGGTATCAAAGGGATCTACCACTAGGACCATGGGCATTGGAGGCATTCTGAAAGTGGGTGTGACATTTCAGTGGGGGGTATGGGGGTCCTCCCCCAGAATTTTTGGACTAGATGCAATTTCCTGAATTCTGGTACATTTTAACAGGTTATTTAGATACTTCTATGTAACAAAATAAAGCCAGCCTACGAAATTAATAAAAAGTAAATCATGCATAATTTAAAAATAACTCAATATATAGGCTACTTGGCTATTCAATAAGGTTTCCATAACAGCACCGTGGACGTTCAATGAACGCATGAAAGTGGATGGTTTGTTTGAAATCCCGACACTCTTTCAACTACATGGAACGTAATAGTGATCATCAAATACCTCCCCAGATTTCAGTGCCCATCAGTCCCAACATTTAACAATATAATCAAACAGTCCAAAAGTAAATTAAATATCAAACTAAACCGAAAATGTCATGCTTTTGAAGGCCTACCATTATGCCGCTCCAAGAAACACATGTCTCAAAATAAAACTCGCATAAGAAATAAAGGGCTGTCTTGAATACAATCCTGCCTCTAAAGGCCTGTACTTTGTCTTAAGACCCCGGCCATAATTTGAGGATTTACAGTATCTAAGTAGACAAACTGGCTTCAGATATCCAACAGAGTGAATAGAGATTGTGCAGTCTTAGCTGTGGTTAGTGACGTGATGCTGTTAATGGGGAGTTTTACCTAGCCTAGCGTAAACCTATAGGTTATTTATTTGGCGTACCTATAAGGCTTTTTACCTTATCAAAAGTGAGGGGGACGACTGATCTCTTCAACACTGCGGGGGATTTGGCGCTTGTCACTGTGTGTGTGACAGAAGCGGAATGGGAGAATGCGTGTAACAAAAAAAAAAGTTTATGAGCGATTTACGTGCAAATGGGAGAATCCAATGAAAATGACAATGAAGCACTAAACAGATGCTGAAAACAGCACTGGTATTTCGCATGGCAAAAGTGGGGGGGTCCAAACTAACAATTTTAAAAAGTGGGTGGGTGTTTTGTAAGAATTTAAGAAATGTTTGTATATTAACTTTTAAATGCATCAATCAGGTGCACTTTCAAAATAAATTCAGAGGTCAGACTTGTTTATTTTAATATTTGTGCTGTAGCCTAAGCTATTTTGCACTTCAGAATTATAACTGCACACACAGGTGGAATAGTTATGGTGATATTGCAATAAGTTCACAACCACAAAAACATATGCTACATTTCACAGTTCAGAAATGTTCAAAAATGTGTGTACATTTCAGCACTCCATGAAATTATGCAGAAGTGGTCACCTGTGTTATTCAGCTAGTTTATTTAAGATAATATATTGGTCATTGTAATGGCCATAGCCTATAGCCTACATGCTATTCCTTTTTCAGGATGTACCCATATCTGCATGATGTAAATGTTTGCATATGGCTTATGTCAGGCTTTATATCAATATTTGTATCTCGTTATTTGATTTTCTTCATATTTTTGCATTAATGTCACTAGGAAGCATGCCAATATAAATATATTTATTTATCTGTAATGGGATTGGCTGGAACCTGACAATATAAGAACCATGATAGTGGGATAATCTATGGCTGAGCAATTTACAAAAATGTATGTAGGCCTACTGACAAATAGTTTACTTTAGAATACATTATAATTTCGCCCCAATGAGGCTATGTAGAAATGTGTTGCAATTTCAAAACCGGATTACTCTAGAACCATTTATTGCACAGAGGCATGCTTATATCCTCGTATTCGGTACGGTTTGCTGTTTATTGTGATATTGGGTTTGCCACGTGTTGTGTGAAGGGTTAGTGAAATATTAAACCGAGAGTAATGGGTGTGCACTGTGTGCAAAATGCAAATATGATTACCCTAAATTGCACGTCGGTTCAATGTTAATTTTCTCACGAACCATTTATCACAGCAACGCTAATATCGGCGCTAATACCATTGGAAAGCTTAGATTCCGCACGTTCATATGATGTGTGATATCATATGTATAGGTTTAGTTTAGTTGAACCTCATCTGCCAGTTATTTGACCTACCAGGTTGACACTTCAGCGTGAAAAATACTCAATAATACTCAAAGCATACCTGAAGCCGGGGAAATGCGGGGGGAATGCGCCTGGGATGGCTTCTGAAGTAGCATCGCAAATGAGAGAAAATTTTGAAAATTCCACAGACAGGGGGTGCTCTTGAACCCTCTCACATCTCTGAAAGCATAACCGTGGCTCAACAGGTAGATCTATAGATAGGCTAAACTCATTTTTCAGGCATCTGACCGACCGGGTTGACACTTCAGCGTGAGAAATCGGGTGTGTGGCGTGTGAGTGTGTGAAACTAATCAAATGCGTGTGTCTCACGGCCAATGCGTGAGAGTTGGCACCCATGCAACCAGTCGTATGCAACGCTCTCCGACAACCTCAGACATGATGAGCGGGCCATCTGGGCACATCTGGAGCCCACGGGAAACCCACCCAAACGTTACGCCACTGCATGTGATAAGTGATGGACCTGTCACGCAGTACAGAAATAAAGCGAATTTCTACCTTCTCAGTACAGTGCCATTCCTCTGTGGCTTCAAATATGTGACGTGGAATTACTCCGAAAGATCTCACGGAAAAGGCGCGCCAGACGGCATTGGTGGTGCTGTGAAGAGGGAGGCTGACCGCCATGTCCTCCATGGAGGCGAACTTCAGACTCCTGAGGATGTGTTCAAGATTCTGGTTGAGAAGTCTGGCTCTAGCGTGAAACACCACTGGATAAGCACAGACAATATAAAGAAATATTATGAATTAATTCCGGGCAAACTGATGACTGTGAAGGGCACCCTCAAGATCCATCAAGTTCTTTCCTCACAACCTGCTCAAATAACCCATCGCGAGGTTTCATGCTTCTGCACCCATTCAGAGATGAAAACATGCCTCTGCTATCAGCCTAGTAAGGTCGACCTGCGAGACACCACATGCCTTACAGAGGTGGAATCAACTAATTCAAAGCCAGAGCAGGAGAGTCTTCAAGACTTAGATGGCAAATTTGTAATTGTGACCTATGATGAACTGCCATATGTGGGCCAAGTCCTAGAAGTTGTGGGAGAAGAGGTCAAAGTTAATGCCATGCATCAGTCAGGGGATAAGAATTTATTCATGTGGCCACAAACCGTTGATGCCATCTTTTACTTTAGGCATGATATCCAGGCAATAATATCAGAGCCTGAGCCAGCAACCTCTCGCTTATCCAAGTTGAGAAAGGAAGATTGGGAAAAGTTCCAAAGCAGCTGGGGTTAAACAGGAACATGATCAATAACAGTTTTATGTTTTCTAGTGTTATGCTTATATCCTTGCTCCTTGAACCTTTTGGGTCCTAAGTTCACAAGTGAAGTTCATAAGATGGTTGTGATTTTTAAAATGGCATATTAGAAAAATAAATATGACAATGTTGTGATATGAAATGAAATGAAATAGGAAGGCGACTGAAATTCCAAAGCAGCTGGGGTTAAGCAGGAACATGATTAATAGAATCAATAGGACCAGTTTACTGTTGTGTTGATATTCTTGTTTCTTGAACCCTTTGGTTCATAAGTTCACGAGTGAAGTTCATAAGGTGGCTGTGATTTAAAAAAATGGCATAATATTAGATAATATGACAATTTGTGAAATTATATTAAATGAAATGGGGGGGGGGGATGTTGCCCCCACTGAATATGTTCCATTGTAGCAGTTTGTGATTTATGACAATGTAAAGTACAGTTGAAATTAAATGGAAATGAAGCATTGTTGGGAAAAAGGCCTAAACGTTATGGTCATTGAAATGATATAAAAGAATGAAAATGTAATCAAAATGTTTTGAATGAACGAAACTGGAATAAAACATGATTTCACTAAATATTTAGCATGCAATTTATTGGAATTATGAATTGTTAATTGCAAAATAAAAGGTATTTTTAATGCCAACCTAATATGAGAATTTCCTGTCATTTAGTGCGACCATGCATCATGTGGTGCGACCAGTAATAGCTGTAATTTTCAGTAAATAGAAATATAGTATATGAATTCATTGACTGAAATTGTAAAAACTAACATTGTATACTTGGATAAAATGTATTCTTTAGATATTTTTATTAATTTCATACATATTACAGGAAAAAGTAGTACGCTAATGTCATACAAGAAGGTGACTGTTGTATTGGAAAACCACAGAAATTATAAATAATAATAAAAAATCTAAATTAATGCCAACATTTTGATTCTATACACTTCATATTACTCAGAACTTGAGTGAATATTCCCATCATGATTCTAAGAATTTATTTAATTTAAGGTTTTTCAGTCGCACCACATGACATTTTTTATGGTCATGGCCAATTCATGTGCGTGAAAAAATACTAAAATCACTTAATAAACATGTTAAACATAGATTCATGCATAACTGACACTGTGTATGTTCGAAAAAATACAATAGAAACTATTGTTTATTATATTTTAAAATTTGCCTCTTGAAAGTCCTTATACGTCATTGACCCCTATATAAATCAAATGGCACTCATGTTAACTTGAAACAGAGGGACTGAAGATATGAATGACATGTGATTGAAGTCCACACGCTCAAATTTCACGAAGCAAACTTAAACAAACAGTTGTGGTTAAAAAATAAATAAAAAATCGTGATGCTTAAATTTTGCACCTTTTTGCTTAATATCTCTGGTTGTATTTATAGTAGACCATACATATTTGGATGGCTGTAAGATTATACATAATTACATGATATGTGTCTGTTTACGTTTCCGTAGCTACACCATATCTTGAGAATAAAACACTGTTACATTTGTACCGCTGTTACAATTGTACCAGTTCTCCCCTACTAAAATTACACAGATCAACACCAAATAATGGAGCAAGAGCCGAATTAGGTCAATTCCCATTAATAATAATAAAAAAAATCGAAAAAGAGCAGTTAAATGTTATAACCATCTGAAGTCTAGTGACCCAAAATCCTATAAGTACCAAGCCCTTTGGTGTCAAGAGCAAAATATTGCAAAGAGTGCCCTCAGCCAATTAGTCTTGAATTTAAATTCTAACACCAATGCAATACACCCCAAGAAAATCATGACACAACAAAAAGAAAAGTACATACATTATTGGGAAAATTCAATTAAAACTCAAAGTAAAATGGAAGTGTATCACTAGAAAGAGATTATAAAATGGCATCATAAAAGACCCCCAGATCCGAAAATCAGTCACTAGGTACAGACTCAGTGACCACACATTGGCCATAGAGAGAGGCCGCCACAAACAAACATGGCAACCAAAGGAGGAGAGGGTATGCACATGCTGCACACAAGAAATCGAAAATGAGAAACATTTCCTTTTACATTGTAAAACATTTTAAAACATCAGATCAATATATTTCACAAAATTTGAAAAAATAATCCCAAATTTTAGAAATCTACAGAATGACACTCAAATCAAATACTTATTAGGAGAGTACCCAACCTTATTACCACTAGCGGCACGATATGTCACAGAATGCCATAAAGCACGAGACAGCCACTACGCAAGCAAATATATATATTTATCTTTCCTTTTTTTTTTTTTTCTCCATTGTGTGCTAGTGTGTGTATGTTTGGGGGAGGGGATGGAGTGTGCGGCGTGTGTGAGTGTGTGTGTGTGCTCTAATGTTCTATTATTTTTATTATTCTCCATAGTCCATGTCAATTGTTATTATTATTATTATTATTTACAATTGTTTTGATGTAACTACTGCTTTGGCAACATTGTAACACTTACTGTCATGCCAATAAAGCTCATTGAATTGAATTGAATTGAAAAGAAATGGACGAACAGACTCCGTCGTTTTCAATGGGAGGGCACTGAGTCAAATAGAACGATTTTTCAGTTGGTCCCCCCAGTACTGCGCAGACTCACACTTAACTTCGTGACGTGAGCCATCGAACTGAATCTTGTAACTCATATGATAGATACACAGAAATTCTTCTCACACTTCCTTCGCCTTCAAAGTCATCAAAGTTAAACATTTATTTATGTATTATTATTAATATCATCCTCACCAAGTCGAGTTAATGTTGAAACTACCATACATGATCATCTTCAAAAACAGTCATGCTAAAACAAAACAAAGTTATAGCCTTGAAGCTAATCTTCTTTCCACTTTTCCGACCTACGGTCAAATCATCGAAAACCTCTGAAATGATTACTATAGTGCCCTTTTTTTTAAAAATTAGGTTTACTTTTTTATTATTATTAGGTTCCCTCTGTGTAATGCTTTACCTTAACATACGGTCGTGTATGCTAGGTTTTGCTTATGAGTTACCGTCAGACAGTAAGGTGGACTGAGCTTCTTATCCAAACAATACGGTTATCTCCCTACGGCGCGAAGAAGAGATTACGTCAAAGCTAGCTTCCCTCCAACCGAACAAGCTAACCGTTCTTCTTACGGGTAACCAACGTTACGGACGAGGTAGTGGAGTCTGTTTTGCCTTTGTAGTGTTTATGTGGATTACACAGAAGCTACAATATCGGCACAGGATATATGTTATATGAAGTTATGGTATTTAAAAAAAATCCTATAATGAATGGACTTTAACAGTCTATGTTTAATGGATTTGCCTTCTATTGGCAAAAACAGTTGGTTTATTTTTATTGCTCCGCTTCGGAATAATTATAGGTTAAAAGCGTCAAGTAAGAATACACAAATAACCATAGGCTAGGCCTACATGATGTAGATATCAGGGAATCCTTTTTAAAAAAAAATATTCTGCCGTTCTTAAATTAGGCTACTTCCACAGGGCAAAAATGTGTGTATTTCTTAACAGGTAGCGTCTTGAAACTTTCTTCTATCAACTTAAAGTCCGATCAAACTTCATTCAAATGCAGTCCATAGGCCAGGGCTCTTCAATTGGCGGCCCGGCCTGCGAGGTCATTTGTACTGGCCCTTTAAAAAAAAATGAATCTATAGCAAGCGCATGAGCTGTTCTCCACTCTTGCATCTCTCGCTCGCTTTAGTCCTGCTGCCACTGCACCTCAGCCCATTGCACAAGTTAGGCTACATTACAATTCATTACATTTACGTAAGTTGAATGTAAGTTTCATCTTAGTTTAGTTTCAACCTAAATTGGAGTTATACCAAGTTGCACCACACAAGTAGTTTCTGTCAACAATCGCAAAAAAACACGGGCACAATTTCTGCAAAACTTAGTTGAAAGGTGGAGCAGATCCGACTCAAAGGGATTTCAAAGTATTTCTATATAGAAGCCTGGCTATTTTTTTCGCAACAATAGCGAAAGAAAAACTTGTGAGTCTCTGTGTCCATTGAATGATGAATTTGTGCGTAGGCTATTGCCGATGTCCTTCGTTTCTTCACGTCTTACAACATAAACAAATGCAATAATAGTCTAATGAAGTCTGAAATGAGTCTAAAGGCCTCTTGGAAATCATGTGGCATGTTACATTAAATGCACACTCAATTGCGATTCGAAGCAAAAAGTATCACTGATAGCCTAACAAAGGTAAATTGCATTTACATTTGTAGCCTAAATGTGGCGACGGCCAAACGTTTTGTGGTTAAAGTGATTCGTAGACTATAACCAAAGGAAGTAAAGGAGATGATTTGCACCTCCGTTCACCAAATAAAGGCTGTGGTTGTGTTTCTACAATATGTTGGCACAAAACGTAATTTCTGTCAGAAACCAAGTAGGCTAAACTTTTCATTGTCATCGTGAACTATGATAATGCCCATGTTCAGGCTATATTTTTAATTTATTCAAGCAGTGACATTTGGTTTAATGCATGGGGTAACGTGACGTGCGTCAGAAAAAAGATGGGCCTGTCCCTCTCAAAACATGTTAAAATAGTGTGATTAGCAACCAGAAAAGAAAAAAAAATATGTTGTGATGCTTTTCATGAACTGGCCCCGATTACAAGCTAATTGAATAGCCCTGCCATAGGCTAATTCTCTTCAAATGCTTTTTAAGGTTTTTCAAAATCAGGAGAGGCCTGCCAGCAACGTTGGTCACAGTGCCTTTTGCCTATTGAGGCTCGTCCTCTATGGTCTGCATAGAACAGGGATTTTTTTTCAGTGCAAGCTAGATGACCATAGGCTATAAATAAATGTATACTATGATCATGGAATTAAGGCATTATGGCAGTTCGTAGGCTATTGCTTTTGGTTTAAGATCCAGGGCAGACATTTATGCCACCCAACTTTTTGAGTTGTAGTAACAAAACCAAACTAGATTTGCGGTTCCGAGGAACTGCAAGAGTGGGTTTGATCAGGGGCATGGAACTCGGCCTCATCCAAGGATTCCAACGGTACCTCATTTATGAAAATCGCATAAATATCGTGGTTGCTATGCTGGTTGCTAGGGCAATCATGCTGGTTGCTATGGTGGTCACTAGGTTAGAAGGCCAGCGCCTCCTGAGAGGCCTGAAGGGTCAGTTCTGAGGTTGTTGGCTGCTGGAACCGAAAAATGGACTGCATTTTCTTAAAAGACAATGTGACAATGTGACTGAAGTGCGGGCAAAGTTTGCACAGAAATGTACGATTTTTCCCACCCTCATCGACCTTGTCATAAAACTTGTTTAAATGATCACACGACGCCTCCTTGCTGCTTTGTCGTCTACATCAGCCTTTCTCAAACTTCTTTGACCTGAGGCCCAGTCAAGGCATACTTTGGGGTCATAGGGCCCACCTACATGAACCCACCCCCCCATCAAATTGTAATGATATCACAATTATTATTATTTTTATACTATATTGCTATACATGCACTTCAAAACAGTAAATGTTTAAAGTGCTAAGATTGTTCACAAAAGTTTTTGAAAGCATGCACATCAGAGTACTGCTTTACTAATGTAAAATATAATTAGGCCTACAATAGTTTCATTGTTTTTGCATTGTTGCATGATGCTTGCATGAGAAATACTTCTCAAAACAACAGCAATTATATGGGTGCCGTTGTTTTGGGATGTTTCCCTCATGTAAGCATCATACACTGATAGAGTATATATATGCTATTTAATTACATTTCATTTGAATGCCTGAATGTAAGAATTCAGGAAACACAATACCAGCTTTTAACATTTCTGTTGTTTACTAGTTTATGTAAATCACATAACACATGAACTGTTTACATACTACTGATAGCCCATTACTGTACACAATAATACTGTGCCCATTCATTAACATATTTTAAACATCAGGCGTCTTGTTTACACATTTAAACCATATTTGCACTTAGAATTTCGACTCCAAATTGTAGTAACTACATCTACGAAGTTTAAGGAAGATAACCAGGTAGTCTTTTCAAAGATTACGTAGATTTTATGAGAACGCCAGCCCTCAGAAAAGCAGTAACTATTCATTCATTCACTTCCTTTTTTCTAGCTCGCAAAATCGCGGTTGTTCTGTTTACACATTAAAACCATATTTACACTTCGAATTTCGCCTCCAAATTGTAGTAACTACATCTACGAAGTCTAAGGAAGATAACCATGTAGTGTACTGTTCAAAGATAAGATAAATTTTGACAGAACTACAGACCTCAAAAGTAGTACCTAAAATGACTCCATTCACTTCATTGCAAAATCGCGGTTGGTCTGTTTACACATTAAAACCATACTAACAATTTACATTTCAACTCCACATCGTTGGAACACCATACCAAGGGTCTTAAGAAGTGAGTCAATTTGGCTGATTACGTTTTTAACGCATTTCCAGGGCTTAGTTGTCAGCTCAAAAAAAGCAGTGGCTATTGCTAACGCATTCATTTTCAATGCTTAGCATGTTAGCTAACATTAATAGGTTTGTATATGTGCTAACGCTTACTTGAACGTTCCCTATTGTGGCTTGTGGGGTAGAATCTAACTTGTTGACACGTTTAACATTACTGTTGTTTACTACTTTATGTAAATCACATGACTATAATAAACTGTACGTTGACTTACTGAGAGCTAAGGTAATTCTGATTCAGACTGCCAAGTAGAAGCTAACATCCAAACAGTGTGATGAATGGCCATCACGTAAAGCATATGACAACAGCAAATAGCTAACGTTTACCTTAGCCTCACTTATCGTTGATGTTGACCCAACACGTTCATAAGTTAGACCATAGACTGATAAGGGAGTCCATCAAACTAAAAGGGTTCGTTCTTCGATGTCTTCAAATTCGTTCGAATTCCGTGTGTATCCTGTGTATTTTTCGTGTGTATCCTGTTGCCTCTTCCCTGCTGTGGCAACAAGGTTTCACACGAGATTTACGCCACATCCCAGAGAGTTCTGTTTTCCCAAGATAGCGCCCGTCTGTATATGTGAACGAGACGTGAACGGTACTGTTTTTCTTTTTAATAAACTGCCTGTAGACTTACACAGTTCTCAATGCTTCGGTTTACATGTAGATACCCTCATTATGCTACGGTGTAAGTGTGTTGCTATTTGGAGCCTTGGTAGCGATTTATTTTTACTCTACGTTTAGTTCAAGCATCGTTGTTTGGTGGGTCAGGTGACGAGCCGTCGAATCACAGCACAGCACCCAGAATGCATTGCAACACACCGTCATGAAGGGACTCATCGTTAGGTCGGCTTTAAATAGCATACAGAACCTATAGTAATTTAACGTTGTCTGTAAGCTCCACAGATCGTGGCAAGACAATTGAATTGATTGTGGACTTCTTGCCGGGCAATGATGAGTGAATGAACTTAACTTGAATAGTAGTGTTGCGTGGATGTGCATAATATCTGTATGAATGTGTGTTTCTCAATGTTATAATCTATACAACTGTATACATGACTAAGTTAAAATCGAGCTAGCTGGGCATTGAACTGGGCTGAATGGACTGGGGAAAAGTTTTTTTATTTTTTAAATGACCTGTATGAACCATCTTTTTTTACATGACCTTTACACTTGGTGCTGGCAAGGCATTGAACTGGGCTTCATTCAAGGATTCCAACGGTACCTCATTTAGGAAAATCGGACATACGGGTCAAAAGTTACATGCACACACCTTCATATACACAGACAGCCCAGCCCAGCCCATTAGACAGTGCCAGATGGCTCAGAACTCTGCCAGGTGCAAGCTTAAACAATTAGAGCTGTGATGTCACAATAAGAATTAGAATCCTGAACATTCCGCCATTCATTTCAGTGGGGCCCAAAAACGTGAATAACGCGAAAACGACAAGGGCCAGCGACACGAAAGTAACAAGCACGTTACACCGGTTCGGGCCTGAATTTTTGGAGTTCGAACTGCTTCGATAGCTCAAACGGTCTAGGAGCAGTAGTTAGTACAAAAAGTGGGTGAACAGGAATAATATAAGGCTTTGCCATGCTGTGGGCTTGCTGGATCAAACCCACTAACTATTTGAAAAATATTAGATGTTTCACTGGTTTAACTTTGCTGGTGAGAACGTCATCAGACACAACGAACCAGGTAAAACATAACTGATGGGCTTTGAGGGCGAGCGACGTGTCGGAGACCTTATACATGGATTTCTATGCAACGTCACAAAAACATTTGTGCGCAACCAAGAGGCAGAAAGCACCATAGAACAGCATAGAGCAATGCAAAAGAGCAAAAGAATAAAATGAGTTTTTGTGCTGAAAACTACAACAATCACGATGGTTAGATAATGTTAAAGGAAAATTCCGTTTTTTAGTACTTTAAGGCCCTTTTCTAGTTTGTTTTGGATGAACTAGAGTGGTGGACACCGAAATTTTGACGATTGGTCCTGTCTCGACTTTTTTGACTCGTTCTGAATCGCCTTTGACTTCACAGGGTGGCTGGCAATGGGCATACTGTAGTAGGCTATAGGGCTGCAGCTATCGATTCTTTTTGTAATCGATTAATCTAGCACTTTATCAATCGATTAATCGGATTTTTTTTTTTTGCATTTTTAAACAACCAAAACAAATAATGCATAATGAAAATGACGTTGCTGTAAAATGATCAAGCAATTGGCACAGAGGTATTTATTCTAACTTCAACATTAGGCTGACATCGCTACAAATACAGTATGTGATTAAAATCAGCCAACATCAATGTAGGCTAGGCTACGTAGATAGATGATAGCTAGGCTAGATAGATTGATAGATAGCGTACTTTATTGACGCTTGGAAACAGCATGGAGTGGATGTTTTCGGCTCAGATACTTGTTCTTTTCCTTTTTGAGTATGTAATGATCCCAAAACTTTACTTGAAAACTTTAGACATTCTCTGCCATTTGTGGACATCTTGACTCCGCCAGGGCGCCAGCTAAATTCAGAATGTATCACGATTCACACGCTAGTGGTGTGTGTCCTGAACAACGGTCCGTGTGGAACAATCAGATCCCTGCACGTATAGTGCGCGTCATAGGAATTTAACGAGGCTTCGAGGCAGGGTTTTTGCCTCGAGTAATTTTTGTAATCGAGTTATTCGAGTAACTCGATAAATCGTTTCAGCCCTAGTAGGCTACTCAAACATGTCCTAAAACAACCCTTAACATTCGTTTTCAAAACTGTGCAACTCACCGAGTGGTTAGTGGTGTTCATTGATTATTAAAAGCACATATATCGGCGCAATGTATGATTTCCAGCCGTCTTATAGAGCTGCACAGTCCCACCCACAGCCAAAATGCGGTTAGGTGCCGGATGTAAGATTCCCATTCATTTGTCCCATTGACGTTTGGAAAAATCCGTATCTAAAGAGTTTTACAGCATGTCTTAGGCTAACCAGCTACGGCATAACTCATAAGCATACAACACATCATTTCGAGTGAAAAAACGAAGAGAAAATCTAAAAAAAGTCAAAGGTACAAGACTGTGTACATATTTTCATTTCCGAGCGAAGGAACTACTCATCCCATAAACCACCGCGCCTCACTGAATAATAATAGGCAAAATTGGCGCAATTTATTTTGCCATTTAAACCATTTCCAACCGGCGACAGCACACGAACCCTTTCCTCCAAACATAGTGAATGTGCAGTTAATAGCAGTTATTTCAGGTGTAATCGTGTAAATAATAGTGTTTTGATATTGAATTTTATATTTATCATCGTGTATTTTATATCGAGTGTGTGTGAAAGCGGTTAACGTTAACAGCAGTGCTTCGTATATGGCGATAGAAGAGTGCCAGCACTCGAGCGATAAAACATGCATACGGGCGTATTATTTTATTTCACACTCGTAAATATTCACTCAGGCACTCAGAGGAAACTGCTCCCCGAGCGAGGAAAAATATGCTGCGAGCGAGGAGGTTGATTTCTGCTCGCGCAAAGTGAATTTTTGCTCTACTTGGGGGCGGTAACCAGGTTTGGTACTAGCTCTGCTGTGATTGGCCGTGTTTGAAGAGTGAAATTTGATTGACAGCCCTCCTCAGTCGAAGAAGACAACCAGAGACGAATCTTCGAGACAGACAACAACGGCATCTGGCAGTGGGCAGAGGTTTCTTCAGGTAAGAATCCCGTGGCTGAATTCGGGCATTTGTGATGACTGAAAAACTGTGGCTTGTGTAAAATTTCATCTGAGTATGTTTCTGAGAAATATGTTAGTGTAGCTTAACTTGAACATTCGTCTTCTTTGTATAGTCTAGAACGTTATTACTTAGTCTGTAATGTTAACCGCTAGCGACTAGCTAATGTTAACTTTAGTTAAGCTTAGAAGCTAGCTCCATGTCTGGCTGGCTGCTGGCAACAATAACTGAACTACTGTAAGGTGAACGTACATATTCTGTTTGTTAAATTAGAGAAAAAAACATTTCTGAGAAATATGTTAGTGTAGCTTAACATCAACATTAGCCGTAGTCTAGAACGTTATTACTTAGTCTGTAATGTTAACCGTAGCTAACGCTAGCGAATAGCTAACGTTAACTTTAGTTGATTTTAATGCATTTCTCCTCACGTTTGTTCCCTTACATCTGTGACACAGAGTTTCTGTTCCAGTATCCAGTATGGAGGTATGTCGGTCAAATTTACTATAGTCAAGCTGTAATTTTGGAGAGTGAAATTAGCTTAACTGGTAATGGAATTTCAGTACACACACAGTACCTGGGGAGGTGGGGCATCCTAGGTTTGATATTGATAGGGAATGCTTGGAGGAAGTCCTGGAGCTAAACCTCCCTGTTCCCTGCATAGCAAAGATGCTTGGTGTATCAAGGAGGACAGTGTTTAGAAGGATGGATGAATATGGTCTTTCTGCTAGACGTTACCATGAAATTGATGATGAGGAGCTCGATAATGTTGTGCGGACCATAAAGAGTGAGATGCCAACAGCAGGCTACCGTAATGTCAAGGGGAGGTTGCGGTCTATGGGTATCCATGTTCAGTGGAGGAGAGTGACTGCATCATTGCACCGTGTAGACTCCCTGGGCATCCTCTCAAGACTGTCAGGTCTAGGCTGCATTCTGCGAAGGACCTACTCTGTCAGGGGCCCCCTTTCTCTGTGGCATGTGGACACAAATCACAAGTTAATCAGGTTGGTACTTATGAATAATAATAGAATGGCATACATGTATATGCTATTTATTGTACTGGTGTAGTAATTTCAGTGAAAACTTTGCTTCCAAGGTACAACATTGTGCTGTTTGGAGCAGTGGATGGGTACTCCAGGAAGGTAAATTATTATTTTGTGACATATCTTGTCTCTTGAAGCTAAAAATGTATTGTGAATGAATGCCTGAAACTTATCATAACTTAGGTAAACCTTTTCTTTTTAAAAAAAATTAAATAAATAATTGGCATGGGACCAAAAAGATCCATTTCATTTTGATAATTTCAGTTCAGTTCTTCATGTTTATACTGAATTGTATGTGCTCAAGGCTGTGTGGAGAGGGAAATGTTAAGTAGGTTGTAATGGGTCTCTTTTAGTTGGTTGTATGTCAATGTTTCAATCAATGTTTCCAGGGCATACAAGGAAGTTGCCGCAATAGTGTCACCCTCTTTCTAGGGATGGGGCGGAGCCTTTAAAAAAGCTGACAGACTGTTGTCATGTGTAATACTGTATATTAACTTTATTGACATAAACACTTCTTGAATTTCCCCTTGAGGATCAATAAAGTATCTATCTATCTATCTAACACACTGGTGATCAGTGGTTTGGATGTTGAGATGCATCTAAGCCACACTTGACATTTTTACACATCTGACAAAACTACAGTACTTTTGCACTACTTTATCTCCTGTGCATCATAGGGTCAGAGGTGATCAAGGCAGTGAGAATGTTGAAATTGCCAGGTTTAAGTTCACTATGCGAGGTACCGACAGGGGAAGCTTCATGTCAGGGAAAAGCGTTCACAATTGTGAACCATTGTGCCTTGTTAAAACTATTTTGACTGTTGTACATTTGGCAGTGTTAAAGAGATTATTGTGTTGTCGTCATTAGAATCGAACGTCTGTGGCGGGACGTGAGGACCTGTGTCACCTCCAAATACTACAGTATGCTTCGGAGTCTGGAACAGGATCAGTTGCTGGATGTTTCTTCTACAGGTTCGAACCAAAATCACTTTTATGGAGCTAATGTGGTGCTAATGGCAAAAATAACATTGTCAAAAAGGCCATTTGGTTCTAAAAACATTTATAAGTGACCAAAACATTTATTCAGTGTCCACCTGGTCTTTCTTCCCAAACTGAAGATGGACCTTGAAAGTTTTGTAGAAGGTTGGAACAATCATCCTATCCGGACAGAAAATAACAGGACTCCTGAGCAGTTGTGGTGCCTGGGTTTGATGACCACAGACATTGACCAGCCAGAAAACATTGAGGCATGTTTTCTAAATATTTTTAAGTATTAAAACCTTGTATAGTGTCTTATAATTGGGTCAGGTTTGGTTTGTTCTATGCAAACAAGTACTATTATGTCAGATGCCTATTCTGGAAGGATAGACTATCAGCCTGTAAAATTCTGCTTCTTCTCTTCTAGGACATTGAGGAGCCAGACATCGACTGGGATGTTGCCATAGACCACAATGGTGAGGCAGAAGGAGCGATGGTGGTTCCTCACATTGACTGTCCGGTGAGCGAAGGACAAAGGGAAGATGTTCAGGCCCTCCTTGACCAGAGTGACCCGGACATGACCGCTAGGGAATTGTACCTCCTATGCCGTGAATGTTTGAGCCCCTCTTAACTCCCACTGCTCTCAATTAGTTAAATCAGCCGTTTTTTCAATCAGTTCAAAGGATCAGTTCTTCCAATCAGTTATTCATTTAATCTATAGAACTTGAACTGATATTTACTGTTTGTTTGTTCAAATGTCTATTGGTGGACTGTTACCTACCCTTTAATTATGCCAAACCCATTTCTGTTCTTTAAATATCAGAAAGCAAACTTACTGTTGATGGCACTGAACTTGCACTTGGAAATGTTTATGGAACTTTTCTGAACTGTGAATTACATTAAAACTCATGCCAAACCAATTTGCCTGTGCTCTCAAAAACATTTATACAAATCCGTCAGCTTCAGTCAGTAGGTTGAATTGAAGACCCAGATGCAAAAGTAAAAGTGATTTTGTTTACTTGTATATCTTGAGCATTACAGGTAACCACTGAATTTGTGAAACTAAAATAACAAAAATTAATATGTACTAAGATAGTACATAATACATATTAGATCACTTTAAAGACTGACAGATGCAAATGCTGTACATAAAGGTAATCATCAAGGGGTCTGCTGGTGAACAAAGTCCTTGAAGTCAGAAGCTGCCACTGCTCAATGACTTGTGCCTCATCTGGTAGGATTTCAAAATGTTCCAGATCTGAAAACAGAAATATTGGTATATGTCACATCCTTGAACTTACTGCAAACTATGAACAAGTGCTCACAAATTAAGCTAAAGAAATGCTCCCAATATTTATAATGAACAAACTCTCACAACACTTAGCTGAATGGAGACAGGACAGGCATATTCAACTATTGCACATGTCTTGTTTATGCAGGCAATACGCAAAACCAAATTTGGTGTATTCAAAGTTCTGTAGAATAACCATTTCTTGTATTTTTTGTGTTTTCAGTGGAACAGTGTAAGCTCATATCTACACCCTATTGAGGTAGGTATTAACAGTTAGGCCAAGGTCCAGTCAATCAATAGCGAGTCACTGATGCCATATTCTTTAATTATCCAATCTGTATCCAACCAAAACCTGCTGATTTAAAGGCATAATACAACTACTTTCCATGTGTGACTTATGAAAAGATGTAATGACA
This sequence comes from Alosa pseudoharengus, assembly GCF_046254945.1. Lineage (NCBI taxonomy): Eukaryota > Metazoa > Chordata > Actinopteri > Clupeiformes > Clupeidae > Alosa > Alosa pseudoharengus. The sequence continues at coordinate 40,765,502 of NW_027468774.1, forward strand.
AGTATTGCACAGATGTGCCCTGGACTGCTCACAATAAAAGGCCACTCTAAATGTCTGAAATGCATTCATGTTTGATCAGAATGCTAACCATGTCTGAAATAGACAGCTAGGCCTACTGAATCCAGTAGGTTGCTCCATTTAAATGTATGAAAAATGTCAAAGTACCATGGAATCAGGTACACCTTACCTTACAATAGTTCAGTTAGCCTAAAGACCTGAAAAGTTAACGTTAACTAGATAGAATGCACAAAGACTAATGGTGATTATTAAGTTTACTTCACTACAGAAAATATTTTTCAGAAACATATTTTCATCTATTGAAAATACTTGATTCAATCCAGGTTATCCTACCTGAAAAATGCCTGCTGCAGCCGCAGAGTTGAAACGCCTTTCAGGAACTTCCCGGGCTTTCTGAAAGGAGATCTGTCAATCAAATCTCAAAGTTAACATTATAGGCTAAGTAATAACGTTCTAGACTATGGCTAATGTTGATGTTAAGCTACACTAACATATTTCTCAGAAATGTTTCTTTCTCTAATTTAACAAAACAGAATATGCACGTTCACCTTACAATAGTTCAGTAAAACGTTCCACATTCTATCAACCGGACCCGCGTCACACAGAGCAGGTTGTTTGCGCCATGCCCCTTTTGAGGGGAAAACATTCCCTCAGAACAAGCCAAAGTGAACCGGTAGACATGCCGAAAAGTTGCAGGTGGGTTAGGCTTATTAGCCTAGTTATTAAATCTTTATGAAATTATAATATCGTTCATTAGTCTTCAAAAGACAAACAACTAACGTTACACCAAAAATGAATCAGACCAAAGAAAACAGAAATCTAGGCTAACACTTAACGGCTATGACAGAAATTATCATATCTCGGAATTATCTAAGTAACATACTTTACATCTGAGCCTGTGAGTCAACTACACTACATTAAAATTCAAATATGAAGGCAAAAATACAGGAAAACAATTTAGTTACTTACCTGGAGACTCGATGAGATAGGCTACGAGTAAATGTCCGGGTATGACTGAGTGGGGTTGTAGCACCACTTCGTACTCGGGAGACTGAAGGGATATGTTTTTATATTAATTGAATTAAGCGTCTGTAGGTATCTTTCACGATCAACGACCGGCAAAGTGGTTATGTATTGAGTGGTCATATTGATTTGTGGTATTTTTTGTTATTATTTATTCCTGCGATTTCTGTACGAATTACGTTTATTGACCCTAATTTGCGTTGGAGTTAATGAGAGGGGTTGTTTGTTTTCCCCCCGAAAGGGGCGGGTAACGTTTGTCACGAGTCAAGTTCCCGGATGCGCTGGTCTAACGTATACTCGACGCACCCGACCGGTAGCGCGACAATGTGACGTCACAGAAGCGCCGTAACCATTTACACTCGCGAGTCGTGGTCACGACACTAGTTGCAATATTCTCCTGAACAGAGTTGTCGCTGTTGTGAAAAGATTAACGCTAACTACGTTACACAGCAGAAGAAGCTGCATTAAGAAACACTAGTAGCAGAGAATGTAAACGGGCTCTGCTATTAGCTAGCCTCTGTGATGGTACTTCAGACTTTGGTTGCTACTATTCACAACTACCACCATCATTATCATCTAGTTTCCAAGGTGTGCGCACAGGTAGATAGATAGATATATACTTTAGTCATCCCGAGGGAAATTTTAATAATTTAAACAGTTTAGTTAGCTGGCTAGCTAGCTAGCAGCTTGCTGAGTTTGTGTAATTTCCTGAAGTGGAAAGATATTTTGTTCAGGCCTTAATAGATATCCTTTGTTTGAAAATAAATCCTTTCTATTCTTTCCTCTTAATTCCATGTGTTGCAACTCTCGCTGGTAACTTTGTTAAGTTATCCAGCAAACTATTAAAAATTCACGACTGTAACAAAACACTGCAACTATCGCTTGCCCTCGAACTAGTCCATCTTCCTGTTTCCGCTTTGTCGCGCTTGTCTGAAAAAAAATGAGTGGTGCCAGAGCCCTTCTAAGGAGAGCCTCCCCACTCTCTATTAATCCCATACAAACCGAATTTGGCTGCAGTTCACCAGAGTTCACCTAGATGGCGATCGCGGTGAGTCCAAAATACATGGGGTCCTATGGAGCTACATGGCTACATTTGTTGTTTTCACCTATTTAACAACTGAAACCCTCAAATTTTATTTTATTTTTCGCAAAATGGATATGGATTTTCAATGAAAAGTGAAATAATCCGGGAGTCATGTCCTTTCGTTTTCTTACAGGTTGGGTCGTTGTTGCCCATAACACGCTAGCATTGATGCTATGCTATGCTATGATCATGCTAATGAATGACGTCATTGGCACGTTTGAAAGGATTTTTAGAACAATTAAGTTACTTTAAAAAAATATAATACTCAACCAAGTGTATTGTCTTTGCCTCCCCTTTCGAATACAATATTCAAATTACTTGAAAAAAAATTATATCCCAAGAAAAGTGGATTTTGAGGGGTACAGCTCCATAGACCTCCATTCATTCTGGACTCGCCCGTGAGCGCCCCTAGATGCAGTACCACACCGGAAGAGTTCCGAGAGTGAAGGTTCTCTCCTTATTAGACATTCTCTGGTGGTGCGCTACCTCCTTTCTTTTACTGTCTATGGCTACCTCGCGCTACCTGGCTAAAATCCTGGCGCGCCAGCAAGATCTACGTAATTTTGACATCACGGTGTCGCGATACCGGTCGGGTGCGTCGAGTATGTTGAAGCCCTTAGCCTAATGACCTAATTGTTGCCAGCAGCCAGCCAGACATGGAGCTAGCTTCTAAGCTTAACTAAAGTTAACGTTAGCTAGTCGCTAGCGGTTAACATTACAGACTAAGTAATAACGTTCTAGACTATACAAAGAAGACGAATGTTGAAGTTAAGCTACACTAACATATTTCTCAGAAACATACTCAGATGAAATTTTACACAAGCCACAGTTTTTCGGTCATCACAAATGCCCGAATTCAGCCACGGGATTCTTACCTGAAGAAACCTCTGCCCACTGCCAGATGCAGTTGTTGTCTGTCTCGAAGATAGAGTGGTGAAGTCCAGCCCCTTCTACTTCCGGTCCATGGGACCTATCTTCCACAAAAATTTTGAACGGGAGTTAATGGAGAGATTGTAGTGAATGTGACCGGCATTATTCACCTTTGTTATTAAGTGTGGTTCTACACACCGTTCATATTAAACACAGCACTTTGTTCTGTCTGTAGTTACTTCATGTAAGTATAACTGTTCAGGGATCGCGGTCCCTTTAAATGTTATGAATGTGTGATGACGTGTAGCCCCATGCCTGTTTTGTTGCTGGACAGCGCCATTTTTGTTTTCAGTGTTTTTTTTCCTGTCAAAATAAACGACACACGCATTCGTGTGCTCAACGTGAGAAATTGTCTCTTGCGATTTACTGCAATTTCCACACTGGTGACCCCGACGTTAGTCTGCTGGACGTATCCAGAGACACTACACGACCATGACCGCGAACGCTGTTACCCTCAAACTCCCCGAATTCTGGGAATCGTCGGCGTCGGCATGGTTTGCCCAGACTGAAGCGCAGTTCGCGTTGCGTGAGATCACCGCGGATACAACAAAGTACTACTACGTTGTGTCGGCTCTCGGAAATTCAACAGCATCCAGAGTGGTGAGTCTTCTTAAAAACCCTCCGGCAACTGAGAAGTATATAGCACTCAAAGCCCACCTGTTGAAAACTTTTGAACTGTCAGACGCTGAGAGAGCCAGCAGGCTTTTCTCCCTTCAAGGACTGGGTGACAGCAAACCATCTGAGCTCATGGACCGTATGCTGGATCTCTTGGGTGAGCACAGACCCGATTTTCTTTTTATCCAACTTTTTCTGCGTCAGCTGCCTTCCCAAGTCAGGGCTGCACTAGCCAACACCACAATCACTGACTGTCGGAGGCTGGCTGAAGAGGCTGACAAATTCTTCCTGGCAAGTCAGGGACATTGTGTGGCCGCGCTTTTTCCCACACACATCGCTCCTGTGACGCTGGACGACTCCACACTCATCGCTGCAACCACTTCTCGTCGGCAGCAGTCTTCTGGCCCCCAACAGTCTTCAGGCTTGTGTTTTTATCATGCCAAGTTTGGACCCAAGGCTAACAAATGTCGTTCGCCATGCAGTTTCGGCGGGTCGGGAAATGCAAGGGCCGGCGCTCAGTAGTGGCCATGAGCGTCGGCCGCGTAGGCAGGCTGCTTTTCATCCGTGACAGCATCTCCGGACGACGTTTCCTGTGCGACACGGGAGCACAGAGGAGCGTCCTGCCTGCATCCCGTTTGGACATGGTGACTGACAGCCACGGCCCCCCTATGGAAGCTGCCAATGGTAGCCCCATCCGCACGTATGGAACGAGGTACGTTGAAGGACAGCGGTTTGGCTGGGACTTTGTTACAGCAAAGGTTGCCGTTCCCCTCCTCGGAGCCGATTTTCTGTGTGCACAGGGACTGTTGGTAGATGTAAAGAACCGCCGTTTGATTGACGCCGTCACATTTTGTTCTTATACGTGCACGCTCAGCGGGACTGACTCCATACGACTGTCTAGCATGCTCTCAGCCTCAGATGACTTCCACCGTCTACTTGCCGAGTTCCCAGCGCTCACTCAGCCCACTTTCTCTGCATCCGCCGTGAAGCATGGTGTGGAGCACCATCTCGCCACTACTGGTCCACCCGTCTACGCCCGCGCTCGGCGCCTCGACCCGACCAAGCTTGCCGTTGCAAAGGCTGAATTTGCAAACATGGAACGCCTGGGTATAGTCCGTAGATCCGACAGCCCGTGGGCATCACCCCTCCACATTGTCCCCAAACCGGGCGGCGGCTGGCGCCCGTGTGGCAACTACCGGCGGCTTAATGAGGCAACGACACCTGACCGATACCCAGTCCCGAACATACAGGATTTTTCAGCTCACCTGGCAGGTAAGGTGATTTTTTCCAAGGTGGACCTCGTCCGGGGATATCATCAGGTGCCGGTGCACCCACTGGACATTCCCAAAACAGCCGTGATCACGCCATTTGGTCTTTTTGAGTTCCTGCGCATGCCATTCGGCCTTAAAAACGCCGCCCAATCTTTTCAACGCCTCATGGACTTGGCCTCATGGCCAACACGGGCTAATTGTCAACCCCGCCAAGTGCCAGTTTGGTCTCTCCACCATTGATTTCCTGGGACACAGAGTCACTAAGGACGGTGCAGTCCCTCTCCCATCAAAGGTGGAGGCAGTAACACAGTTCCCACGCCCGCTCACTGTCAAATCCCTGCAGGAGTTCCTCGGCATGGTGAATTTTTACCACCGCTTCATCCCTCGAGCTGCTCAGCTTATGCGGCCCTTGCACGAGGCCTTGAAAGGTAAGCCCAAGCACCTTGTGGACTGGTCAGAGAGCAGGGACAAGGCTTTTGCTGCCACTAAGGCAGCCCTGGCGAATGCCACCATGCTGGTGCATCCTTCTTCAACAGCCTCCATCGCCGTCACCTCGGACTACGCTGTCGGTGCTGTCTACGAGCAGTGGGTAGGCGGGGCCTGGCAGCCGCTGGCTTTCTTTAGCCGTCAGCTGCGTCCCAGCGAGCGTAAGTACAGTACTTTCGACCGGGAGCTGCTGGGTCTCTACCTCGCCATCAGACATTTTCGTTCCCTGCTGGAAGGTCGACACTTCACTGCTTTTGTGGACCACAAGCCACTGACTTTTGCCATGGCCAAGGTGGCTGACCCGTGGTCCGCCCGCCAGCAACGTCATCTGTCCTACATTTCAGAGTTCACTACGGACTTGCAACATGTTGCTGGTAAGAACAACTACGTGGCGGACTGCCTGTCACGGGCTGTGGCGGGGGCAGTCCATCTTGGCTTTGATTACCACCGCATGTCAGCAGATCAGACCACAGACCCGGACGTGCAACTCCTGAGGACCTCAACTACAGGGCTGCAGATCGAGGACGTGGTTTTTGGAGATGCTGGCACCACGCTCCTGTGTGTCGTCTCCACAGGCAGTCCTCGGCCAATAGTTCCCACAGGATGGAGACAACAAGTTTTTGATGCCATCCATGGTCTCTCCCACCCAGGTTCGAAAGCGTCACAGAGACTGGTTGCAGCAAAGTTTGTCTGGCACGGCCTCAAGAAGGACGTTAGGGACTGGACTAACACCTGCGTTGAGTGCCAACGGGCCAAAGTACACCGTCACACTAAAGCCCCGCTAGAGTTGTTCCCGGTTCCAGAGAGACGTTTTGACCATGTGAATGTAGATATGGTCGGCCCTCAGCCATCTTCTCACGGTTTCACATACCTGTTAACCATGGTTGACAGGACCACCCGCTGGCCTGAGGCTGTGCCACTGACGTCGGTGGCAACTGTTGAGATGACACGGGTCTTTATCGGAACCTGGGTTGCTCGTTTCGGCACCCCTTCGGATATATCCTCTGACCGAGGCGCGCAGTTCACGTCTGAGCTGTGGAATGCTGTCGCACAGAGCCTCGGGGTGAAACTCCACCGCACGACTGCGTATCACCCGCAGGCTAACGGACTCTGTGAACGTTTTCATAGGTCAATGAAGGCTGCCCTGCGTGCCAGCCTCAAAGACAGCAACTGGGTCGACAAACTCCCGTGGGTGATGCTGGGCATCAGGACCGCGCCAAAGGAGGACTTACAGTCCTCATCCGCCGAACTTGTTTATGGACAGCCGCTGCGGGTCCCAGGGGATTTTGTCCCTAGCACCACGGTTCCTTGGTCTGCTACTCTCCAGCGGTCAACTCTATTGGACAATGCGAGGTTGTTCGCACCTGTCCCTACTTCCCGTCACGGCCTCCCTCAGTCGCACATTCCCACTGGGCTTCAGACGGCTGACTATGTTTTCATTCGCCACGATGCCCACAGAGGACCGCTACGCCCGCCCTACGAGGGCCCATTCCGTGTTTTGGAGGCAGGAGACAAACATTTTGTGGTGGACATGGGCGGCAAACCGGAGCGACTCTCCATTGACCGCCTCAAACCGGCTCACTTGGATGTGGCCAGGCCCGTTGACCTGGCCCAGCCCCCACGACGCGGACGGCCTCCAGCTCTGCCCCCACCCCCTACTCCCCTCTCTCCCAAGCCTCCCACACGCCATGACCCACACCCGTGTCATGACGGGACACCTGCCGCAGTTGGGTCTCATCGACCTCCGGTACAGCACAGCCGTTGTGGACGGTTAATACGCCCACCTCCCCGTTGACTGTTGATTTTACTTCTGATATGGTGAATTCTGGGGGGACGTGTGTAGTGAATGTGACCGGCATAATTCACCTTTGTTATTAAGTGTGGTTCTACACACCGTTCATATTAAACACAGCACTTTGTTCTGTCTGTAGTTACTTCATGTAAGTATAACTGTTCAGGGATCGCGGTCCCTTTAAATGTTATGAATGTGTGATGACGTGTAGCCCCATGCCTGTTTTGTTGCTGGACAGCGCCATTTTTGTTTTCAGTGTTTTTTTCCTATCAAAATAAACGACACACGCCTTCGTGTGCTCAACGTGAGAAATTGTCTCTTGCGATTTACTGCAATTTCCACAAGATAACAATTATTTTTTTGGTCCAGTTTGAATTGTGCCACAAATTTCACATATGATGTGTGTGAATTTAAAAGATAATTTTTCATGTCAAGAAAGTACTGCTGTTCGATAGACATTATTCCATAAAAATCAGCACAGCCAACTTCAGGGCAGGTATCTAGGCATACTGGGGAAACAAATTATGCCAGTAATATTTTAATAAAATTTTTTTCATTTTCTGAAAATGTCCAGGTCCAAAAAGTACCATAGTTGGAGAATCACCCAGTTACGAAACAAACTGCAAATGTATTTACATGAAAAATTGTCTTTGAAATTGACAAACATCATATGGGTAATTCAAGGCACAAGTCAACCGGGACCAGAAAATAATTTCTTTTTCGCCATAGACTGCCGTTCAAATTTTTTTGAAAGATAGGTCCCATGGAGGCAAACGGAAGGGGCGGGACTTCACCACTCTATAGAGCAGGGGTCGGCAATTACGTTTGGACCCGGGCCAATTTTTTTTCAGACAATGGCATCGCGGGCCATAGCTTTTGTAATGGGGGGGGGGGGGGGGGGGGTGTTATAGGCCTACTATTTAAATTATTAATTATTATATTATATTAAAATAAACATCATCTAACTTTTAAAATGCATTTAATTTAATTCCATTAAAAACGTTTATTTGCTTATGTGCGCTGTTTTTATGCCGCCTGCTGCATCTCCTGTCGTCTCTCATGAAACAGGCGACTTGCCTAGCAACTTGCCGTAACTAATGTGTAGGCTACAAATATTATTCTTTTGGATGACGTGTAAATGATTAGCTGAACATTGCTATATGCTAGTTATCGATGCAAAATGTCGTTGTCAAAAGCCTTGAAAAGAAAAATTGATTCAGAATGCAGGACCTACAAAGAAGAATGGAAGCAGAGGTATGTGTTGAGCCTGCCTGCATTTCTTAATGCCAAGCCTATTAATTTAACGAAACATAGGCTATTTTTGACCTTGCCCACTGGAAGAGGGAGACAGGACACTGTTGTTGTTTTTTTGCACAAGATTACGCGCACTCGCGTGCCAATACCGTTCCGACCTGTGCGTCATGGATAACTGCAAGGATGTTCCACCTGTTTTGTCACTTTAGTAGGACTATCATCTATACCTCAATAAATGTTTTGAAATTGATGGGATTGCTGTAGGCCTTTTTTTCTTTTTAAAAACATGGGGTTAAAAAAAAAATTCATTCAACAGCAAATTAACGTCATCTCGCGGGCCAGATAGAATCAATGGCGGGCCAAAATTGGCCCGCGGGCCACTATTTGCCGACCCCTGCTATAGAGCATCACAGTCCCGCCCACAGGAGTTTCCGGAAGTAAGAATTCAATGCAATTTCTCCATTGACAATTCGGGTATAAGCCATAAAAACTTAACTGCACATGGTAGACTCAAAACCAGCTACGGCTGTACTAAGCGATTGTGTATGCTCATATAGACGCCAAAAGTTCACGGGGCACTAACCTTGTTTTGAGATAAATGTCTTTTATTCGCGATGTCTTGGATAAGTACTTCATTACCCACAATCCTGAACAATCCCACAGTGATGCCTCTGATTGGTGGAAAGGCAGTTAAGGTCATAGTTTGAAACTTTATCAGCGAAAATTATTGACAAAGATGGCGGAGTCAAAGATGGTTGATTACGCAGATACTTCATGAGAGGCCATTTCCTGTCCCTGGAAATTTATGCAAATAGGGTAGCAGTACACGCCCCCGCACATTTATGCAGTGATCGGGCTCTCTTTTTAACATTGAGGTCTATGGCAGAGCAATGGATGCACGTTTCGGACACGGTATCATGATCTCCAAACCCTCCTCCCTATTTCAGTAGAATGTCGTGATAGTATGACCCTCTAGTCGGGAGAAAATCAACATTAAAAATAGCTGCAAGCAGCAATGAGGGGGCCAAGCAGCTAAGCAGGAGTTGGGATTGGATTGGACTGGACTGGACATACCAAGTTTGGTTTAAATCGGTGAAAGTGTTGATAATTATAGCACCCCTAGTGGTGAAAGCACACCAAATTAGTTGTGCATCCTCAGGATCTATTCCCAAGTCCACATACCAAGTTTGGTTGCGATAGGTGAAAGTGTTGCTAATCATAGAGCCCCTAGTGGTCAAATGTCACCAAATTTATTGTGGGTCCTTACGGTGTGTTTCCACACAACGAAATTTCGCGTCGCTCTCATTGAGGTTGAATGGAGACGAAATTCGCCCTAGTTGGGCGAAATGAAAGCAAATCGCCGAGGCAGGCGAAACAAAGTTGGCCAAAGTTTAACTTTATTTAAATGAGGACCATTCGAGAACCAATCAGGTCCGCGTCTTTGTGTTTGGAGGCGGGAGTTACAAAAAAGTCTGACCAAGATGGCGGAGACTACCTGAGCTGTAAGCGAAAATTTGTATGTGATTAAAATGTTTCTACCCGAACATTGGCACTTGTATCAACACGAATTGTGGTTTATATGCCACACGAACTTAGTCAGAGCACATACACCACTAAATAGACCACTATATATGTTAGTTTAAGCACTCAATCTTTTTTAGCTAGCTGACAGGCGAAATGCTAGTATTTTAGGACATTGGATTGCATTGTAAACCTAGCTAGACAGCTAGGCTACATGCTGCAACACAGGTATGAAATATATTATGTCTTATTGACCTTGTTGTTTCTATGAACATGAATTGTTGTTTATAGGCAACATCAACTTAGTCGAGGCATAAAGACCCCTGGATATCTTCATTAAGTACTTAAACGTTTGAATTAGCTGATTAGCCTAATTAGCTCGCTTGCCACCACTGGCTAGACACTGCAGTCTAGGTTAGCGGTTTCGCCGTCACGCCCCCGAGGCGAAATTTCGCTGGCCGAAAATCGCGAGGTGTTTCGCTGTGTGGAAACACACCGTTAGGATGTGTTTACGAATCAACGTATCAAGTTTGGTGTCAATACGTAAAAGTCTTCCTAATTATAGCGCCCCTAGTGGTCAAAGTATACCAAATGTATTGTGTGTCCTCAGGATCGGGTCCCGAGTCCATGTACCAAGTTTGGTTTTGATAGATAAAGGCTTTGCTGAGATATGAGCTAATTTCGTGTATCTCTAGCGCCCCCCTAGTGGTCGAAGGTCACCAAATGTATTGTGTGTCCTCAGAATGGGGTCTCAAGTCCATGTACCAAGTTTGGTTTCAATATGTGTAAGCATTGCTGAGATATGAGCCTACTTCCTGTGATTATAGCGCCACACAGTGGTCAAAATTTACCAAATTTCTTGAGCCTCCTCCTAATTGGATTCTGAGCCCATGTAACAAGTTTGGTTTTGATACGTGAAAGTATTACTGAGATATCCCTTCACTTCCTGTTTGGTGGCTTTGCCGCCAATTTTGATTGGCTGTTACGGGCGAACGGTTTTAGGTTTGAAGACAAAAAGGGATATCTTTTTTGAGGCTTGGACTGAAGATTATGTGTGTCAAGTTTGGTGTCAATCAGACAAACTTTGTGACCTGTGAAAACTTTTAGGTGTTTTTTATTAAATCCAATATGGCGGCCGAATCGATTAGGATGACATCAAAGTTTTGCTTGGGTCAGCCTAAGGACCTCCGACTGTATTAACAGACCCCACTAGTACATTTTAATTCCAAACACAACAGCAGCTACAGGCCAAAACACATTGTTCCTAATTGCAGCGCCCCCTAGAGGTCAAAGGTCACTAAAGTATTTGAACATCCTCCTGATGGAGTCTTGAGACTATGTACTAAGTTTGGTTATGATATATGAAATGAATGCGGAGATATGAGCTCACTTCCTGTTTGGCGGCTTCGCCACAAATTTCGATTGGCTGCTACGGGCAAACGCTTCCGTCAATTGTTATGGAAATCAAAGCACTGATAAGGCATGGTCTGAAGATGGTTTGTGCCAATTTTGGTGAGGATCCGATGAAATTTGTGACCTAGGGAAATTTGATAGTGGCTTTGATTAAATCCAATATGGCGGCCAAATCAATTATGTTGATGTCATGAATTGCCATCTGTCGACATTAGGATCTTCCACAGTATTACCAGACACCACTAGTACATTGTAATTCTAGGCACAACAGCCGCTACAGTCCAAAAGGCATGTTACTGATTTACAGCGCCCCTAGAGGTCAAAGGTCACCAAATTTCTAGAGCGTCCTCCTGATGGGGTCATGAGTCCATATACCAAGTTTGGATTTGATGACTGCAAGGGTCGCTGAGATATGAGCTCACTTCCTGTTCCTTCCTCCACTCTCAGGAAACTTCCGGTTTCTGAACTGGTTGCAGTTCCTCTTCTGGTTCCACATGAGGGCGCTCACGAATAAGTGCAGAATGAATGGAGGTCTATGGAGCTGTACCCCTCAAATCCACTTTTCTCTGGATATCATTTTTTGCCCAGAAATTTGAATGTTTCATGCGAAAGAGGGTGCAGAGAAAATACAGACCGCTGAGTATTATATTTTTTTAGTCACTTATTTGTTCTAAAAAGCCTTTCAAAAGTGTCAATGACGTCATTCATTAGCAGAAAGCTAGTGTGTTGTGGGCAACAACGACCCAACCTGTAAGAAATCGAAAGGACGTAAGTACTCGTTCATTCAACTTTTGACCTATAATCCATAGTGAGCTTGGAGAAACCACAATCAAATCTTCGATTTTTCAACCACAACCAGGTGAAAGAGACAAATTTAGCCGTCTAGCTCCATAGACCCCCATTGTTTTTGCACTTATTCGTGATCGCCCCTGGCGGAATTGCAACAGATTGCAGGTACAATGGAGTTAATAGGGAGTGATCCGGCTCTCCGTAAACGGGCTCTGCTATGACCATAACAGCCTTTCCACCAATCAGAGGCATCACTGTGGGATTGTTCAGGATTGTGGGTAATGAAGTACTTATCCAAGAGATTGCGAATAAAAGGAATTTATCTCAAAACAAGGTTAGTGCCCCATGAACTCTTGGTGTCTATAGGAGCATATACAATCGCTTAGTACAGCCGTAGCTGGTCTACCACGTGCAGTTAAGTTTTTATGGCTTATACCGCAATTGTCAATGGAGAAATTGCATTGAATTTTTACATCCAGCATCGGCTGTGGGCGGGACTGTGCAGCTCTATTGTGGAACTATTCACAACCGCTCAATATTTGAACCTGAAGCATAGACGGCTATCAACGTGCAATGAGTCTTCCAACAGAAATCAATGGGATTTTACAAAATGCCAAATAAAACACGTCAGAAACTGTATTTCGCTACGCTACTTGTTTTGGAACATCAACGAACACCACTAACCACTCGGTGAGTTGCACAGTTTTGAAAACGAACGTTAAGGGTTGTTTTAGCACATGTTTGAGTAGCCTACTACAGTATGCCCATTGCCAGCCACCCTGAGAAGTCAAAGGCGATTCAAAACGAGTCAGAAAAGTCGAGACAGGACCAATCGTCAAAATTTCGGTGTCCACCACTCTAGTTCATCCAAAACAAACCAGAAAAGGGCCTTAAAGTGCTAAAAACTGGATTTTTCCTTTAAATATGTTCAATATCCCTAACGGAATGCATGTCTTCCCCAAAAATGACAAAATACAATGTTATATTAAAAATGCAAATGGACGGCAAACTTTAAAATATAGTCTGAAATGAGATGCTATTATCATTGTGACAACAGGGGTATACAAAAAAATCCGATTGTAGTTTACAGCAGCCGACTATTTAGGTTAAGTTTATAACGTTGTGGACGGCCACCAAGCGTCTTCTGCCCCACGGCTGCGCGCACATCTAGTTTTGTTGGTAAACGGGAAACCCATGTATAGACTACTACAGTAGAGTAGCCAGAAATGTTCAAATGGGTGGGCACAGAAAAAAAACGGGTGAGCAAAGCCAATTTGATTGAACATAAGAGAGGCCTAGATAAGATACACCATAGAAACATTAATCATAGGCATGTTATATTTATGACATAAAAGTGGAATTTATAGAACGCATTTGATCACAGCTGACAAATTACGCAAAAACATTTTCAACTGGAGCAAAACAATGCATGAATGTAGCTTCGGCGCCTCACATGAAACACAATTGAGACAATAGATATACCATATTAGGGGTTTGCACGGCGTGTCATCAGATCTGGACATCGCCATATTGGAGATACTCGCCTCATTAGAAAGCATTAGGCACTGAAGTAAAAAACATCGTCAAGGAAAATGGTTAATTATTGCCGTGTTTTAGGTTGTACTAATAGGTCAGACTGAGAAAAAACATCTGGTGTAGGTATCGACTTCCAAAAGTTATTAAAAAACCAGGGAGAAGGGACAATAATGCCAGAAGTTATCAGAGGAAGGGGGGCGCTTGTGGTTGAACTTGGTACTTCGTCTCCCTCACCCAACTCATATGGATCTGCGCTGCCAATAATCCGTAATTTCTCGAAATATCGCACCTTTTCTTGTGGTCCAAGTCCTGCCCTATATGCCTTTGCATCTTAGACGCATTTTGATGAGCTTTTCTGTTGTTTAGACACGGCTACAATCACGTAAGATATCCAAAGTGCATAATACTCCATTGTACTTCATTCACTGAGTATCGCCAATATGGCCGCACGTGCTGGGTTACCATAGTTACCGGCCAGAACGTGACGTCGGTGCAAACCCCTAATTGGACAACTGCAAAGCCTTATCATAGGCATGCTACATTCATGACATGAAAAGTGGAACTTATTAAACAAAAATGACAATGGCGGTACTAAAATGTGTTGGATTGGCAGGATGTCGGAATAGCGGCATGTCTGACAAAAAGCATGTCGGGAGTGGCAGCATGTCACCGAAATTAAGCACAGTACTTTTGTCATCAATTTCTACACGTCCACTCTAATACTCTCCAGCACATACCACATTACATCCTATCTAAAAAAAAAAAGCTAATGTTAGCTCTAAGTGTTGTCCATGATGCAACAATAGCAGCTAGCTATCTAAACCACAGTGTTAGGGCTCTTACAGAGTCAACGCATCGTTACGCATATGCGCCCGCAAGGCTACGCATCACTACGCTCGGCCGCCATTATGCGTCGACTACTTACCAGCAATTTTGACCACCTTGGCTTCGAAGACCGGCCAACCGTAACCTCTTGGCCGCCTTCCTCTCCTCCAACGTTAGTTTCTAGCAAGATGTTGTCCCATCCAGGGCCGTTGAAAAAGTCTTCCTCATTAACATTCAGTCCAAAATTACTAATGCAGTCAGTCGGCCCGCCAATCCACTTAATCAGAGCACACCTGCACCAACTGTCAGTTTCTCAGGCTTTAAGCATACAATCTCAAGACTACACATCCTGTTCTACTGCTTCCTCTGTTCACAACTGTTTCAAAATTAACCACAATTCACACGGCTCCATGCTGGACGGCAAAAAGATAGGAGATGGACGGCAAATTACATTATGTCATAATGATTATGATGAACTGAACACCATTACTATAACATCTTTGTAGTTCAATGAATTGCTGTTTGAGGTCTGATAGTCAAAGAAAGATGCCAGTGGTGTTGTTAGATGAAATGGGCCATGATCACAAATGTAAAGTTATTAAAACTGGTGGCAACAAGGGGAGATATCGTTAGGTTGTAGCTACTGTAATTAACATTATGGTAAATGAACACCCATAAGTATTTCTGGACTAAAATATTGCAAAGCGATTTGGTTACTTTATTTGTCTTGCTTTTATCAGTTGTAACATAGTCAAAACGTTAAGAATGTCATATCAGAACATGAAATAACTTAGCTGCCACACTTAGAAGCTAGCTATTCTAGCTAACGTTCATCGTAGCTCATAGTGCTAGGGCTAATGTAACTTGTACAATGTTTGTACGTTGCCCAGCGAATAAACTTACTTCTTACATGTCTTAAGTTAAAGAAATGAAAGAAATAGGAAATTTAAAAAAACCTTGAACTGTATTATCTGTTTACATTCAGATCTTGCCATAGACTGCCGTCCTGTTCAGAGTCTATGGTTGCTATAGCAACCGCTGCTGTGCTGCATACACTGACAAGATAAGTATGCAGTTGTGGTTGAAATACTCCCGAAACACAAAGAAAACAAACCAAAATATATCTATGCAAGAACATGGGATGTTTTTGTATTCCAAACAATAAGCCAACAGTCGTGGAAGGGCATTACTACGGTTAAATCTCACTATAATCTCCTAGCTGTGCGATATGTCCCATTACAACCCATTGATTTGATTCGTGTTCTTGCCGTCCACTAGGCTATTTTGCTGTGGCGCGAACAAAACGTGACGTCACATGCAAGGGGTGAATAATTCACTGTTAAACAATTTAACCATTTAAGCTATCCACCTATTAAACTGTTCAGCCATTCCAACTATATTAAAC
The DNA here is from genome assembly GCF_046254945.1 of Alosa pseudoharengus. Taxonomy (NCBI): domain Eukaryota; kingdom Metazoa; phylum Chordata; class Actinopteri; order Clupeiformes; family Clupeidae; genus Alosa; species Alosa pseudoharengus. Next base: position 40,781,464 of record NW_027468774.1, read on the forward strand.
CACCACCTACCTAGCAACCAACATAGCAACCACCTCAAGTACCCTAGCAACAGCCTAGCAATCAATGAGTTTAACCTAGCAACCAGCATAGCAACCACCTCAAGTACCTAGCAACAGCATAGCAACCACCATAACTACTCTATCAACAGCATAGCAACCACCATAACTACTCTAGCAACAGCCTAGCAATCACCTCAAGTATCCTAGCAACAGCTTAGCAACCATGTCAAATGCCCTAGCAACAACCTAGCAATCACTTCCAGTTACAACCTAGCAACCAATGAGTTTAACCTAGTAACCAGCATAGCAACCATCACAACTAGCCTAGCAACCACCTCAAGTACCCTAGCAACAGCCTAGCAACCAAGCTAAGTAACATGGTTAGCATAGCTAACATTGTTAGCATAACTGCTAGAAAGCATTAGCTAAGTTAGCAAACTAATACTGTTAGCACAGGTAACTTGTTTACATTGTTAACATAGTTAGCCAATTAGCACATCATCTGTTTTAACAATATATTTCACACCATATGTTTTGCATTTCGCACTGATAATTCCCTGGAATTATGTTTTATATTTGAATATATGTGACCCGCCATATGAAAACCAGCAGCAAGTCGCCCTAGGCGAAATCGCGCAAAACACAATTTAAGCTTTTTTTTCAAATGAGTGATTTTCGTTTTTTTGCAGAATGTGCAAGTTGAAGTCATGATAACCACTCCATGTTTCAGATAACAGTATTGGTTGCCTTAAAAGTATACATTTTGTTGTTGAAATTGAGTATAGTGTTCTGCCCCTCTCTCTTTGTGCTGGGGCGTGTTAGTTAATTTCCATACTATTTTGTTATTTTTTTCGGCCAATCACGTTACAAGCGATACACATGGCTACTTAATATACAGCGACCCTGGAACTCTCTCCTTGGGAGACATTCGTGTAGCGACAAACTTTCTCCAGAGCTTATGTACAAAATACGTGATTCTATAGCTGCCGAAAGTGGCAGGACATGCAAATCATTGGCCATCTTGAAGCAAACAGACGTACAGTAGTTACCAGGCATGGACTGGCCATCGGGCGTACCATTGCCCAGTGGGCCGACGTAAATTTTTGAGCCGGGGCTGTCATGATTTAATAATAATAATAAAAATATTCACCGCAACGGTATTTGAGACACGAAACGCGGCCCATTGGTTGATTTTCTTGACGGACATTGGGCTAGTCCTATGACATCTCTCAGCCCTCCCCCTCCCCTCCCAGGTTTATCAAATTTTGCCATTTGAGCTGTCTGACCGCGGATAGTAGGCCTAATAAACCACAAAAGCGCAAGGGGGGCGCACATAAGCTGCGAGACAAAAGGCTAAAAAGCCTACAAGTGGACGCAGCAAAATGTGTCAAAATCACAGAAATGTTCACCCCAAGGTCGACTGTTACAGCAGGTGCAGGGCCGTCGACATCGAGTGCACCGGCTGAAGGAGTGGAACACAGCTTTGATGTGTAGTGTATTAACACAGAGGAAGGCGAAGTACAGGTGGATTCGAAGGAGGAGAGAGACGTTACGTTTGATGTGCAGTGTAGTGACAGAGGAAGGAGAAGTACCGGTGGATTCGGAGGAGGTGGACAGAGACGTTACGGAGGAGGAGACGTATACCCAGCAGGGACAAATTGAGGAAGAGGTCAGAATCATACCTGTCAACACTCCTGTTTCACCCGGGTTTCTCCCGTATTTCAAGGTCATCTCCCAGCACCCTCCCGTTTTGTTATTTCTCCCGGAAAACTCCCGTAATTTGCATGGCCATTAAACTTCATTTTAAAATCATTGATCCATTCAAGTTGCCAGATTGTGTATGAAATACACCCTACACATACACGATCACTTAATTTCAATTTCAACCTTTTTGTCATAGGCTAAAACCTGGCAACCCAAAACCCAAATAAGCGGGTGCCGACTGCAGTCTCGTCGTAAGCAAGCGGGCTAGTTGAATGGCCTACTCCAGAACTAGCTGTTGTGAAATTTTTGGGAATTTAATTGATTAACACATCACATAAATTGTTATTGAGTGTTGTTGATACACTGAACTTGTGCCCTCGGAACCAAATCTGACAGCAAGCAGCTTTGGAGTTTTGGATAGGCTGCAGGCAGGCAGCTGGTGGATACATAACTGGCATGCGTAAGGTAATGGTAAGGTAAAAGCAACGACCGAAATGCAGTGCTGAAACACGTGTATGAAACGTATTAAATATGCAAACACAGATCCGGTATAAACACTGACACCCCCCCCCCGAAAAAAAACCTCCCGTTTTTGGAAAGCTAAGTGTTGACAGGTATGGTCAGAATAGCTACTGTAAATGTTAGCAGAATGAAGAGGGACATTTCATGGAGGGAGGGCTGTTGTGTGTGTGTGTGTGGAGGGCTGGGTGGGTGTCCACCTGCTCCTCCGCTTTCGATTGACATGCATTTGATCATTTCTCTGCGACATGCATCAGTAGCAAAGAAGCCATCTGCATTTTACATTGCGCTATTCGATTGTCGTCGACGCGGAGAGGAGAAAAATGAAATAAGTTATCCACAACAAATCAACGAGTGGTCGGCCTCAGAACGCACTCAACTTTTTAAGATCTGAAGTCAGTCATGATTTGTCGAAATTGTTGTCAATCTTGACGCAGTACAACAAGCAAACCTATCACATTTCTGTGCGCATACAGGCAGGTACACACACGTACAGTAGGCCTAGGCTACACACGCACGCACTCAGAAAGACACTAGAATGACACAGCAATTATGATAGCCTGTAACAATGAAAATGTTTTGGGATGTGTGTATCTTCACTTAATAGTATCTGGGGAGATTGTAGGCTAAAAGTGTGTAAATGCTCAACATACGAAATAATTACAGGACTCATTTTATTCAGTCAGACTTAAAACATGCATAATAATAGTAGCCTATAGAGTTTTGTGCACAACCTTGTCCTTGCTGGTTTGGAGGTGGTCACCAGTGGTTGTGTGTGTGTGTTTTAATAGCCTTTGTTTTCAAATAATGCTATGAGTAGGTGTCCAACTTTGGTTATTTTAGTGTTATTTTAGCTTGCCATAAAGTCAAGTCGTCAGTTTTATTTGTATAGCGCATTTAACGTGCACAGAGTGCAACCCAAAGCGCTCCACATATAGGCTAAGACATTGTCATTGACACATAGACTAACAAAGACAATAGCGGACGGAGCGGCGTAGTCGCCAGCGTACCCGTGACACCAAGACATAGAACTACATTTAAGAAATAACAAACGCAAAAGATGCCGGACGGAGCGGCGTAGTCGCCAGCGTACCCGTGACACCAAGACATACAACAAACAAGTTAATAAATAAAATAAATAAAAATAAAAAATAAAATGAGTCCAATTTCCAACCGGCTGAAAATGTCCAAGGGCAATGATGACTCGCGTGAAACTGCGCACAGCTGTGTCTCCACAACCGATGCATGCAACGCCAACAAAGTTCTTTACACTCACTGGCAGTCTGGAGATAACGTGAACGTTAGGCCTTGTTATAGTCTGGATATCACTGGAAGCATAACAGTCCGAAGTCATGGGCGATCTTGTAGATCAGCAACTCGGTGGACTTTTAACAGCGACCGTTTGTTGGTCCGTAATGCAGAGTTCTTCAACGTTAATGTCTGCTCAATCCAGACTCCAGTCAGTTGACATGGCAGCTCACTGGTCAGAAACAGCTCGGCGGCCTCAGCAGATCTTTCTCAGAGTAGCTCCAGCTGCTGTCCCGAGAAATCCCCTCGACTAGACAGTGAAGTGCAGCACCGGCTCACAGATGGATGGGAAGGATGTAAGAGGCCCAGGGCAAAAGCTAGCCATAGCAAGCTCCCAATGGACAGACGTTAACAACATCAGCCGACTTGAAAGCAGTAAAAAGGACTAAGAGAATAACACGAAAACTATCAAAAATAACGTAAATAAAGAGAGAAAACATTTAACTAGACAAATCAATACAAAAAATAAACGTGACATTACATAAAATTACGAACATTACATAAAAACAAACAAAAACATGATGCCAGACGGAGCGGCGTGTCTCGCCAGCGTCCCCGTAACCTAGCAACATAAATATAAAGTTATAGTTTGCAGGTGTTATAGCTTACAGTTATTATTATCATTTATTACACGGCTCTTCAGAGTGCTGCAGAAAGTTCCATTCACATGAATGGGCCTTCCCAACGTTCGGGCCTATGTTAAATCTACATAAATCACCGGCAAAGCATTTAATCACCGCTGTCAATGGCAACGGGTTTTGTGCTTCAGATTAATGTCTTTCATATCACTACGCAAGGACTGGAACTTCATTCAAACGTGAAAGCAGACGGTTGATCAGCTGTGTTCTAAAGAATGTTTGATTCAAGTTCAGCAGCGTGTGTTGTTGCGAACTATTTGTTTCTCAGCAAATGCCACGATGAACGGTAACAAATAGGCTAGGTTATGTAGGCTAAAGTCATATCGTGGGGAGTTTATTATTTCGTTTTGGCAAGTAGCCGTATAATAAGCGGGATAATGTATAGAACGCCGGTCATTACTGTGAAAATAAGTCCCTTCAGGGCGGAAGCCCTGTCGGGACTTATTTTCCCAGTAATGACCGGCGTTCTATACATTATCCCTTACGTAATATTAGTGAAACATTGCTTTCCCGAAATGGATGATAAATGTGCGCATATATCCTCTGGTATGTCGTGTGCCTCAGCATATCGTATAAATAATCATGGTGGGCCGCCATGGCCAAAAATGCCCGGCCCATTTTTTGGTCCCAGTCCAGCCCTGGTAGTTACTTCGGAGATGACTACATCCACCAAAAAGCCGCAGACGAAAATAAAGTCCCCCCGGACCACGTATTTCATCAGAGGCAATGAAGTCTGCAGAATACTTTTCAATTTCTCATGGCGTAAGTAGTCCCTGTTACATTGCAATCCCTGCTACATTGCTTGCTAGCTAGCTACATTGTTATTAGCTAGCTCAGTACTGTCATTTAAAGTGATATGCACATCGAAACTATGCTGTAATGGGAGGTTTTTGGCTAGTAATGTGAGCATCTGCTATTAATTTGAATAATGCTTGAATTGCTAAAATGGACTGATGCTAATGATTTAGCACCTAGCCTACTGGAGGATAGTTTGTATGAATACATCCAGAGTAATGTGCAAAGGGGCCTGTTAGCTTTGCCTGAATTGAATGTGATGCTAATGGTTTAGCAACTAGTCTACTTGAGGACAGTAGGCTATTGCTACTGAATTGCTTTTCCATTTCAATAAAGTACCTTCTAATTCTGAGAAGTCCAGTGAAGTGCCTTATGAAAATAACACTACATCAATATTAACAACACTACAATTCTTTCTGCCCTGCAGGCTAATAGATCCAGGTGTCACAGTGACACCTGTAGGGGGAAGGGCTACAGATACCAGATGTCACAGTGTGACACCTGTAGAGGAGGGCTTATCTCAATGAGATGGGTATATTCAAATGACCACAACTTATTCAAATATTATCAGATCTCCATGAGTGAGACATCATTGGATAGCTAATAACTCACAAATGTTAATCATGATTTGCAGCCTTGACCCCATTTTTGCCCCAAACTGACCAGAATAACCTGACCTAACAACTTTTGGTGAATATGCCCGCATGTTTTCAAATACAGTTTGCAAGATGGGAGTTAAGTTTCAGAGTTGATGTAGTCTTTGACAGGTACCAAAAACAATCAATTAAAGCAGGTACAAGGATTAAGAGGAAACAGCGCCACAAACCCAAGAGATTGGTCCAACTTTATGGCACTTGAGGACAATTAGGCGGATCTGGCTCTTTTCCTCTCAAACCATCTCATCAAACACAGCCCAAAAGAAGAACCTGTGATTGTAGTGTCTGGGGGGTTTACAGAGGCAACCACTGTTATGTCATCAGATCCCACGCTCACAATCTCCTCTCTACAGGCTGACCGTGAGGGAGCTGACACACGTCTGATTTTACACTGCATGCATGCTCACTTGGAAACAATTGTCGTGTCAGCACGAGATACAGATGTGTTTATTCTGCTTCTCTACATGAAGACTGGCACCTCAAAGGCCCCTAAATATTTGCCTGTGCATGAGATTCACAAGTTGCTGTCTCCTGATCAGTTACAAACATTACTTGCTTTCCATGCTGTCACTGGTTGTGATAGTATGTCTCAGTTCAGTGGCCACAGCAAGAAAACAGCCTGGCAGGTGTTTCTCAGTCATCATACTGATCTTCTTGGCCTTGGGAAGGGCCCTATAACAGAAGATATACTGAGGTAAACTGAGGCGTTCATCTGTAAGATCTACGGTGTGCCTGAGGTCGACACTTGTGATAAAGCGAGAGTCAAGATTCTGTATTGGTCATTCACAGGAGACTCTACCACCAACTTCGGATGCAGCAAAATTCCATACCATGCGGGCTCATTACCAAGCCATGGTATGGAATCAAGCTGACACGTCACACCCTGATCTCCCTCCAGCTACTGAAATGGGATGGATAAATGTGGATGATTCCGTTAGTGCCACAGCTACTATCTCTTCCACCAATTCCAAAAGCTTGTAAGGAGATCACCTCCTGTGCTTGCTTCCAGGGATGTCTAAGCCAGCGCTGCAGTTGCAGGAAAAGTGTCATGCAGCTGCAGCAGCACCTGTCAGAACACTACTGGAGAGGAGGAGGATGATTATGATAGCCTAAGTGTGTAGCCTACCTCTTCATACCAAGAAGTTTAAAGAATTGAATAGAATAGAATGGATTAATTACTAAATAAATAGGTAAATATGCATTATTAAATAAATAGTTAAAATACAGATAAATAGATAAATACAGATAAATAATATAAATAGATAGTTAAAATATGGTAATCAACTTTGTTTCTAAACATGTTTCAAGTAAATTCTTCAGAAAGCCATCAACCTATTTCATGGTCCTTTTTTCATGAATTATTCATTATCCGAGACAACAATTTTAACCATGTACATTAATTTTAAAGCATTTTCTCTCTTGATCTTAAATCTGAGCATGGCATTGGATATGTGAAAACCTATAAAAGCACATTACATTCAGGTTTTTTTCAGGTTGTACAGAAGATTTGAATTCAGCACCCTTCAAAACCCTTAAAAATGTTGTATGCTAAAAATTAACATGATTTGCCTTCAGGGTTAATTTCTTTTAAAAATTGACCTAGACTATAACACGGGGGTCCGGGGATGTCTCCCCGGGATTTTTTTCTTTTCTGGTTGCTAATCACACTATTTTAACATGTTTTGAGAGGGACAGGCCCATCCTTTTTCTGACGCACGTCACGTCAGAGTACCCGATGGGTCCCGCAGAAAAGTTGCTAAAACGGGTAAATTATGACCTCCCTAAAATTTACGGGCCTTGCGGGCGGATACGATGAGAACCAAAACTATAGAAATAAAACATCATTGAAAAATATGTGAAATATTTGTATATCTAAATTACCATTACCACATCTTAAATATGTGTTTTAGTCAACGATACGACACTTGACCCATCACATCAGTAGGCTACTGCGACTTTTGAATTATTTGTTTGGGATCTATGTGTGAAAACATTAAACAATATAACCGTCTCGTAGTTGGAGCGCAAGAGAGTAGGCTACAATGGATGAAGTCAAAGTAAAGTTGGCTAGTGGCAGGCTCAGGTTGTTTTTTTCTTGTTCTCTTTGTTTCATTAACAGGTCCATTTTATGTAGAATAATGTTCTGATGCAGCAAGGTTTAGGCTATGTTTCGTTGTTGTAAGGTTATCCCTGACGCAAAATGTAAAAAAAAAAAAAAAGGTCGCCCTTTACGTGCTTGAATTGTCCGAGAAAAAAAATAAAGCACATTCATTTGAATGATTTTAGCTTGTGTGTGATTTATCGCGGGCAAAATATTAACGGGTCCGGGCGGGTGCGGATTTAATTTTAAGATCACCACAGGTGACGGGTCGGATCTGGTGCTGAACTTCTCGGGTGCGGGCGGGGGCGGGTCTAAAAAAATGGACCCGTGCAGGACTCTGCGTCACGTTACCCCATGCATTAAACCAAATGTCACTGCTTGAATAAATGAAAAACATAGCCTACTGAACATGGGCATCGCCATAGTTCACGATGACAATGAAAACGTTTAGCCTAGCCTACTTGGTTTCTGACAGAAATTACGTTTTATGCCAACATATTGTAGAAACACAACCACGGCCTTTATTTGGTGAATGGAGGTGCAAATCTCCTTTAGGCTAGTTTCTTTGGTTATTATATAGTCTACGATTCACTTTAACCACAAAACTTTTTGCCATCGCCACATTTACAAATATGAAATTTACCTTCGGCTATCAGTGATGCTTCGAATCGCAATTGAGTGCGCATTTAATGTAACATCCCACATGATTTCCAAGAGGCCTTTAGACAGGCTAATTTATGACTTCACTAGACTATTATGACCGCCGCGCAGCGAAGAAGAATTACCCATGGAGGTATTATATATAACTGGAGAGAGTGGCTAAGTCCCGCCCCCAGTGTTGGGAAAGTTCACTTTCTACGTGAACTAGTTCAAAGTTCAGTTCACAAATTTTAAAATGAACTAGTTCAGTTCATAGTTCATAATTCAAAATTTTGAACTAAGTTCACACTTTCCAAAAATGAACTAGTTCATAGTTCTTTTTTTTTTTCATATGTTGCTGCGAGCTATTATTTTTCAAAATTATTGCCACAGCCCATATAGAATGCAGTTAATTTGGGTTGAGGATCTGTCTTGACAGTCTTTTGATTTTGTATTGGCTTGCACATACCTTGAAAGGCTAGCCAGGTGCTTCAGTTCAATGTGCCGTTTCAGGTTTGCTGTGGATGTGACTGAAGTGCGGGCAAAGTTTGCACAGAAATGTACGATTTTTCCCATCCTCACCGACCTTGTCATAAAACTTGTTTAAATGATCATACGACGCCTCCTTGCTGCTTTGTCGTCTACATCAGCCTTTCTCAAACTTCTTTGACCTGAGGCCCAGTCAAGGCATACTTTGGGGTCATAGGGCCCACCTACATGAACCCACCCCCTCCTCCCACCCCCCATTAAATTATAATGATATCACAATTATTATTATTTTTATACTATATTGCTATACATGCACTTCAAAACAGTCAATGTTTAAAGTGCTAAGATTGTTCACAAAAGTTTGTGAAAACATGCACATCAGAGTACTGCTTTACTACTGTAAAATATAATTAGGCCTGCAATGTTTTTGCATTGTTGGATGATGCTTGCATGAGAAATACTTCTCAAAACAAAAGCAATTATATGGGTGCCGTTGTTTTGGGATCTTTCCCTCATGCAAGCATCATACACTGATAGAATATTTATATGCTATTTAAATACATTTCATTTGAATGCCTGATTGTAAGGATTCAGGAAACACAACCAGCTTTTGTGAATGGTAAATGGCGGATCAGATCATGCGTAAATCACTGATCTGGAGATCTTTAGCTATCTTTAACTAAGACTAATTAATAGCTTTTGGCTGACTTTAATACTTAATGCTAGACAGTGTTTTATATAGTCTGTGCTCTGTTTTTATGGAAGTTGCGTAAATCCACGTCGTTCTATTAAATGTCGTTTCATAATTAAATAGCCTTCCAATAGGTTGAGCTTAGCTTTGCTACCAACGTGCACACGCATGCATTGAATAAACGCTCATACCACGACTTAATTCTATGCCTCTATGTTTGATGACACCAAATTAACAAGTATTTCCTACTAATTGCAGAAACGTTTGTTTTCTTTTTCTGTCCGCGGTTCCTTGATCAATTGCGCAGCAAATTATCAGACGATGCCCCGGGAATAATTTCACTCTGCAGACCAGCATTGTCCACGTTGCGGACCGCGGCCCATAGTTTGAGAAATGGTGACCTGCATGCTGCCATATTAAGGCCTTTTTACGGTGTGTTTTAGCCGGGTTTTCATGTGGAAGGCTGTGTAGAAATCTGGCACCCTATTGAACGAAGTTAAACTGAAAGAGCGTGCCGCTCACAGACACCAGAATGAACGAGTTCACAGTAACGTTCATCAGGCAGTAATGCAGGACGTTCAGTTCAAGTTCGGTCAAAATATGAACGAGTTCATGAACTTTCGTTCAATGAACGCGTTCAGGCACAACACTGCCCGCCCCCATTCATTTCAATGGCCCATGCTAGGCTAGCTTAGCCTAGAAATCTAGACACACCCTAGCGGCAGCTAATTTAATTTGCTGCCCGGGCTAGTCTAGCAACTCTCCGTTGGCTTGCGAGCTGGAAAAATTAAACTTCGATAGGACCAATCACATCGTGTATAGTTACTTAGTTATAGTTACTTGCCCGTTTTAGTTGATATCTAGCTTATTTAGCACCCACATGAATAATTAAATCAGTTTTACCCTGTTTGGCTGCCTTGCAGCCATAGACCATTCACAATAGGCTCCTTCTAGCCTGATGAGCCAGACCCACATTAAAATGTAGGGTCTGGGCACTCACCGTTAGCAGTGCTCAGTCGAGGGGCGGGATAATCGGTTGTCTTTTAAATTCCCTCTGCACGCAATAGGACAGCGCTATGAGTCCCATGTGTTTCCCACCAGCGGAGCTAGTTGGCTAGTTCAAACTTTTGCCAACTTAACTCATGTCACACATGTTAGGTTTTGTGACTATATTGGCCACTAGGGGTCACTCTTGCATCCTTGCCATTTTTGTTTTGACAGCTTGATTATTTGTGTTTGTTTAGACAGCCATGTGCTTCTTTGTTTTGATGGTCATGTGATTCTTTGTTTAGATGGTCATGTGATTTGTGCCCCACCTGTTTTTGGTTAACTTTCCCTCCAATTCTTAATTTCCAATTCTGTGGTGGTCATGTGATCAATAACCTTGGGTATTTATTCCACCCTGTGTTTTGTTCTTGTCACTGAGTCTTTGTGCTCTTTGAGGGTGAGTCACTCGTGTACCTTTTGGGAAAAGACTTTGGAATTACCTTTTTGTTTGCTTGGAACTTTGCGTTTGTAAAACTTTGTTTGTTTGGAATTTTAGTATCTTCTGAGCGTTTTGGATTTTACTTTCTCTTTTTGTACACTTGATTGCCTTGACTGGACATATCTTCATTGCAAGCTGTGAATTTTCCTGGACTTTGCCATTTAAACTTCATTGAACTTCATCCTTGTTGTCGGCCCTCTGCACTTGAGTCATTTCTCTGTTTTGCCTAGTGGGTGCTCACTGGATTAGACCAGTAGCCAGGGTTCCAGTCCCAACCCCCCTAACAGAAAGACTCAGTCATGACTGACTCAGCAGAGGCTTCTTTGGCTGGTAACCCAGCAGAGGTTCAGAACATAATGGCTGCTTTAACAAGCTATGGAGCTACCATGGAAACTCACGGACAAGCATTGATAAGACAACAAGAAACCCTTGCTCGCCACGATGAACTGCTACAACAGATTGGGAATGCCCTTGCACAGCCTACCTCCGTCCCCTCCTCCTGTTCACCCATCTGCTCCAGCTCCAGTGCCTCCTGCCATGCTGCCTCTTACACCTCATGAACCCCGCCTTCCTGCACCACAGAGGTATGATGGCAAGCATGGTGAGTGCCTAGAGTTCCTTACCCAGTGTCAACTCACCTTTGAGCTCCAGCCTACCACATACACTTCTGACCGCAGCAAGATTGCATATGTAGTAACTTTGTTGGCTGATTAAGGCACAAGCTTGGGCAACAGCCATCTGGCAGAGACAGGGACCTGAGTGTTCAGATTTCAAGAAGTTTATGGATGAGATGCTTCGTGTTTTCGATCAATCAGACATCAGCCAAGATGCAGCCAAGAAACTTATGTCCATCCGGCAGGGAAGAGGTTGTGTCGCAGACTATGCCATCCCGTTTCGTGCACTCGCAGCAGTCAGTGGATGGAATGACACTGCCCTGGTTTCAGCTTTCCACCATGGTCTACCTGACCCCATTAAAGATGGTCTGGCCTCTATAGGTTGCCCCAGTGAACTAGAGACTCTGATCTCACATGCCATTCGCCTTGACAACAGGATTAGAGAGCGTAGCCGAGACCCGAGCTTTCCTTACCTCACTGCTTCATCCTGGACTCCACCCACCTCCGCCAGTGACTGTCCGGAGCCCATGCAAATTGGCCGTACTCGTCTCACCGCAGCTGAGAGGGAACGCAGAAGGAGGGACAAGTGCTGCATCTACTGCGGCAAACCTGGCCACTTCCGAGCATCTTGTCCTGAGCTCTTGGGAAAAGGACCGTCCTGTCCAGCCGAGGGAGGGTTGTGACGGGGACCACCCTCTCTCCCGAACTTTCTGGCCAAGGAGTCTACATCCCGGTCTCCATCTCATGGGGTGAATCTGTCCATTCCTGCCAAGCATTGTTAGACTCCGGGGCTGCTGGAAATTTTATGGATGTCCATTTTGCCCGAAGAATCAATGTCCCTACTGTTCCTCTTGAAGTTCCTTTGTCAGTTTCTGCTCTAGATGGCCAGGCTTTAGGTGATGGAAGAGTAACCCAAGTAACTTCCCCAGTTGTTCTCCAGTCTCAAGGTCACAGAGAGGAAATATCCTTGCATCTGATTCATTCACCAGAGTTCCCTGTAATTCTGGGCTTCCCTTGCTTACCCGCCACAACCCTCACATAGACTGGGCAACAGGCCAGGTTGTGGAATGGGGCCCCACATGCCATGCCTCTTGTCTGCTCTCTAGTTCTCCTGTGTCTCCTGCCGAGCCCCCTGATCTCCTCCAGAGTACTGGGATTTGAAGGAAGTTTTTAGCAAGAGTAGGGCTGCCACTCTTCCTCCTCACCATGCCTATGACTGTGCCATAGACTTGCTTCCCGGGGCTACCCCTCCTCGTGGCAGGCTGTTTTCTCTTTCTCAGCCAGAGCGCAAGGCCATGGATGAATACATCAAAGATTCCCTAGCCTCTGGGTTCATCCGACCCTCCACCTCGCCTGCTGGTGCGGGTTTCTTCTTTGTCAGCAAGAAAGATGGGGGACTGCGACCGTGTATTGACTACCGGGGCCTGAATAAGATAACAGTACGCAATCACTACCCCCTTCCGCTGATGTCCACCGCATTCGACCTGCTCCAAGGTGCTACAGTCTTCATGAAGTTGGACTTGCGGAATGCGTACCACCTCATTCGTATCAGACAGGGAGACGAATGGAAGACTGCCTTTAACACCCCATCAGGACACTATGAGTACCAAGTGATGCCTTTTGGACTTACAAATGCACCAGCAGTCTTCATGGCCCTTATCAATGATGTCCTGAGGGAGATGATCAACAAAAATGCTTTTGTTTACCTTGACGACATCTTAATATTCTCCAAGACCTTGAAAGAGCACCGCCACCATGTCCGCCAAGTCCTTCAGAGGCTACTGAAGAACAGTCTGTTTGTGAAAGCCCAGAAATGTGAATTCCATGTCCCAGAGGTCTCCTTTCTGGGCTTTACTGTACGGACAGGACAACTTCAGATGGATCCAGCCAAGACCCTGGCCTGCTCCTGGATCAGTGAAGGAGGTTCAGCGTTTTTTGGGCTTTGCGAACTTCTACCGCAAGTTCATCAGAAACTTCAGTTCCTTGGCAGCGCCCATCTCTGATCTCATCTGAACTTCATCCTTGTTGTCGGCCCTCTGCACTTGAGTCATTTCTCTGTTTTGCCTAGTGGGTGTTCACTGGATTAGACCAGTAGCCAGGGTTCCAGTCCCAACCCCCCTAACAACACAACATCCATCTTATTTGTTTTCAAGTAGCAGGGAATTCAAGCCAAACCGTTGCAACTCTGCCATCAATCATTATGTTAAGCCTGCCTAACGACTCTATACACAATTTGATTGGCCTGATAGAAGTTTAATTTTTCGAGCTCACAAGCCAACGGAGAGTGACTAGCCCTGGCAGCAAATGTAATTTGCTGCCGCTCGGGTGCGTCTAGATTTCTAGGCTAGGCTTCTTCAACTTCCATCTGAATCGCCAACTTGAAGGTAATGTAACAGTGTGGTGATCAGAGGGATGTTTTGCATCACAGTCTGTCTTTATTCAGATTGGCCTGTTTTTTAGCGGTCATTTCAAAGTCTGAGATTTGCATGAAGGAGGAAACAACCGTATTTTCAATTCACTTTAGCTTTGTGGCCATGCACCATACTCTGTTTATTCAACACAGCCAAGGTAAAAACAGTTTCCCATTCTGTCATCTTTAAGAATCAGGCAAATCGCCTACTTGCTAAGACTTGCCTCTCATGCATGGCGTTGCTAGTACGATCTCAGTACATGACTGCCTCTCTCATAATGCACTTACTGAATGTGACATTACTCAGGTGTAAGCCAGTGTTTGGATGTCTGTTTGCTTTACAAAGCGGTTGGTGTATTGACTGGATTGTGTGTATGTTTGTGTGTGCTCATGCCTCAGGTACAAGGATATGATATGACATTCCAGTAAAAGTATATATTATGCAACATATGTCTTTCTAGTATGCTTATTCTTTTCAATGGGAATGTAGTCTTTGTTATTTGTTACATGAGTTGTATTTAGTAAACCAAATTTTATCCAGATGGTATGTTCTTAATGCTATAACTATTTTGAATTGTAACCTATGTATCATTATATGTATGGCCAGATTATTGTCTACACAGCCCTAATCTCTATTACAATGCACACATGCTGCACTTTATCTTGAATGTCAGCGCTCATTTGTAAGTTGCTTTGGATAATAGTGTCAGATAAATTATAGATATTAATGGGATGCTGACAGTGCTTTATCATTCATTTATTTAGCTCAGCTGATCCATAGCCAAATGTGAGTGACTAAGATTTATGTATTCAGTAGTAAATCATAATACGTCAGAACGTGAACTAAGGCTTTACTGTAGCTGACCACAACATGAGGGAATAATGGTGCTCTGATGGAAGTAATATGCAGCGTATGCTGTCATTTTAATATAAATACAAAGCTGCAGCCATTGAACACACAAATATAATTATATATTTTTGCTGTGTTGCAAGATTTTTTTTTTTAAAGCATATGCCAATTAAGGGTAACAAATGTAAGTGTACTTCCTGTCTTGTGTTTTCAGAACTGACTGTAATGAGAAGTTTGCTAAACATCACAAATACATTGTCATTTTTGACTGCTTATTATACCTCTCAAAAGAATCCTCCGTTAATACATAGTCAAGGAAACAAGTGAAAAGGCTCAGACTAAGGTATAAACAATTTAAGCAACTTGTTAACAATCAACTTATTGCTTCAAGTGCATGAAAGGGTGTCATTTCACTGGGTGTTTTAGCAGATGTGAAAATGTTGTTTGTGTATTTGATATATATGTCCAGTAGAGGACAGTGTAGCTATACATGTATAGTACAACCCAGAATTTTACAGATCGCTTCCAAAAAATGGGACTTACAGTTTCTTACTAGGATTTTTCCCACTATTAATCAGGATTTTACTTCTGTACTACACAATTGCTATATGATTTTGTTTTTGAGTCTAAACCAGTGGCACATGCAGACTAGTTCTAGTCAGTGTTAGTCCTGACCCCCGAAATTTGGTCTATCAGTACCATTCAAGGGGAATAAGTCTCATAGTGATTTTATACAACCCTAGAATTAGACAATATGTGATAGTATTGCATTTGGGGTAGCATGGGTTTTCAGCAAATTTATGAAGACATTCTCAAAAATACAGCATTTCAAGAATAACATTTCACTCTAATAAAAAATGGAAGAAGTGTGGTCTGCACACTGAAATTGCTCCAAGAATATAAACTTTATTATTTTAAAAACAAGGCAACGTTTCGATCACCCTGGATCTTTGTCAGGCATACTCTAATAAAACATTAAATACAAAAAGAATAATTTAGGTAATGGCTAATGTACATATTTATATTTATAAATATGTTTTTGTGGGGATATTCTCCTGCAATATATCTCTGCATAAGCGGATAATAGACATAAACAGGGTCATGGTACACAAAAAGCTACTATCAAGGCAATGCTATCACTTATTTCCACAGTTGACAGTTGAGTTCACCCACTGATAAGCATGCATGGACATTGTCATTGAGGTCCTTAGAAGAAAGTACTGTATTTTATTTGTTTGAGTATGAGATAGAAATGGTGTTCAGGCAAATATGGATTTAAAGTTTAGTTCAAGGTAGAAAATTGAAAGGCTAGCATATTGATATGCAATTATCCTTACCCTTAAGGGTAACTGGTGTAGTGAATGTTCCCCTGTGTGTGTGTGTGCGTGTGTGTGTGCTTGACATAGAAATTGTCAAAAGGAGGAATATGAAGTGTGTGTATGTGTGTTTGCATGTGTGTTGGAGAGTGAGAGAGAAAGCTGCATGAATGAAAGGGCCCTTTGACTGTGCAAAGCCTGCATACCTTTGGAGAGGAGTGAACTCCACATCTCCCCTTTGGTGACCAAAGCTGTCAAGACTTTTCCTCTCCTCTCAGTCAGTATGTCTATATCATTTTAACTGCCTGTCTGAACAAGGCCTCACTGGCTTATGGGCTAAATAAATCATCCGCAAATCTCTGCTCTGCTCTCCCCCAATAACCTTTCACCCCTGCTTTGAGAGGGGGAAAATCACTCAACTTTTCTGGCCCTAATGACGTATTGCCATGAAATTTGAACAGTCTCACACCCAAAGTTGTGGAAGTGAAATACTTTGCCTTAAGCTTCTCTGAAAAATTATTTTCATTAATGTCTTGTTTTTTTGACTCCCTGTGAGGATGTTTTGGCAAATGGCAAGCATTTATTTATTTATTTATTTATATTTCAAATGTAAAAACAGCCATGGATAAATGAGCAATACAGCAAATGAAGCAATCCACCCATACATTACACACCCAATTTAAAAGGCAATATAAGAGAAATGCTTAAAGATGAATGCCATATGAAAGTGCTTTTTATCACTTTATTCTCTCTCTCTCTTCCTGGTCTCCCACTCTCTCTCCATGAGATCTATCAGCTATTACAAGCTGCCTCTTTTTCAGTGCTCCTTAAAGCTTACTGTAAAATGGGAGACACAAGGTTAAATGAGTCTGAGGTGTGTTGCAGTGTCTCCACAGTCAATTAACACGAGTTGCCATGCAGTTTCCTTCCTTTCCATGAATGTTTGATTGACGCCAGTCGCCACAAAACCCACAGTGTCATGGATAAACGGATAAAGTAAAAATGAACCACCGCCATAAGGCATCCAACTAATGAGATTGCACAGGCGGACTGATGCTTGGGTTTTCTCTAAAATGCTTCATGAATTCTGGCAGGTTCTGTGAGTAAGGGCTGAGCTGCGCCTTCCCCTGTTCGCACATCACATTAGCTGCAAGTAAATCTGATCAATTCATCAGATGACACGGGTCATAAATTCCAAAGGGATTTACAAGCACCGAAGGACTTACTACAGAACTGGAAGACTGTCGAGAGACGCATAATGGAAAAATTAATAACAAGGAGAAGCAATCTCAGCCCAAGTCCAAATTTAAGTTTAGTTCAAAATTTTGAATTTTATTGCTAATTATTACTAATCATAAAATTAACACAAAATGAATTACTGATCTACAAGTGTCTTTAACACCCGCACCTGAAACTCACTCTGAGTGTCAGTTTTTATAGGGAAGCATTTTTAAAGAATGCTGTAAAAATACATTTTTATATTGTATGTCAGTTTCTGCGATGAAGATAAGGAGGAGGATTTGTGTCCCTTTCACAGCTAAGAGGCAACAATATGATGATTAATCTCGACAAGCTCCCTGTGGCTTCATGTCAACTCCTGATTCCATCCAACCAAATTAAGGGCAGTGGGCCAAAATAAAGGGAAAAAGTCTTCCACCACATTTCTTTCCTTCTCTCTCTCTCTATCTGTCTGTCTGTCTGTCTGTCTCCCTCTGTCACAATATACATCACCCATATATTATCCTGGGAAATACATCTTGAATGCCTGATACTTCGAGCTAAAATCAAATTTGGGTATTTGCAACTACACTATCAAGTCATACAAATAAACATTTACTCACTACTGTGTGTGGTGGGTCACTGATACACCACTAGCGATGTGTTTATCTGAAGGCAAGTCCTGTTAACATCGGACAGGGACCACATCCAGGTGCTATACTCAAATTCTGTATTCAAGGAAACCCAAAGATCCCTAAGGTTTCAAATAGGCACACACTTTGTCATTGAAGACATCATGTGGACAGGACACACAATGTGGATGTGAATGGAAGCCTACCTTTTGTTCGTCAGGTTATGGATCCTATTTAGTTTAGTTTAGTTATCTAAAATAGACCCCCATCTTTGAGGTGGTCTGCAGGTGTGCTCCATTCCATAATGATAATTGAATGTTGATAGTACAACTATCACATTTGTCGTTATTTCTCTGCTAGTTAGCCAGTGAATCTGCACAGCGTCAGGGTATATCTTCCAGCATCTAACTTGGTTTTCAAATGAAAGGCCAGATTTCTTATTAATGTCACCAGGGGTCACCGTAGAGTATCTACTGATTGAAGATTAATTCTCCCATCCTCTTACACCACCAGGGGGAGCTCCTGTGTTATGTAGATCCACTCCGGTGTCATCACAGCTTTTTTTGTTGATCCTAACTTCTGTCTTCAATACAGCCAATCAAGGGTTACTCATTTGGCTATTTGGCTTGTGATTCAATCAAAAAGCATGAAGTAGAGCTGTGCCTTGTTTTTAAGTCCTGTCCTCTGTTCTCTGGTGCAGTGGTCAAAAAGTCTTAGTAGATAGGCAAGGAGGACTTGCACTCTGAGAAACAAGCAATCACAAAAGGTTGGTTTTTAAACCACTGTATTTAGTTTTTTACATATTTTTTTCAAAAGTTTTTTGAGGCAACACAGTGTGCAAAAAGTGCAAGAAAGTGCAAAAGTGCTGTACAAACGTTTCAGTCAGTGAAGACTATCCTCAGTGCAGTCCTTTTGGTTGCCTCACTATGCTGCTGCTCTTTTTTGCACTGAAGATAATCATGGGAGTTGTACTGGAATCGCAGCGCGCTTTATCTATTGCACGATGGGTAATAATTTAAAGGAATCTAGTTGCAGTCTTGTAGATAGTGACCTTGCAAGATCCCTAGTCATTGCTAAATAATAGTCTGTGACTGTACTGTTTCAAAAATCTTTTCCAAATCTTTGCAAATCTTTCCAAAGTCTGTCAGTGTAAGGAGGGCTTAATGTGAGCTGGCTGGAGTTTCCCATATGACAAAGAGACAGGTTGGCTGACTGTTGACAGAATGATTAGGAGGTTCTCCACCCATGAGGTAGGTGTGGCACAACTGTTTCCACTTCTCAGTCTGTCATTCTGACTGCTGTCAATCACACTCACAGCTGTGAGTGATTGACACAAGTTGACGGATTAAGACACCACAAGGGCAGAGCTGTTGAGAGATTGTGTGTGTGTGGAGTCACTGAGAGGGTAGAAGGTATGTGTGTGTGTGCGTGCTGGTTTGGGTTAAATGATGAAATGTGTGCTGTCTCCCCAAAACACATAAATAAAATCTCATTTCAAAACAGCTAAATGACAGATGATGTAAATGCATGATATCATGATTAAAAAAAGATGAATAAATGTGTGCGCGCATGTGTGTGTGTGTGTGTGTGTGCAGACTGGTATATGTAGGTTTGTAAAACAAGAGTGCAGAGACTGGTGGGAATAAAAAATAAGTAATCAAGGGGTGATACAACACTGCCACAACTAGACTTCAAAGGCCTGACGTCATCATGAGTGTGTGCCCTCTGAATCAAGCCTTGTGTGTGGAGAAAAAAGAGCAAAATCTGTGCCAAGATTCTGAATTAATTTGAATGGGGAATAAGTATATTTAAATAAGGGCTAGCCTAGTATAGTTAAATGTGTGGATAAGCTGTCTTTGTACTTTTGAGATATCATGAATTTAAATTTATTCAACTGCTTTCAAAAAACTGTTTGAATGTGAATCTGAAGGGAACATCTTCTCCAGAAAAAAACACCAGCGTTCAATAAAATGATATTGCCATTGATAACTTTATTTTTGTCTGCTTTGGCATGACTAAAAGCCTCCTGATTGGTCAACGGAGACAACCAGAAAGCATCTCTGGAAGCAGGTATGAGCTGAGTAACCTAGCGTTCATGGGCTTCGTAAAAACCTTTCTCCAAGTGAAAACATCATCATTCCGCGTCATTCACGTCACGTAATGTGTGATGGTGCATTCAGAGCACCTCGGAATGACAAGGACCGCTCCCATTTGTTTTTCCGACAGCAAGTGTTCAAGTGCTTTGCCATGGAATGTGTGACAAACACGGATGCCACAACAAAGGTTAAAACATATACTCACTAATCCTAAACAAACAACTGTATTTGCTTAAAATATAGTGTAAGATGCTCATGAAAGAAAGATATGCAGCTTTTCAAGTGATAAAAAGGGCAAATTCCCAAGTTCACATTAAAACTGTTGGACATAAAAGGCCACATGGACTACAAACGAACTACAACGTGACGACAAAAGTGATGACGAGCCCCTAACTGGGCAACTCTGTTAGCAAAATCTAGCCCCAGTTTCCGACCTCTGACTCACACATTAAGTGACGTGAATGACGCGGAATGATGATGTTTTCACTCGGAGAAAGGTTTTTACGAAGCCCATGAACGCTAGGTGAGTCAGAGGTCGGAAACTGGGGCTAGATTTTGTTAACAGAGTTGCCCAGTTAGGGGCTCGTCATCACTTTTGTCGTCACGTTGTAGTTCGTTTGTAGTCCATGTGGCCTTTCATGTCCAACAGTTTTAATGTGAACTTGGGAATTTGCCCTTTTTATCACTTGAAAAGCTGCGTAACTTTCTTTCACGAGCATCTTACACTAGTTTAAGCAAATACAGTTGTTTGTTTAGGATTAGTGAGTATATGTTTTAACCTTTGTTGTGGCATCCGTGTTTGTCACACATTCGATGGCAAAGCACTTGAACACTTGCTGTCGGAAAAACAAAGTAGCCATGGGGGCGGTCCTTGTCATTCCGAGGTGCTCTGAATGCACCAAGAGTTGCCCAGTTAGGGGCTCGTCATCACTTTTGTCGTCACGTTGTAGTTCGTTTGTAGTCCATGTGGCCTTTCGTGTCCAACAGTTTTAATGTGAACTTGGGAATTTGCCCTTTTTATCACTTGAAAAGCTGCATATCTTTCTTTCACGAGCATCTTACACTATATTTTAAGCAAATACAGTTGTTTGTTTAGGATTAGTGAGTGTATGTTTTACCCTTTGTTGTGGCATCCGTGTTTGTCACACATTCGATGGCAAAGCACTTGAACACTTGCTGTCGGAAAAACAAAGTAGCCATGGGGGCGGTCCTTGTCATTCCGAGGTGCTCTGAATGCACCATAATACATGGGAGGAGGGGCAAGAATGCTACCTTTATGCTCCTCCCTCCTCTTTCATCTTCCAGTCACAGTGCAGACTCACTCCTGTCAATCAAAGCAGTCATTGTAGCTGGAGGCAAAACATAAAATATAGTTAAGGGAAACAATGACAAAACGATGTGTGCATATGTTTTGTTTATTTTTATTTTTTTCGGATTTTTTAAAAATGTTTTCATTATTTGTTTCAGTGTCAGTTAATTTTGTAAGTGTCTTGATAAGCACGAGTGACAAAGAGCCACAAAATCCTTCGCTCTCGGAAAGACAGGCAACATATCTGTTTTTTGTTACTTCGTTTGTGCCTTTAGTGTTATAGACCCTATTTGGAATTTCCTCATCGGTGAAAAACGGCACGTTCCTGATTGTGCACCAATTGCTTATGTTAACTTTTGCCCTTTTAAATAGCCTATATATATACATAGAGGCACTTGTAGCATGATATCCTGCTATAATATAAACCCTTATGTGATAGCCTATTTGTATTTATCACCCTCGCCAACTTAATCATTTTGAACAAGCTCAACCGTCTCGGTTGTAATTGGCTCACAATATCAACCCATCGTTCATCGTATGAACATGACGGCCATACAAAGACAGCCGAGCCAACAACAATATGGTGGTGCGCTCGCTCCAGTGCGAGACTACAGCCACTACAACAACGAGATGGAGTCGTGCGGGCCCACGCGCTGCTGCGGGGAACATGTGCATGTTCCGCTGATCTCCATTACAATGGCTGCGCAAGAGAAGAAAAACGACGCGCCAGCGCTTTGTCCCAGAGTAACATTTGGAAAGTAGGGATTTGCCCTTGACAAGGTCGAAGGGCAGCTCTTTTTCTTGTGTTGCACCTGGCCAGCGCACTGCGCAGATGGACATGCAGGCGTTTGGTTATAACATGCCAGACAGTAGCCTAGGCTAAGTTTTGAAAAACGTATCCTACTTTTAAGTAGTGAGTTATTACAATGGAATTGAGATGTATCCTGCATGAATAAAGTGTATCCTATATGTTACAATCTTAAACATTCTGATAAACAGTTTATGCCTGTCTTCACATATACTATAGGCTATAGTGACATGTAGGCTAATTAAATCTGATTCTGAGTGAATGTGTAGGCCCACAATGTCAAATCTATCTCTGATATATCTGTAGGACTCAATAAATACTTAAGCTTAGTCAATCTGATCTCTTTTCCAGATGTTTCCACTTTTCACTCTTTAACCGTTGCAAATGATGTTACCACTGTCAAATTCGATCAAGTGGCAAACTGTTAAACGAGCATGAAATGTTATGTATCTTCAAGTCCGTTTGGAAACCAGTGTCTACAAAATGAATATATTTCCATTGATCTAACACACATTCAGATTATGTATCCTACTGCAGTGTCACTGTATTTACTACTGTGAATATATATTATATATATATTACTGTGAATATATTTTCCCTGTTATTCCAAATTAATTCAGTGTCCAAGTAGCCTCTTCTCTGTGACACAGCTCATTGCTTAAGCGGAAATGAGCCAACAGCATAGCCACTGCCACAGATACGCACCATTTAGTGCATTATGTCATCCTGGAACCAAGACTCCTAATTGACTTGACTAGGAAGCCATCAAAGCTCTGAAAAAATCCCAACCATGTTCTACCAAACCATAACCAACATCTCATGGTAATTTACCTGTACTATTTTCTTTGACCTCATCTGAAAAAATTTCCGCTAAACTAATATTAATCTGATAGATTGTTTTGAGTGTGGGGCATTTTAGCAGTTTTGAGGGGTGAGTTAAACCTGACACTGCCTTTGCTGGGCGCCGCTGGGTGAGTGGGTGGGGGGGGTAGGACGATTCTAAGAGCCCAGCACTGACAAGGGGCCCCCAGAGAGCCCCTCCGATAATACTGGGGGGGGCAGAATTATTGTCTGTCGCAGGGCCCAAATTTTCTAGCAGCGCCCCTGGTTCAGTGTCCTGTTTGTATGTACACTGTAGTTGTGTGTGTATGTTGTGTGTATGAGTGTTGGGATATAGGTGAGTACTGTGTGTGCGTGTTTGTGCATGAGATTTGACCGTGTATTGTGTGTGTGTGTTTATATGTGTACGTGGCACCTGTTTGTCACCCTTCACCCACCGCCTTCCCTTTCCCTCCCACCCTGACTGCTGCTTTACGACCCCCCACCCCCTTTCGTGTCATCAGCAGTATGCCGACACTGTAGCAAGCGTAAAATCAATAGCCTCTTAAACAGTGACCCGGGCTTATTTCTCCAGTGTGGGGTTGACAAACGTGAGAGGCCTCATTGATTGAATCAGCTCACTGGGCAAGCCCTCTGTTGGCCTCCATGAATTGGCCAGAGAGAGGGCGCAGAGCGAGAGAAACAGAGAGAGAGAGAGAGAGAAGGAGTGGAGTAGAGTGGAAGAAAGGAGTAGAGAGAAGCTAAAAATGAGGGAGGAGAGAGGGGGTGACAGAAGGATAAGAGAGAAAAAATGAATGTAGGAAGAGAGAAAGTAATGAAGCGATTCCATCATAAGGGAAGGAATGAGAGAAAGGAGGGAGGAAAAGAGAGAGTAGGTAGAAGTCAAGGTGATGAGAATCAGTATGTTTACAAATCGAATTATTGTGTTAGTCCGACCAAAACCGAACTTTTTAAATGCATGTTAACATGACCACAGAAGACAAGAACAGGAGGGAAGAGAGCCAGTGAAGAGGAGAGAAGAGAAAAAGCAAAGGCAGCAGTATCAGAGAGAGGAAACAGTGTCCAGGGATCACACCACGTACCCATCCATGAGCCCTTCATCCACAGCTGGAGGTGGATTCTGATTGGTCTGAGTCAGGTCCATGAACCACCCTCTCACAGCCCAGCAACTGGTGAAGTAGAGAATCAAATGGACTGACAGAGGGGTGGGGCGCTGTTACCAGGGCATCAGGAGCTGCTGTAACTAAGGGCATAGTCAACACAGAAAGTCATGGTGCTTGAACCTGGTGTGCTGACGTGCTTTTGGGTTAGTGTGGAATAAGGGCAGACCCTGCTTAACCAATCAGTGTTTGTTTTGTGCCCTGTTCAGCCAATCAGTGCTTGCCTCATTCATGTGCTGCTCAACCAGTCAACATTTGATTTAGCATTTCAATCTCTGCTCAACCAGTCAGTGCTTGTGTGTTGGCCATGGATATAAGTGTGCACATCGACCCCTCTGTGAATCTGACTTTGAAAACCCATTCATTTCTTAGCTATCTGATTTAAATATTTAGGAATGTCTTTGGGTTGTTCCATATATTGAAGTACTTTCCCAGGTCAATTAAGAAACACTTTTCTCATCGTTTAAAACTGCCTTTGGCTTTAATAATCCTTTATTGTTTCAGCAGAGCACATTATTAAAGCCAGCTGCCATTAACTACATGTAAAACTAAGTTGATCACACACTTTAACTGACTGTGTGATTGAAGCACTGGGAACTTGTAAAGTGCATACCATATCTCTCCCTCATGATGAATTTGTGTAAATTACATTGATGATATAGGCCTACAGTGTGGTGCACATGAGGCCTTTTTGTGCCCTGAGATTCATCTCAACACATCATCAAACAGCTATATCATTCATGTGTGTTATCATGGTTGGGAGCAATAAGGTTAGGTAAGCAATCTGATAATGTAGAATCTACAATCTAGAAATGATGGGCCCTATGATAGAATTGGATCCCCTAAGACACCCACGGGGTCTGGAGTTGCTTTAAGTACACTTACTGAGGGCCCCTATACAATCTTTAAATTGTCAGTGTGTGTGTGTGTGTGTGTATGTGAACATGAGTGTATGTTTGAGTGTTGGATATGTTACAGGGTTTGGGAACGAAAATGTTTATCTTCTACTTTTCTCTAGACCACATCTTTTTACTGTGTCTGTGTGTGTGTGTGTGTGTGTGGTGTCTTTGTGAAACCTGGAGAGAAAAGGTGAAGTTTTTTGTGCAGCCCGACCCTCTTAACACACACATCACATACATAACATAAACGTATGCATAACTCAACTCCCTCCATGCAAATGATGCAGGTATTTGGTGTGATGCTGCAGCAGCGTGCCGACAGAGACAGATGAGATGTCAGTGGCTCTGCTCACTCACAGGGCTGTGGGACACTCGGGGAGCACAATGCCCTGTCACAGCCGCTCACATAGGACACTGCATCCTCTCCTCCTTAACATTCAACAGTGCAAAGAGCAAGGTATTATCAAAAGGTGTATGCAGTCTGTGAGTGTGTGTGTGTGTGTGTGAGGCGGGGCAGATTTGGAGGTACGATCAATGTTGGGGAGATAAATTACCCACCCTTACCCCTTGGCTACATCCACACGCCCTCATTGTCACCCTGTTGCCCCTCCACCACCATTACAACCTCAAGCAATCCTGCAATAAAAAAGATTGGCCATGAACTTAGTCCAACAGGAGGGAGATGTTTCTTGTTTGCAAATGTGTTGAATAGGACACATGCACCTCCTGTCACTCATGGGCTACTTTGTGCTCTTAGTTGTTCACACAGCCTGGAGCTGTCTCCGCTTTGTGTGTGTGTGTGTGTGTGTGTATGGTGTGTATGTGAGTAGTTGGTGAAGTGGAAGGGTGCTGTGGCAGTAGGGATGGGGGGTGGGGGTCAGAAAAGATGGATGGGCCCCCAGTATGGCAATTAATAATGTTTTTACAAGAGCGATGAAGCCGTGCAGGAGGGAGAGCCAACGGATCGCGGCGGCTATTGAAATGTGCAGGTGAATTGATTGGTCCATTGGATTTCCCCTAGAAATCATTTGGATTAATTGAAAGCATGGGGAGGGAATGGAGAAGGGGAAAAAGAGGGGGAGGGAGAGGGAAAGAAAGAGAGTTAGGTAAAAAAGGAAAAGAGAGAAAGAGAGAGAGAGAGAGAGTAAGGGCAAGAGAGGAGGGGAGGGATTGGGGGGTGTGAGTGCTCTGATTTATGGCCCTGTTCAAAACAGGGAGAGAAAATGGCTGCTTAACAGCTAGAGACACGAAGAGAAGGATTTGCTGTGTTGTCACTCAGACACAGATGGCCCTGGAAGGCAAAGTTGACAGCCAGGCTGACTGCAGGCCATTCCTCTTTGTCAGAAAGGACTGCTAGAAAAATTATATGCTGATCCACAACATGTCTGACAGCCAACTGAGTAAAAGCAACTGAGTGGGGTGGCACCTTCAGTGATTCAAATCAGCTCAAGCCTAGACAGGGCCAGCTAAAAAAGCTAACATTCTTTTTTTTTTTTGGATGTTGAATGTTGTCACAGGAAACTTTATTTTTTCAATGCTTCATCATCTAACTCACTTCGTCTTCCAAACCTATCAGACAAAAAGTGAATAGATATTCAACAAATTGCCTTTATCTCGAAATCATAGGTTATCATGGAATCAATCATTCCAAATTACAGATAGTAGACTAGACATTGCCCTGACGTCTTAAACTCTTTGAACTCAGCTCAACACCGCCCCCTTTTGTCGAAGCCTGTTGATTTTCTAAAGAGGTCATTTGAGCGCCTCTGGAATCATGACTGCTGTTTCTTTGGATCAGAGGGTGTTGAAGTTACATGCTCGCAGATCAGGTGTCCTCACACATCCGTGTAGCCTAGCCTACCAGCTTACCATCTTAAACTGACCTCCCGCTGCATTTTAAACAACAAATACATATGAACTATCAACAGCCTATCAACGAGGCTATCAAACAGCAAGGAGGGTGCGGTGGCTGAAGGAGTGTAATCAGCAGGCATACACATTATGGATACCTATCTGTGCATATCTTAATATTTCTGACTTTGTCTCCTAAGATCTTTCGCGTCATCCTATCCAATGGAATAAACCGGATCAAGTCAAACGTGAGCGATAATGACCTTTATCGCGTGAAATAAGATCAGTGATGTAACTGAAGAAGCCCCCCTGTGACAGCGCTAATAGTTCCACAGCAACCATGGTAACCATCGCTTCCTTTGTAGAACGTCTCACAAACACAGTATCATTTTATGTATCACACTGCAGTTAACGTGACCGCTCCCTCAATCTGGCTGCCATGGCTTTGGCTGGGACCGGCTGTCTGCAACACCTGACGTCGAAAGTGATGGTTGACAGCCAATAAAGGTAACATAAACAACTTCTCATGAAGTAAATATCATACAATGCATTTTAGTAAGAATGGGGTTTAGAGTTCTTTGAGCTTCTAGCCTATATGACAATGTTTCAAAGTAGACTAGGCTAGGCTACTGTAAGGATGGGGCTAGGCTACAAAGTTTCCCCCTCATTGAACATCTTCTAGAGGTTGTTTATCTGCAAATATGTGCATAATCTTAGCAATTAATTGTGTTTATAGACTTACCTTATAGGCTAACATATGAGCTGTTTAATATTCTGTATGTGCAGTAGATGTAGGGAAATTAGTCCAATAATTATCTTGATTGATAATTATCTTGATAGCCATTTTGTTCTCAATCAAAATAGACGCAAAGAAAAATATGTTAGGCTATAGCACCTCTGAACTTGTGTTCCCCCTTTCCACTTGTGATCTTGTGTCAACACATGAGTAAGCGCTGGAAAGTTAAGACTCAAAATGGAACCCAATCCCTGTCAAGGACTCTGCAGGCCATAGACGAGATGGTGTAAGTGACCATTGTGTGCACTGTACTGAGTGAAGCTGATACCCGGGAGGCTGCAGGGGCAGATTTCCTCTCAGGGCCCTCCTCGTGTTTCCAAACATGATTAGATTAGTGATTAGGAGCTCCACAACATCTTCACCCATGTGACAGCAGTCATGACAGGATGATTGACAAGGGGCAGGCTTAAATGTGTTACGTACAGAGCGACCTAGTGCTGTTAGCTGTCATTGTGTTCATGGAATTAGAATGTTTGGTCTATGAGTAAAGAGGAGAGGCCTGTAAACTGCTATTGACCCAGAATGGCAAGCGGTCGGTAGAACTGTGATTGTTTAGTTGTTTAATTCTGCTCTTTCATCTCACATTACTAAAGCCAGCTGTCTGTGTGTCTCTCAGAGTGTGTGTGTGTGTGTGTTTGTTTGATGGGTGTGAGTGTGCAAGTGAGAGAGTGATTGAGTGTTTATGGTAGTGAGTGAGACCGTCAAGAGAGTTGAAAAGAAATTTGAATGTTTAAAGTGCGGCACACACAGACAATGGACAGATATTTGCTAATCAAGATTTTATTATTGTCTGATTGTATTGTCTTTTAGGTGTTTACAACCCTTTTTGAAGTGCTGTGTCATCGTACAGTCATGAGTAGTTGACAACAACAGGCATAAAACAGGGCAGTGCATCTCTAATGCTTCTCCTGTGTGCCTCAGCTTTTCTTTGAGATGTTGCACTTTTTTGTGGGACATTTGGTTTTAGTTGAGGCTAATTGTTAATGTTAACAGCTCAAAGTCAGCAAACACTATGTCATCAATGTGAGAAGTTTACTGTGTGGCCTCAAGAAGAAAGGGATGCGCTGTTTGTCCTACCCACTCAACTTGAGCAATACCCAGAGCACTCTGCTCCACATCCGGCCTTGATCCTGGCGCAGGTCGGACAGATGCATGCCAGATCTGGGCCAGACTGCTCTGCTTGCTCTGCTCTGGGATGGCAAACATGTGAATGACATGTCTTTATGGTTGTCTTCTGTGTCTTGGGTTTGTATGTACAGACTTTGAAGCACACTGTCTAGGTTGTAAGGTAAACCGTGCAGGCACCAGCTGCCATAAAAGGATTTAATGATCTGCAGTTAGTGGGTTGCTTATCCAAAACCAAATATCCAGACTCGGTTATAGGCACACAACAAAGCTTTAGACAGAAGCAATAGTCATGTTACACCATGAAGGTTGGGTGTAATTTAGTTTTTTACCTGTTCATAAACCACATCTCTCTGTCTCTCTTTCTCTCTCTGTTTCTCTCTCTCTCTCTCTCTCTCACACTCACACACACACATGCACACATACACAGACTGATAGCTATTTGTTTTGAATAGTTAAGCTTTCTCTGTATGACACTGGTGAAAGCTGTGTGCACCGCTGAAAGCTAGAGGGCAGCATCCATACCACAACTGCCACAACTTCAGTCTCGCTGAATGCGGTTTCCTGTGCATTTAAGGCCGATTGAAGTTGAAGGGCAATGCCAAACACTGTGAAGTGCCCTAACATGTCTTTGTCATAACGAGTGCTACCCACAGACTTTAACACCTCTTGCTTGTTAGCCCGCGTGCCCTTTGATGCGCCCACGCTCATAACGTGAGCTATTTACAGCGTTTGCAACGGGGGCAGCGTGAGCTTGCGGCTTACCACACACACTTGCCACACTGTTTACACTTCTGAAACCCGGTGGTAGACATGCCGGAAGGTGCAGTGGCTAACTGTTTCAATCTGACATTGACTGTTGCTTTATGGGTGTTGTGTGTAAGATTAGGCTTATTTAAAGCTGTTTACATTTGTTGTATTGTAGTGGTATAAAGTATTGCATGGTGTCGTAATAGTTTGTACTAGTGTCATTGGCATGGTTTGTAGTAGTGACCAAGGTCTTTTTTTTTGCATTTTAATTTACATTCAAAATATGCCAATGTACAAAATTTGCTCATTCAGTAAACTGTTTGAAACCTCTGCTGAACTGTGCTTCTTTGAGTTATTATATAGCCTACTACTTCACTCATAAACATACACTAACCATTCTCATTATTGTTCATAGTCTGGATAAAATAGATTAGAAGATGTGAACTAAATATTAGGTGAGATTTTTATAGGTTTGCCCTGGAATGGTAAAATATTTTCCTTTCCTATGTAAATGTAAATGTCTGTATAATTCTCTCTCTCTCTCTCTCTCTCTCTCTCTCTCCCTCCCTGTAGAATGTGGCAACCTGTAGTCTCCCGAGAAAAGGAGTCATGCTTCCCCGTTGTCAGTGGGAGCAAGCTTGGGGAGTTGGAGGCCATACCTGATGCTGCTACCCCCAGCACCACCACCTCCCTACAGACAGAGGGCGCTAAGATGAAGAAGAAAAAGAAGAGGTACTGCACGCGTCCTTTCTTTAAACCCCTTTGGCCATTTTTGTTAGGGTACAAACACTATATAAATGACAGAGAAACTCCCCCGTCCTGCCTTGTAGACAATGCTGGTATGTACTATTAATCCCCCATCTCCCACACATGATGCGATGTTGGTATTGGCTTGATTGATAGATAGATTGGTTGGCTGGTTGCTGGAAGGTTCTTTCAGACCTGTGATTGGCTCAAATTGTGACCAGGCTATTTCAGACCTGTGATTAGCTGGAACTTATGATAGAAGGCTCTCTCTGATGGATGATTTGCTGAGAATTGCCAGGGGCTTCTCCTAGACGTGTGATTGACTAGAATCTGTAGTAGGTTTCTATTAGACGTTTGATTGGCTAGCTTATGCCTGAGGGCTTTTTCCACTGGGCTACTGAATCAGACGGGAGGTCAGACATGAGGTCCTTCTCTCTAGGACATTATAATGACCACCCGGAGAAATGGCTTTCACACCAGGCCAGTTACTGCAACCTACAGCGCCGAAAGGAATGTGCACAGGAAGACATACACAAAAATGCACATAAGTGAACATACAAACACACATGCGCACACACACACACACACACACACACACATACACAGTGAGAAAGAAAGAGAGAAGTGACAGACAGAAATAGAGTGAGAGGAACACACAAGCACAAACATGTGTTAGCTCTAATCTCTTACCTTTCCAGCTGACTGACAAAAAAACATGATATACAGTACGTTTCAATAGATAGATTACTTTATTGATCCACATGGGGAATTGCGGTGTTGCAGCAGTAGTTCACTCAAATCACAAAACACACAGAACTTGCACAAAGTCACATTGAGGTAGGTGACAGGTTAACGGGTTTGCAGTCTTCTGAGTCAGTCCTTGCTCTTAGTAATTGTCAAGGTAGTGACAGTGGGAAGAGTGTCCTGTGGTTTTGGGGAGGGTAGATAGGTGGGGGAGAGAGGGAGTTGTGGTATGTGGAAGGTGGAGGTTCTTTGGGTTGGGTGTAGGGGGTCTGAGCCCTGAAGGCATCTGTGTGGTTATGAGCAGCTGGCTGTCTGTAAAGACAGTGGGCGACATGGAGGTAGCCAGCACCGCCGGTCTCTGGTTACAGTACCTGTCCATAAAACTAGCTAGGGCCCTTTCTGCTACCGCCTGGGACCTCTTGCCTTGCTGTCAGGCCCTGCCCAGGATCTGTGAGCCCCTCCACACATGCAAACACACACACACACACACACACACACACACACACACACACACACACAAATACATGCACACATGAACACACAGAGGTGGCTCACAAATGAATGGTAAAAAAAACAAAAACTGTGTACAGGGCGCCTGTTTGATCTCTGCTCCTGCTTCAGGGGGGTCGTGGGACTGAACCCTGGGAGAATGCAGCACTGAGCTAGGTGGCGTCGTCCTGTGTGTGCGTGAATATCCTCGTTTGTGTGTGTGTTAGTGTGTGTTTGTTTGTGTGTGTGTGTATGTAGTTGTGTGTGTTTGTATTGTCTGTGTCTTGTCCTATGATGTCCCTGTCGTCAGACTTGTTTATCGTTTGCACATTGCCAAGGACATGGCTTGTGTTTTAAGTGTGTTATAATCCTGTTTGTATGAGGAATTCTATTTTACCGGTAATTGCTGTTAGTCAAATGTCACCGGGAACCAAATGACCAGTAGTGACAATCTGTTACGAGTCACATAAACCCCAGACAACGGTTTCTCACTAAGCACCTGAGACCGTGTGGACTCTGCTGTCATGTTCACAGTCCATAGATCTTCCCAGGCGAGTAGCTGCCACTGGCTTCAGCCTGCTGATACGGCACAGGTTTGGCCCTGATCTGGCTCAGAGTAACCCCCCCCGAGCACCCCAGTAAAAAAATATCTCCCATACCAGCCGGCAGCCAGAGGCCTTGAGGAGGACTCTGCAGCTTGTACGACAGTTGACGTCCTCAACAAGGTCCTCTTTATGGCGGATTCCTTTGCTGCTCCGCGCTCTGTGCCGCGCACCTTCTCGTTTACTGGCAGAGTGGTGGAGTGGTTATGGGCGGCGTGTGAATGGCATGGTGGCGAGGAGGGCGCGGGCGAGACCGAGAGTGGGTGAGCGCGGGAGGGCTCAGATGCCATTTACAAGCGGCAGTGCCTCTTTAAAGAGTCTGTTCTCTGCGACTGTGGAAAGTCAAATTGCCCCACTGCTTAATTACGGTTCAGGGTGTATGAATTTTACTGGGCAGCAGCCACAAACATGATACTCCCAACTATTTCATTTGATATTTTACTCATCTCTTTTTTTTTAAGTCAGATTTATCTCATTTATTTATTATCCATCTCCTCATTAATGTGCCTACTAATGATTCATCTATTCATCCATGCATCCATCGATCCATTCATGCGCCTGTTTAATTCACTCACTCACTGACCCGTGAATTATGTAATGACAGTAGTTTTTCTAATTCTTTATTTCACCATCTGCAAGGATAATCCGCAAGTGAGGGAGTGTGTCTCTCTCTCCCCAGTCCTTCTGTTTCTGTTTCCAGTGTCTGCCTGTTATGTGGCGTGTGCTCGTGGTTGCTGGGCTGCTGAGCACGGTGGTGGTGGTGGGCCAATGGGCTGGTGGGCTGGTGGTGTCCGCTGGTTTACACATTCCAGCCCTACGGCACACTGAGACTGCTCACAGTCTCCGAGATGAACGGGGTGGGTGGAGACTCACTGGGGGAAATGATGAGGCTCTTGCAGGACCCCCCCCCCCCCCTTGTTTAGTTCCCAACCAGTAGGTGGCAGTAGAGACACTTTAATTAAACTAAGCTGCTGCCGTCTGGTTGTGAGGCTCCAGGGAAATAGCTCCCTTCTGGAATGACATCAGATGACACGCAGACAGTTTTGAGCCTCGGGAGATGAATCCAGCAGAGCTCTGGGTGCCAAACGAACAGGCTGAGAAATGATGAGCGGAGTTTAGTGCTGCTGACAATTTAATGGAATAGGATGGTGTCCAGATGAAAGGGCCGCTCTACAATCCACTCATATTTCTGCTGCAAGAGAAATTAAAATAATGTGAATGTGTAGAGCCTATTATGTAAACACCTAGGCTAATAAACAATGTTATGATGGGGATATGTAGATGGTTTTGGACAAAAGCGTCAGTGAAGAGGATCTCAGTGACACAAGCGATAATTACAACGATAGTTTATGCATATAATGATGATGATGTGACGATGGGATGTCATTCCCAATGGAGAAGATGTCTAGAACACAGGCCTGTGGTTTTTGGTAGCCACTGTGGACGTGGGTGGCATTGCCGAGCCCAGGTGGCCGGCGTGGTGCTGTGAGGTATTTGGAGACGCGCAGCTGTCCATGTGTCTGTTCTCTTTCAGATGACTGTGGATCAACCTCACCAACTGCAAGTTTGAAAGCGGTGAGTGTCAGTCATACACACACAGACGCACATGCACAAACACATACACGCACACACACAATGACCCCAAATATCCTTTCCTATGAAGGAAATTATTTCCAAAATAATGACCTGAAATGATAACATATTATGAGAAATTTCTTCAGTATATCAATATGCTGGTATATCATTATGTGTGTAAAACAGTATATTGACACATATTTAAACTTGACTCCTTTAAAATGGCTTTATGTCAGGGAGGCTGTAGTGTAAGAGGCTGCAGCGTCCATATCACATTCAGGTTCAAGTACGCACTGGGACCTGGGTTTGAATCCAGCAGTGTATATAAAAATGCCTTTCTTGGTATATTAATATTAATGGTATATTGATTAATTATTATTAGAGTGATAGGCTTTTAAGCTTGGATACAGCAGTAGAAGGACCTCAAATTATATCCTGTGAGACAAAGAACCATTCCCTTGTCAAGAATTTAGAAATTAGTTGGATGGGCTTTAGGACCATGAGAAATTCCATGCCGGCCACATGGGTCCATAAAATTGTTGGCAGACACAGGGTAGCCTACTCTGCATTCAAGACATGCCATGTGCAGCTTACAGGCAAACACACACACACACACACACACACACACACACACACACACACACACACACCCACACCCACACCCACACACACACCCACACACACACAAACACATGGACGCACAAGCGCAGCACCCTCATGCACATGCAGATGCACACATGTGCACACAAACACACACGCATACACATGTGCACACACACATCACCCCCCACCCCCCCACAGACACACACACATTTAAGCATACACATACACACATTCATAGAAGCACGCACACCAGAGTACACAGTGATAATGTAATGTGGAAGCCTCTGTACATAAACATTAAATGTGAAGTCCACATCCACGCTAACAAACAAAACCACACTGGCGCACCCGGCTCCATGTCCCCATAAACGTGCCTGTCAACTGCCCACAGCACGGGTCTACGCATACCACCTCCTCAAAAGTAAACAAGCAGCCATGTTAGAGGAAACCGCCGACTATACACAAACTTCAAGAGATGTGATGCTGTGTAACAGTCTCATGTGGAGAGGTTCAGTCACAGCAAACACATAAACCACACAATTATATTTATCGTCTGTGTCTTAGTCATAGTAAATGTGTTAGAACCCATGTTTAGCGGTACTTTTGGGACTAAGAATCGTTGTAAGGAAGGTCTCACAGCCACATTTTTGAATGGATCTCTTTTTTTTTCTCTCTCTCTCTCTTGTACGAAAATGTCAGTTTCGCACCAGTTCAAAAACATTAGTTTTTACAGTGTGAACGGGAAACTAAATAAATCCACAAATAAAACGCACATTCAGATGACACAAAAGCATCAGTGTGAGCGCCTAACACATGAGTCATTGTGAGTTGTCGGCCCATTCATTTCACACACAAAGACACAGCGACGGCTTTTCCACATCCCATGAAACAGAGTCAACGATAGATTCCCGTTTGAGTTTCGTTGCAGTCATTTGGATACATGGCTCCAATTCTTTAATGAGAACCAAAACAATGATATTTAGAAACGTTAATAATTGAATACTTTTTCTTATTGTTATCATAGTATTTTTATGTTAGATTTCTAATTAGTTATTGCTCAAATGAGTACTTCAAATAGCATAGCTATTTTGCTATATCACCAAACAGCTCTTTCTAATTAAGCCTGTCAATCAAACTATTGTGTTTATTTCACTAGTTCATGTCAATCAAGCTATTATATATAAAATAATTTATGTAGACAAATGTTTCCTTATGATTATGGAGATACATTGTGGGCAGGGAAATATCATGGTTATACTATAGTGCATTATAGTATAAGGGGTAACTGGTGTTTCAGTGAGATAAAAGATAGATAGATAAAAATCCCACATCCAACCATTGCCCCATCATACACAGCTCAAGATAAGTATTTCTTCTGTATGTGCTAGTTTGGAACAATCCTTTATATATCTCACTGGTTCTTATCTCTCTATATTCACTTATATCACCCCGGTCAACAATGCATTGCAAATGGATATGATTATTGAATAGGTTGTAGTCATAGAAACTGAGCTTCCAAACACATCTATGCTCACACTGCAGCTCACTAAAAAGTTAAGAGTATTACTCATTATAGTGTAGACTCAAAACCAGAATCTACCTATTATATAAATGCATTTCAGTGGCCAGTAGGCTGATAACTAACCTCAACCTGCCTGTACTCCAGCATACTGCCAACCCCCTGCCTTAAAGTACTAATTAGAGACTAATATGAAATACCCACTAGAGTGAAATCATCCATTCTAATTCAGCTCTATTTTGCAGATAACTAGCTAGAGTCAGCAAGTAATTGTAATGCATGCTGTGATTATTGCCCATTGGACCAGCTGCTACTTCTCTCCATGATCGTGTTTGGACAATGCAGCATGTGAATCCAAACAATGCACGGGAAATAAAGCCTGGTATTTTGGGTCTAAAACAAGTTCTGCAAACCCACAGTGAATGAAGAACTTTTGGAAAATACACTGATGGTGTATGGTTGTGCCTTTTCCCCAAATTTGACTGATTATGTTTAAGGTTTACATCACATTGAGTTTGTCTGTTGTTCAGTCAGGCGTGCAGCATCCCGCTTTGGCCTGAGGGAGGCGCTGGAGGGCGAGGAGTGGACGGTCTACTGGACTGATCTCACCGTCTCTCTGGAGAGACTAATGGACATCAAAGGCTACCAGGTGCCACATCCCTTGTACCTGCATCCCCAAATTACATTGCAGCTATTAAAATAAATAGCATTCATAAAAATGTAAATTACAGAAAAAGACATGAGCTGATGGAAGTAGGGTAACTGTATGTAGGTTAAAGGGACCCAGTGTCAGGGATGAACACATTGCATGTATAATAGAGATGTACTGACGGAAAGATACTTCTGGCAGGAAAGTATGAGATAGAGATGGATGGATAAACAGATAGACAAGATAAATAATTAGAGACAGAGAGAAACACACACACACACACACACACACACACTAACAAACACACACACACACATATACACACATACATACACACACACTCACACACACACACACACACACACACACACACACACACACACACACACACACACACACACACACACACATACACACACACACACACAGACACACACACACACACACTCAGAGGAAGTGCCCCACTCTTCTGATAGTTGTGTTTTAAACGTTATCTTCTGTAAAAATCAGCTTCAACATTGCTGTTGCCCCATATCTAATTGACCCTGTGAATATGGGAAATGTCCTAATTGCTGGCTGAGTGTTGAGTAATTACTTACCTGATGGCTGACTGGATGTGCGTCAAGGCTGCTGCTAGATGGCTACGGGAGATAAGTTAAAACATGATAAACATGACTGAAGGTCATTATGTGTGACTCTTTTGTCCCTTTCCAGAAAATCAACCATTTCCCAGGGATGATCGAGATCTGCCGGAAGGACCTGCTGGCCAGGAACATGAATCGCATGTTCAAATGTTTCCCCAAGGATTACAACATCTTCCCTCGTACCTGGTGCCTCCCCGCAGAGTGAGTGAGTGAGTGAGTGAGTGAGTGAGTGAGTGAGTGAGTGAGTGAGTGAGTGAGTGAGTGAGTGAGTGTGTGTGTGTGTGTGTGTGTGTGTGTGTGTGTGTGTGTGTGTGTGTGTGTGTGTGTGTGTGTGTGTCTGTGTGTCTGTGTGTGTGTGTGTGTTGAAGAGAAAGCATGTGTGTCTATATAAGTATATACGTGTATAAGCATATAAGTGTGTGTGTGTGAAAGACACATCATGGGATTTTTAAGTCCCATTTTCCAGTCCTGGAAAAGTCATGAAATTCAGTTCATTCGAAAATTTTGGATTCATCACCAATGTTCATGTAGAGTACATATAGTGTGATGAAATGACTTATGTTATGGTTCTCCCCCATAGATTACATTTACTTGTGGGAATCTCTGCACCATAATAATGTGTCGCTTGAATTGACATAGCAGAATGTTGACTGTGAAATTGGGTGGAAATCTTGGAACAAGTACGTGAGAAAGAAAGAGATTGTTTGAGAATGAGAATGAGTTTGTGTATGTGTGTCTGTAATTTTGCTTTCTACATTCAGCATACAAACTGGTTTGTAATACAGTCTTTTTGGCCCACATACCACAGAGGACAATTATAGCAATCAGATAGACAGACAGACAGACAGACAGACAGACACAATAAACACACTCCTGTCTGGTGGCTCCCATCTCTCCACAGCTACAGTGACCTCCAGGCATATGCTAGGTCCAAGAAGCACAAAACCTACATCTGCAAGCCTGAGTCTGGCAGCCAGGGAAGGGGAATCTTTCTCACCAGGTCCGCCAAAGACATCCCTCCCGGAGAACACATGATCTGCCAAGTGTACCTGTCTCAGGTGAGGCTCCTGCTGCAACTCACTTGTGGCCAAAGGATCACCTATGTTATGTTTCATGCAGCCTGCTCCTATGGTTACAGGGATAATGTATATATACACAGGTCAATACAGGAAACAACAACAGAAGCAATGGAACTTGAAACAAGCGTTGACGATTGAGTGTTTTAACACAAGCAGGAGAGCATTTTAAAGATCTCATGAGTTATCATACCAAGATGCCATGTTAAAATGAAACCAGATTTATGACTTATTTATGACAGATTTATGCACCCTTTTAAATATTCTTCAGGTAGTGATAACCCCAATAGAGGACTAGATATTCTAAGACAATAGACTCCTTTACGGTACTGGTATCACAAAACAGGCCCATGAAAACCAAATGGTTCTCGGGTGTTGAAGTTGTCATCTCTTAGTTCTGGCACTGACCCCTCTGCTGTCCCCCGTCAAGCCGTTTGTCCTGGATGGGTTCAAGTTCGACCTTCGCATCTATGTGCTGGTGACCTCGTGCGACCCCCTGAGCATCTTCCTGTATGAGGAGGGCCTGGCTCGCTTCTGCACCAGCCAGTACATCCACCCCAACAACAACAACCTGGTGAGACGAGAGAGAGAGAGAGAGAGAATAGATCAATAACAAGATGGACAAATGAAATGAATGGATTGAAAAATGGTAGACGCTTACAAGGATCTAGATTGGTAGAAGTAGTTTATTTGGATGTGTATGGACACACTGTCAGTGTCCATCCGCCTGATGGATAGGATGTTAGAATGTGAGCTACAGATGTCAGTCATAAGACAGTCTAGGCATCCCTTTCCTAGCTACTGGTGCTATGTGATGAAGCTTTACAGCAGATCAGAGACATCCATGGGGATTATAGGTGGACAGTGTGTGTGTGTGTGTGTGTGTGTGTGTGTGGGGGGGTTACACGAAATGTTCATATGAAGTGTCAAGTAGGCTATGTAGATGTGTGCACCAGTTGTAACAGAGGGTGCATGAGTAGCAACAGCTGACCAGGCTAGTGTGTATTACCTAACAGTGAGAGTGGAGAGGTTAGAGTCCACCTCTCTCTCTCGTCCTCCCCTCTCCTATCTCTCCATCTGTATGGCTGGACGAGGAAGTGACGAGGCGTCAGCCGACATAGGCCAAGGTCACACAGTAGATTTTACTGTGTCCATAAAAGAGGCTCCCCACTGGCAATAACGCAGTATACATACAGTACACATGCCATTAACATTCCAGTCCTGTCATCTTGTCCTTTCATCCTCTCTCTCTCTCTCTCTCTCTCCCTCCCTCTCTTGATATCTCTGTCTCTCTTTTGAAATCTCTCTCTGTTTCCCTCTATCTATCTATCTCCCCCCCCCAACCCACCCCTGCCTTTCTCTCCCTCTCACAGCAAAACGTATGTATGCATCTGACCAACTATGCCATCAACAAACACAGTGAGAACTTTGTCCGGGACGAGCTGGCTGGGAGTAAAAGGTGAGTCTGGACATGCTTGGTGACAGGGTCATGTCATCATGACACCTTCATAAACACACACACAGTAACTGTACTCCACAGAAACATTTCATCGCTGGGTCTGTGTGTCCGTACTGATAAAATATGTTGTAACCATAGCTGTAGCTGGGTGTGCACACTTTAAACGGAACACTTATTTTGCACAGTTATGAAGTAATCATTACAGTACATTGTATTGGGTGTTTCTGACAATACAAATGGCTAGCTTACCTGTAGATGCTATGAGCACTACTTGTCAAATAAGCTAAGCTATGCTGTAAAACCATAATATGTCTGCATGGCAAAAGTGTATGATAATACACTTATATAATCAGTAGGCTTTCCCTTGTTTTTCAACACCAATCAACCCCTAAAATAACTTTTCAACCTCTCTCTCTCCCCCTTCCCTCTGGACAGAAAGTTGTCGACGGTGTTGGAGTCCCTCTGCTGTGACACAGGGCAGGTGTGGGTCGATATTGAGGACGTGGTGATCAAGGCCCTGATTGCGGCCCACCCGGTGCTGAAGCACAGCTACAACACCTGCTTCCCCCGCCACGTTGCCTGTGGCTCGGGTGCCTGCTTCGAGATTCTGGGCTTTGACGTGCTGCTGGACCACAGGCTCAAGCCCTGGGTGCTGGAGGTACATAAAGGGCATGTATCCGGAGGAGAGGGGATTATGAGGGATACCTCCCAATTCAAAGTAAAGCTCCTCATCATCCAAAGGGGGGGTCAGAAGTGGAGTGAAAGGATAAAAACAGACATGGAGTGGGGCGCTGTGGCGCACTGTCTAGAGCGTCCATACCATATTCCATACACATGAACACGGCTCCCTCCTGCCCTGTCTCTCTGTCTCCCACCCGCTTCCCGTCACTTAAGAAGCTATATGAAAGGACTGCTGTTGTGTGTGGGGAATACTCTGATGGAATATTCTCTTCACAAACCTGGTAATGTTTTTGGGCCACACAGAGAAGCAGGCATTGTGTAGAGGAGACAAACAGTGGTTGAAGTGGATGGATATAGATTTATGCATAAACCATATAACCATGTAATTCCACAGTCTCAGAAAAAAACAATGCATGTAGTTGAGCCCTCACTAAGTTCCTGACATGTTATTAAAGACTTAAAGTTCAGACTTGGACCAATTATAGGTTGTAAGTCGATAAGAAGAGATTTTAAGTTGTCCCTGAAGACATTGTGGAGAGTCCCCAATGACTATAGATAGCTTCTATATAGACTATGACTAGCAGCATGGAACCCACGTGTTTGTGTGTCTTTCTCTCTCTGTGAAATGGAAGGCGTGTTTTTGGTGAAGGTGGTTTTGTCAATATGTATGTATCATTTTGTTTGTTAGTAAGTAAATCTATGAGATGAAGTCACTGGTGTATATGTGTGTTTCATGTGTTTGCATATGTGTGTGTGTGTGTGTGTGTGTGTGTGTGTGTGTGTGTGTGTGTGTGTGTGTGTGTGTGTGTGTGTGTGTGTGTGTGTGTGTATGGTTAGAGTCATAATTATAGGACTTTGGAATGAAAATGTTTATCCTCTGGATCACAGCATTCGTGTGTGTGTGTGTGTGTGTGTGTGTGTGTGTGTGTGTGTGTGCGTTTGTGTGTGTGTGTGTGCGTGTGTGTGTGTGCATGCGTGCGTGTGTGTGTTCATTTGTATGTGTGTGTGTGTGTGCGCGCGCACACGCGTGTTCATGTGTGTGTGTGTGTAGGTGAACCATTCTCCTAGCTTCACCACTGACTCTCGGCTGGACCGGGAGGTGAAGGACAAAATGCTGTATGACACGCTGGTGCTCATCAACCTGGGAGCGTGCAACCGCAAGCAGACTCGCGAGGAGGAGAAATGCAGACTCACCGACAGACTACAGCCCCGAGACGTGAGGTGAGGTGTGTGCACACACACACACATACACACACACACATACACACACACACATACGCGCACATACACACACACACACACACACACACACACACACACACACACACACACACACACACATACACATACACACACACACACATACATACATACACATATACAAACACACACATACGCACACACAAACACACACACACATACACACACACACACACACACACATACGCACACACAAACACACACACACACACAAATACAGACATACACTGAACACAAATTTAAATGCAACACATTTCACATTTGTTTTTACTTCCATTTTTATGAATTGAAGAAAAAGATGTAAGATCTCTTCAGTGTGCACAAAAAGGCTTATTTATCTAACATTTTGCTCGAATATATTTCTTAAAATCTGTGTTAGTGTCCACATTATATTGTGTGTGTGTGTGTGCGTGTGCGTGTGCGTGTGCGTGTGCGTGTGCGTGTGCGTGTGCGTGTGTGTTTGTGTGTTAGGAACCGCCTGCAGCAGCTGAGGCAGGCCAATAGTATGGAGCGTGCCCTGGCCTATGAGAACCAGCACCTGGGTGGTTACCGCCGCATCTTCCCTCGGCCCAACGCCAGTGACTACGATAAGTTCTTCCAGCATGGAGGCTCCCTCTTCCAGGAAACCGTCGCCTCACGTGCACGAGAGAAGTGTGCTAGGTGGGATAATACACACACACACACACACACACACACACACACACACACAGAAACGCATGCATGTATAAAGACACATGCACAAACTAACACACAAATACTCATCTACCATATCTATACTCAAATTATTATACCTATACACACATATATTGTTGATCAAGTCTGTATGTATGTATGTATGTATGTATGTATGTATGTATGTATGTATGTATGCATGTGTATATGTATGTATGTATGCATGTGTATATGTATGTATGTATGTATGTATGTATGTATATGTGTGTGTAGACAGCAGCTGCTGGAGATCCAGGAGAGGCAGGGTAAGAAGAGAAAGAAGGCCTGTTCTCTGGGCGAGTCTGCTGGGGAGAGAAGCCAACCCAAGGGCCGACGGCAGTGCTGTAGCGTGAGTCAGCCATGTCAAACATGGTGGCTTCCCGTGCTATTGGATTGCACACACACACACACACACACACACACACACACATCACATTATGCACACTCCCGCTACAGCCATTCTCTGTAATTCCTTGTAATAGTAATGAGCAGTTGGAGACAGTATGAATCTCTGACATCACTTATGGGCATGCAAACATGCTGACCTCCAGTGTATTATGCATTGATTTTATACACGCTACTGTTATCACAACTGCCGTAGCCTCTATGGTTCTTTTAAACAGTGAGGGGTCTGTGTGCACACAAATGGTTTTGGGTATGTGTATGTGAGTGGGAGTGTGTATGTATTTTGTTTGTCCGTGTGTACATATAATCATTTCCAAACAACCCGATCAGTGCTGGAGATGATGAAGCTGTGATGGCCAGATTTTCATCTTCCTTTTGGAAGGTTTGCAGACCATACACATCTGCAAATGATCT
This sequence comes from Alosa pseudoharengus, assembly GCF_046254945.1. NCBI lineage: Eukaryota > Metazoa > Chordata > Actinopteri > Clupeiformes > Clupeidae > Alosa > Alosa pseudoharengus. Next base: position 40,824,742 of record NW_027468774.1, read on the forward strand.
GAAGCAGTCTGCCTAATCTTTCTGTTGTCTTGTGTTGTGGTTGCACTTTTTTACAGCTCTATCCAATTAAACTTTATGTGAGACGTCATGTTATTTTTGTGAAACACTCCCTCACCAGCAAGCTCGGTACAGATAGCACTCTTTCTTTCTCACGGGGGCATTCGGTTCTTCCCCTCTCCAGCATCTTGTTGTGTTGGTTAGTGTTGCCATTTGTGAGACTGGTGGAAAGACGTGTGTACATGTGTGGGTGTGACAAACGTTTTACTTAACTTTTGCTACTCATATGCTTAAGTGTTATGTGTGAGTTCATGTGGCCTGAAAGGGCCTACTGACAAGTCCTTCAGAAAGGTTGATTTAGCAGAGGTTGGTCTCATTGTTTTTAATTTCTCCATGCGGTCTCTATACTACTCTATACTACATGCGGTCTCTATACTACTCTATACTACATGCGGTCTCTATACTACTCTATACTACATGCGTTCTCTATACTACTCTATACTACATGCGGTCTCTATACTACTCTATACTACATGCGTTCTCTATACTACTCTATACTACATGCGGTCTCTATACTACATGCGGTCTCTATACTACTCTACAGTATACTACATGCGGTCTCTATACTACTCTATACTACATGTGGTCTCTACTTCTATCCATTCTTACATTCTTCTATCCACCTATATGGGTTAATCACCATAAAGCTGTTGTCTCCTAGCAACAGTCAAGGCCTCTTCGGTTCCTCCCCAACCTGAAGGTGAAGCCTGGTGAGGAAGAGGAAGATGAAAAGAAGTCTTTGCCTTTCTCAGAGATGAGGTCTCGTCGGCTGAAAGAGCTGGGGGTAGTGGAGAAGGTCTACCAGCTCTTAAGAACCCCTCAGTCTAAAACACGGAACCGACCGTGCTGCAGGGCAGAGGACTCACTCATTAACAATGTGAGTGAAGACACACTGAACAGTACAGTAAAGACACAGTGATTAGAGCATTTATAAATATTCTGCAAGTCAATGAACAAGTTTTAGCTCTGTTGTCCAGCTGTGGACAGTCTACCTTCCTTAAATATTAGTATCCTGATTTCCAGATGGTTTCCATATTCCATGTTACGGTCTAAAATGGTAAATTTATATTTTGTTAGCATAGCATGTTACCCATTCACTTCTCTATGACCTCGTGCCCACAGCAAGACACCTTGGTGGACCACTGCTCCAAATGTGGTAAGATGGTCGTGCTGAAGAAGAGGGTGGACCTTGTCAACAGGTTCCCACCAAGGGACCACTGCCAGGCCCAACCCCAGAACCCTGAGGGGGTCCAGCCTCTGTCCAGGCCTGTGCTGAGGGTACCTGTGCCAGCTGTGGCACTGCCGGCGTTACCCTCCAAATGCCCCTCGTCCCTCAGCTGCTTCAAGCACCAGGTGGCTTTGTCCAACCAGTGCACTGCCAAGGGTAGAGGTGTGTATTGATTGTTCCTGGAAAGTTTTTTTTTTTCTTTTTTTAAGTTGATGCCATCATGGTTAAATTGTGTCTTACTTTACATACTTTCATATCACAATGAGATGTAAACAGACATTTGCTAAGCTGACATAAAAACTAGATTTTGCTCTAATTTTTTTTTTTTTTTTTGATTGTTGTTGCCTAGAAACTACAAACTACAATAGCTCACCCCTTGTATACCCCCCTTCTCTCTCTCTCTCTCTCTCTCTCTCTCTCTCTCTACCTCTCTTTCTCTTCTGCCCTCTCTGCCGCTGTAGCCAGTGCATCTCTGGCAGACGTGGCTCTGAAGGACGTCAGTCTACTGGAAATTCAGACGCAGGTCTTCCCCTCGAGCAGGAAGAGGCTGGTGACGCGGCCCCGCTCCCCAGAGAGACACTTCTCCAACCCCGGCCTGTGTGTCATATCGGACCGTCTCCCCCTGGTCCAGCGCAATGGACACCCACCGTCCTGGAGCTCCTCGAGGTCTTGGGCCAAGGTGACAGGACTCCAGGTAGGCTGTTTGCAGTGGGGGTAGGTGAAGGAGCGGCAGAAGAGAGGAGTGTGTGGTGGCGAGGGGGAAGGAGTTACAGAGTTGATGAGTGTGGATCCCAGTGGGTGTGTGTGTGAGAGAGAGAGATAAGTCAAGCTTTATGAGGAGAATAAAAAAGACACACACTGAAATATCACAATAGATGTACAATAGATTAAGTAATCTCTGCTCCAGATGGCTCACTATGTACTGTAACTTCCTGTACCATTATTGTTATGTTTGTATGTCATTATTGTTGTACACAATTTCTATGATTATTAATCATTCACCCAATGCTAGTTTATTATTTGAGCTACAATAAATCTGTATACCTAAATAGAGTACACTTCATTGTTTTGCAGCCTCTCTGGCCATGCTATCCTACCGTTATCCTCCTTATATATCGTTATGGTGCTCCTTGTTGGTGCCCCCCCCCCAATCCCAATCCTCCCCCACCTTTCTTATGCAGCCCTTGCCACTTAATCTACTAAACCCCTCTTCTACTGCACTTTTTACCCCCCCCCCCCCCCCATAAATGCACAAATAGGCTGACACCAGACATAATTTCCCTGCATTTCTTACTTCCAGTAACTATATGCATGTGACAATAAACTTCCTTGTATCCTTGTATCCTTGTATCCTTATCCAGTTGTCCAAGCTCTCTCGACCAATCAGCATGGAGAAAACAACACTGACCACACAACCGAAAACTTGCCATCTAATCAGAAGCAAGTCCCACTTGACAGAACATGAGCACACTGCCTATGAGAGCTACTGATCTTGCATCAGTAAGGAAGGCAGTTCAGTAAATTGATTGTCCAAGTGTAGTGTAAACAATGTTATAATCTGTTCACTAGGTATACTACAAATGAGATTTTTTCAGATGTCTCATCAAATGCTACTGTGAGAGATGATATAACTAAATCCAAACTTAGACTCTCCTTTCCTGAGGGTATTTAAAGCCATAACTGTCACTGTACATTCAAATGCAATGTTACTGCAGCACTGTGCTTAGTAGCCTAAACCACGTAATAGGTCACTGTGTACACACATAATCACAATCAGTGGTGCACAAAGTACCCGATTCTGTTTTTTAAGTATAGATACCCCTGGTCAAATATTGCTCCAATACAAGTGAAAGTTGCTGAGTTAAATTATTACTTGAGTCAAAGAGTACATAAAAAGAGTAAGTAATTTGTGTCATGTAATGCTTATTTTGTTTACATTTTACCTGATTTCATAACTTTGCTACTGTTAAAAGAAAACTTTGGATGCAACAATGCACTTTAAATTGCTATTCATAATCTCTATTCACAAATCTTATTTTCACAGCCAAATACAAAACAGGATAACTCAATTGAGTTGTTAGTAGTTTATTTAACATTAACATGTAGCTATGAGGTGAATGTCAGGTGATTGTTTAATATAATTCCAATTTCACCATGATCATGATTGTTCTGGTAAAGAAATGTTATCATCATGTTATCTGTCATCACGAATGCCAAGTTGAAATTGAACTATCAGCAAAATGAAGAAAGTACTTTGAACTTGAATATGGTCTATTGCATTATTCCATTAAAAATCACTTCAAAGCTATGTTTGCAAGTAATGAGTACTTCATTTTAAAGGTACAGGAGTCAAAAGCACAATATTTGTCTTTCAAATGAAGTGGAGTAAAAGGCATAAGTTTCCAAAACGTAAAGTAAAGTACAGATACTCAAAAAATTACAGTATTCAAGCAAATGTTAGTTGCTGCCTATGCCGATCACAATTCATTATACAGTGCAGACCAAGATGGCCAAGAAGGTATCTGTGATGACCTGTATGTGGAGTCCAGACAGATGATAAGATATGATGTCCACACTAGGGGTTACTTTAACTAGTCAAATAGTCGACTACTCAACTATTAAAAATCACTAATGGATGCTGTAGGTAGCAGTCAACAAGCTGTGGACAAAATGGCTAGCGGCTAAACGGCCTAGACTTTCCTATGTATAGTACTTCACCAAAAATGAGACCTGTTCCACTTTGACATGCCAGTTGTGTACAGCTGTACTAAAATGCAATAACAACACGTTTGCCATGGATCTAAGAACCGCAGGCTTCCCACGGGTCATGGAATTACATGGAATTTTGGAAAGTCTATTCCAGACATGGAAAGTCAGGGAATTTTAGCATTTTGGAGGCAGTCATGGAATATCAGGGAATTTATGTTGTAGCAGTTTAAAATTGACTTGCCAAAATACATTAATACAAATATATCTCCACTCAGAATTGATGTATATCTGGTTATTAGCTTTATTGCTTGCTTGAGTAGTTGTGGTTAGCCCAACTTTGTTCATTCAATACCCATTTATTCATCTCCCACTCTAAAAAAAATATTCTTGAATGTGACTGTTCAGGTCATAGAAATTCGTTTTATTTTGTCAGGGAAAGTCAGGGAATAGTCATGGAATTTTACATTTCACTTAGAGTGGGAAACCTGGAATCTAAAGATGAAATACCCACTGGCAACAGCTAGCACTAGCAGTAATGTTAGCACCAGCACTGTACCAGTAGATAACGACTAGTCGACCAATATAAAGAAAAACTGGTCAACAAGTAAAAATCATCAGTAGTCCTGTAACATCCATTCCCCACTGCACTGATGTTCAGTTTGGATTTTTTGTCACCAGCTCACAGGCTGTTTAGTCCAACAGAACTACTGCCAGTGTGCAAAAAAAGCTATAAAACACAGAGCACATCTGTCTGTGTCACTGCGGCTTCAGCAGTAGTAAAGCACAGTACAGTTGATGGAGCCAGTGTGAGGCCTACAACAGCCCAGTGTGTGTGTGTGTGTGTGTGTGTGTGTAAAGGGTGTGTATGTGTGCCGTCTGGTGGAGCGGCTGGATTCAGATGGAATTCCCCTGTCCTTTGAGTCTGAGGATGAAGCTAGTCTGCTATTCTGAGCTCATCTTGGGGATCCTCTGTGTCAGTTGTCTGCATGACCACACATAAACTAGCATGTTCTGTAATAGAATAGAATACCCGCTGGAAAGCCAGGTGTTAGAGACTGACACCATTGCTAAATAAGGTCTACATTTATTTAAATAAGTATATGAGGTATACATTCAGTTTAAATGAATATAAAGTGTATGATTACAGTATACAGACAATGAAGGCTAAACTAAAAGTGACTATGGCAACTCTTCTTGAGATACATTCAGACATCCTTGATGTCTCTCTCTAGTGCTGTCTAGTGTGTCCTGCAGGAGCTTGAAACCCCTGTATGAGTTTTACATCTTCCTAGGAGCTGTACATGTGATGAACATGTCACAGTGGAGATGAAAGGAGAAATTACTTTTGTTTGGTGTGGTGTGGTCCCAGTGGTCTGGTCAGACAAAAAGGCAGACGCTTGGAGTGTGTGAGCAGATGATGTGTGGCTGTTCCCCCCAGAGCCTGGCGGTCCTACCACCAGCAGCAGTGCTCCAGCAGGAAGCTGTAAACATCACACAGTGGCGTCCTCTGGACAATGACGAGGATTTTACTGTCCTGCTCTCTCCACCGGCTTCCCACCATTCCCTGAGACCTCATTCCAGTTTCCCAGAATTCTGGTGGAGAGGGCGTTCCTTTTTCTGTCTTGTCTCATTCAGCCCTCTTGTTCAAGCTCCTCTCTCTCTGTCCTTCCCTCCATCCCTCCCTCCCTCCTTCCCTCCTTTTCTCTTTCTACTCCCCCACCCTCTCATGCTTCTCTCCCCAATCTCTCTCTCTCCCTTTCTCCACCCCCCCCCCCCCTCCATTTTACAGTCAGGTCCTACCTTCCTGGCTTCTTTTACGATACTGGTCACCTGTCTGGGTTATGGTGGCTTGCGGACTGTTGGGCGGGAGATCATTTGCATCACAGAAGATTCATTCACAGTGGTTGGACCATTACTGCATGGACCGCTCAGCTCTTGTGAATCTCAGCAGAAATGATAGCGATGGATTGTCAATGCTGTATATGAATCTGCACACTGCAAAACATATTCATGCCCTTGGTATTGTATTATAGATAGGGGTAAATGTTGAATTAATTGTAGAGTCAACCTTTGCAAATATATTGGGTAAATGCTGTGCTTAAATGCTTAGTGGCAGTGGAACAGAGATAAGAGACTCTGGTTGTCAGAGCCAGGTTCCAGTGTCTCATCACTGTTTCATGCATGTCTAGCCTGCCTGCATGCACCTGATGTCTGTTAAACACCTGAACAGGTGTGTGAAGTGTAATGCAGCCGCACACCTGACCACAGGCACACTGCTCTTTAATCACATAAAAACAGGTTGGGGTAATTATATAGAAGAAATCATTCATCTCTGTCTCATTGAGGTATTTGATCAATAATGCGTTGTAAGTCAGTACGTCAAACAAAAATGGTAGTTTCTTAATATTCTGTCTGAAGCAGATCTCAGATGCTTATTTTAACAATAGCACATTTAGAATGATCCATTTACACACATTTATAGGTCTTTTATGTGGATGCAAGAAGTTGAACACAAACATGCAAGTGAAGCTTCAAAAATAACAGAAAACATGAACACATAGCAAGCAAATAACATCGAGCTTGTGTCGGGCAGCTGAGCTAACAAGTGTTGAGTTTAAGCCATTCTTAAATCCACTAGAAATGTCAAAATGTGTTTTAAACACAGTATCAAGTGAAAGACAAGAAATATGAGCTCGAGAAATTGGGATACTTAACTGCTTTCTGCTGAACAGACACATAGCTTTGAGAATGCATGTGGGTTTTCAACACTATTTCGGCATGGAAGATGGAAATGGATGGCTTTTTATGGAATGGTTAAACATTGCTCATGGGTCCCGTATCTGTTGTCTCCATCTGGAGCTGGGCTGGGTTAACCAGTGACTTCGGCTGTCTCTCGTCGCTATGTGTCTACTGATCCTATTAGTGACAAACGGTTAGGTAAAGGCTATTCGAGTATGTGTGTGTGTGTGTGTGTGTGAGAGAGAGAGAGAGTTTGTGGGAGAGATAGATAGATAGAGATATAGATAGAGACTGGGATATGATGGAGAAGGAGTACATATGCCTACACGGCACCTGATGTGCACCTGTCCATGTTTTGTCTCCTGGCATAATTTGCGTCTGCTGCCCATTTCACCAGACAGTGGGACACGGCCAGACACAGTTTTTATTCCTTTTAATTAGAGTCCTCCCATGTCATCAGGGTGCAGCATTGTAATGAGGGGCTATGTGGTTTATAGTCTGGATGCATTCTAATGACCTCATGTGCACCGTTAAAGTTAACATGATGAATATGACATTCAGCGATGAAGTCAGAAATGTCTACCTTTGTTTTACTTCTGTGTCACTTTAGTCACCCATTAAACATATTAAATATACTATGGGTGTAACTAAGTGAGTCAGTCATAATTTAAAGAAGCAAACAGAATATTTATTTCATAAATATTTATTAATACACATGTTTGATTTATTTACAACACATTTTCACATTTGAAAATACACATTTGGTGCAGGCATAATAAAATAATCTTTAAGATAGAAAATTTTGCAGAGCAACCAAGGAACTTTCTCAAGTATTTCTATGTAGGCACATGCTACATACCTTCCTAATGTCAGTATTAATGCAGCTAATTTGACTGATTCAGTTTCACTTTGTAAACAAATAAACAACCCTCAGTACAGACAAAACCAGTGTATTGAGAGATATTGCTACCAAATGGTACGTCCCATGGTTGGCTTGATTGTGCTATGTCTGTAGTGTCTATATTCAAATCTTAAATAATTCCTGTAGTATTGATTCTCAGCCTGCAGAGAATGTAGCAAGCACACAAAACAGAAGTGTAACATTGTAGTATAGACAATCCAGATTTGCATGCTCTCCTTCACAAATGACCTCTCTGTCCTAAATGATTGTGCGTTGCAAAAGACAGAGATGCTCACCCTCTGATTATTCATCATCTGGGCATAGGCACCTCTTCCCTATGGTCCATAGTCACCACTGAAGCTTTGGGGCTGCTGGCTGGTGTCAAGCCCAGAGGAGTTACCCCTCGGACCTTGAAGAGTTGGTCTGTTCCCCAGTGCAGACAGTGGGGACAGGGGCAGGCGGTGGGGTGGTGCATTGCGTGGGTGGGGGTGTAGAGGGTCGTTGGTGGCAGCCCTCCAAGTCTGGGGTAGGGGGACTGGGAGAGCCGGAGGGGGTCCAGGTGCCTGAGAGGAGGGGCGAAGGGGCTTGGCAGCGGGGAGGCGGTGGGCGCCAGCCCCAAGTGTGGGTAGAGGGGCAGCGGGAGGTGTGGGAGTAGGGAGTAGGGCAGGCCGGCACTGGCCTGGCTCACCATGAGAGCACAGAGGTTGGGGTCCAGAGGGTGAGGCCAGCTCAGACTGTGTCTCTGCCTCTTGTCTTTCATGCGTCGGTTCTGGAACCAAACCTGGATCGGACAACAGAAACCAGACTGAGTTCAGGAATGCAGGGCTGGTTAAAGTGCACTTGGTTCAAGTCTTTCAGACCATACGTTTTAATTCTGCTAATATCTGCTGTCTTTTTCATCTAATTGGTTTATAGGTTTCATGGTGGGCATCTTCAACACATTTGACATTATTATTTGAACAAAACTGATTAATAGTATCGAGCAGATTTTTAAATATTTTACACTGGAGATATATTGTACATTGGTGCCATTTATTTTTAGAACACCAAACAGCCACTAGTTTTAAAAGCTACAGCTTTCTGATCCAAGCTTGTTCTGCGCATGCGCAATACACTCACCTTAATGGTTGTCTCCGGAAGATTGAGAGCTGCCGCCAGCTCGCATCTCCTTGGCCGAGATACGTAGCTCTCCTTGCAGTACTCCTGCTCCAGGCGGGAGAGTTGCTCTCGCGTGAAGGCAGTCCGGTGCCTCCGACTCTGATCTACTCCACTGAAAAGAGCGCTGCGAGGGCTTGTGTCCTCTTCCCCCTGGTCGCTGTCTGGATTGGCGTGTGAAGCAGCCGGTGATTCTCGGCCTTCGGTTACTACAAAAGGCAAGAGGGAAATGATCGTTATAAGAGCTCGATGCAGAAGTTTAATTTTTAACACACAAGTCAGACGTATAACCTCAACATAGCCACAAATCCACGCATTTCCGCGCCATAACAACATGACACCTTGACATAATCGAAAACGAGATTCCAGTTGCCATGTGGAGTTTGTGTACACATTGCATTCGAAACATATTTAAGGTTGGGGAAGGGATATAAAGCTACTCACACGTATTGCTGTGCATAACTTCCCAAATTTGACGTTCGTTGAATGCTGGAAATGTTAATCCAAACGACTCAGAATCCCAAATCACCACGCATTCGACTACAGCTGCCAAGGCCAAAGTTACTCCTTCACCGCACCGCTAACCTCACTCAAAGAAGTTGGTTTATGGAGTGGGTTGTGTTGTTTTGTAGCCACAGATTGAACCCCCTCCCTCTCCTCTCCTGTCTTTTATATCTTCCAGGTCGTCCCATCTTTTCTAATGAGAGACACGGTCTGGTCTATCCGCCACGGCGCCGCCTGGGCGCGTACATGGCGAAGGAGGTGTTAAATTGTCTTTGGTCTCCGAATTGCCTTTGTACTTTTGTTATGGAGAATTAAGATCGACCTCCCTTTGCTCACTGCCAAAGAGGCCTCCCTGGCGAGATAGACCAACCCGCATTGTTTTGCGTCGTTTGATGTTTGTATTTTTGGAAGTCAATCATTAGAATCCTAATGTTCGTAAATGGCAGGCCTAGTAGTTGAGGACGTCCATGTCACTGGGTCATGAGATTCCATCTACAAAGGCGACGATTCCAAGCTTGGTTTGTTTTATGAAACAGTAGCCTCGTCTTAATTTTAGCCTATTACCACCAACTCAGAATGAAGATATTTGATTGACTTATTTGACGTATAGGCCTTTCGTTGTAACCTACTGCAATGCTAGTCTACAATCATGGTAGGCCTATTTGTTACGTTTTAATGAACCGTCACAAAGAACAGGCATCTAGCCTCAGTCGTTTGAATTATTGAAGTGAAACGTATTGTTATTAGCCAAGTAATTCCTATCCTCACGTTACGGTTCGCTTACCTGTAGCCTTTAGATAAAGAGGCCCCTTTACATATTGACGATAATGTCAACATGATTACATGACTTAGTAACTCTTTGATCACCCAGAGGCTACATCATTGCAGTCATATGGAGACTGATATTCGCCCCATTGTCACTGTAACCTGGTAACGTGTTTGCGATACTACATAACAGTAAACCTAAATTAAACAGCAGACTTACATACGATTCGCCTAACTATTCTATGTGAAATGTCAAACGAGTCTGGACACTCTGGATGGACGTTAATTTTACGCCATCCTGCGGGTCAGCCCTGTGTGAAGAAGGCTATATTGGACCCAAGCACTTTTTCATATGTGTGGAGCACATCTCTCTCTCTCCCTCTGTGTGTGTGTGTGTGTGTGTGTGTGTGTGTGTGTGTGTGTGTGTGTGTGTGTGTGTGTGTGTGTGTGTGTGTGTGTGTGTGTGAGTGTGAGTGTGAGTGTGTGTGTGAGAGAGAGAGAGAGAGAGAGAGAGAGCGAACGAGCGTGAGATGGAGAGAGTGTGTGGGTGACAGTCTGTCTGTGGTTGTACTTAACGAATTTGAGTGCCGCAACTTCTTATCTTGCACCCCCTCCCAAATTAACACGTCCACTATGTCTGGTCATTATCAGGAGACATAATGCTTTGGCTGCACAACCACAGACCGTGAAGGTGCGGTCACGCCCGGCTGCTCACCTGAAAATGGGTGTCTGCGCCTCTGAGCAGTGGGGATCATGGTTGGTTATCAACTTAAATTGATTTAACACTGACAATGATCTCATCACACGCATTTAAGATGTTAGGGAACTAACCAATATAGTCAACAGTCGGGATAATCCTGATTTCAATGAGGGCTTTGAGAGCTGTTGCTATGAGAGCTTTGTGATTTTAGGCTACTAAAATGACGCATCAGCGCGTGTCATTTAGCTGTGATTGTATAGGAAGTGTCAATTGATCATTTAACAAATTGTGAACTAAAGGAGACCAAAGTATGGCTCGCGAAAAAGCCAAGGGGCAAAACTGCTGAACCCCTGCGCCGCTTTGTCTCGACCTTCTTTGCCAATAAACGTCGCATCCGAGTGTCCGCCCCTGGATGGAGACAGATCTTGCGCAGTGTCTATAAAACGCGGACAGGTCTGCTCTGCATCCCAGACAAGCCAGCGACTCTAGCTGCCCGGCGCTGGGAATTGAGAGATGGCTTGTTTTCTGATAACATGTCTGTTTGCATTGTTATACAGTGGCGGTCCTTGTTGCTTTGATCACAGGTTTCAGTTGGCGACTGGCTCCGAGCAGACTGAAATAAGAGAACGGGTGACAAAAGTGGGGCTAGCGACAATGGTGCAATCGGGTTGCAAATAAAGCAGAAGCCAGAGTATATGCATGTCTTTCAATGAGAGTTCAAAATGGAAAAAAATAACCTATTCTGGAAAAAAAAAAAAATTAAATGGGCAAATTAATTCACTGACACGCTTTGATTGCGATCCATAACTTTAAACACTGGTATTACATTTCCTGTTGCTGAAAGTCAAACTTTTGGATCATTTGAAAATAAAGTTTAATACGTTTGTTTTTATGGTTTTAGAAATGCAATTAAATGGCTTTACTCATAGCTCACAAAAACAGATAGCCTACTCAAGAACTTTGTTAAAGATGAAGTGTAGGACTTTCTGTAGATGATGATATGGTGAATTCTATCTTTAAGCAAAGTTGACATTTTGTTTTGGAAGTGTTCCTGAGCCCAGTATATAAAAACGTACCATAAGCATAAAAGGCTACAAAAAAGTTACGAAACTGGTTTGCACTGGTCAGGTGAAACCCATTGCCATTTCCCGCATAGATAAACAAAGCATATATGTTTTGACATTCATAATTTAGTAACCTTAAAGCGTATCTATTTTGCGATGATGACATGATACATAAATAAACTAAAGTCAAATGTCCCCGTTTCATGGAAACTTTGGAAAGGTTCCTTGCACTATATTTAGATCTCAGTGCAATTGAATTTCATACTTGTTATTGTCATACTTGTCATAGGCCTAATTGTTAAATCCGACGTTGAGTTGATATCGGCCTACTGTCTTGACAAGGGGGCAGCTGTGCCCTGACATGATGGCAACGGATGACACTGCTGGCGCACGCAGCCTAGGCTACCCCTTCTCTTACCTGAGGAAATGTGACGTCACCCCCCCCCCCCCCCAGCGAACTTGTCAAGCCGACAAAAAAGGTGTTAGTGGCTTATTAAGGAGTCAATAATGCATTGACATCATTGTATGTTAAACCAGGTTAGAAATGAATTGCTTAGCAAGTGATTACAGAATGGGGATAAGAAATGCAACGAAGGCAAACATCTAATGAAGGTCCATTTCCTATTTTAGAAATATTACAAGGATGACTGAAAACTGTAGCCTAGGCTTTTTTTTCAGTATTTAAATGAAAATGAGAAAATAAAAAAGTTGATCTCATCCACGTTTTTGACGTCAATAATTTCATGAATGAAACCGAGATGTGGAACATGCCTGGTTCTTTAGACTATTTTATTAATGAACTACAATATTTCGTTCATGTGTGGTATCAGTATGCCGGTTAAACTCCTTTTTGCGAATTGCACGTAAGAATGGAATGTTCAAGTTGCGCATATTTAGGAGATTAAATGGTTTAACTTAATTTTGTTTCATTGCATGCATGGGTTTTGCAGATATTAATTTGATATAGACCTATTAGATCTGTAAGCACCATCTATCTGTGATGTGAAATAATACGAAGAGCTTAAAATAAAATATTAGAATGTGAATTCTTGTTTGACACTGATGTGTTTAGTGGTTTGTTTTGGTTGTTAAAATATTACAGATCAATCAAACAAATCCGTTATTAATTTCAATTACCACCATTTCAAGTAACGCATCTTTTGTTATTATGGTTTAAGGAGCAAAGTCAGGATAACAGGTATGCAGTAACTGCAGGATGGCGCATGCGTGGTGACGCACCTTTGAGTGTCCACGAACTGTTGTATCGGTGCTGGATAAAATGGCATGGCAACGTGCTGTTACAGAATAATTGGAGGTTCTCGTGCCACCGAGAGAGAAGGCGGCTGCATTTCTCCGATCCGTTGAGAGTCGGGAGAGTGGCAAGAGATTCTTGATCTGAGGCCAATCCTTCTCCCTTGACTGCAACTGTAGTTTGTTAATTTAACAGCGCCTGGCAAACATCCATACCCCTTGCTGTCTGAGCTCGACCAGATGTGTTTGCTTATGAGTGCGCGCGCGCATGTTAGTTTCTGGATATAGTGGCATGGTTCTTCCACATACAGGACACAAGGCCCAACGTGACATATTGGAATGGCTGACATCACCTGTTTTCCTTTCCTGTTACATTTGGCTCACCATTGCCACCGTCACCTAGTTTAAGTCAATTAGAGGTGCAATGAAATGCCCAAGGTTATGCGCATGAAATAGGGTAGTCGTGGAAGCTGACAGAAAATAAGGAAAGCCCATTTTATCACCACGACGCAAACTCATCTTAGTACATTTTCCTCAGACAGCCCTTTTAATGCCGATGCAAAACTACAGAATTACCAAATGCTCATCAAGCATGCAAACAAGCAAGTCTCGGCCTGTTATATTTCAATTCAAACCATGGCAACGGAACCGTACGGAAACAATATTTGCCTATTTCAACTTCATACAAAAAACCTGGCTTGTACAAAACCTTGGCTTGTACAAAATCACGAAATAAGAGTGATTGAAATTTCAAATCTGCATCTGACATGCTATTCAGCATCTTCTCACCTGAGTATTTACTCACTTGTAAATATTTGGGAGATTTAAATAACTGTCCTTGAACTCTCCTTCCTTTTAAATTGTCAGGGCTCTGACTTAAATTGGCATTATATGCACACAACCTGACCTAACCATGTATTGATATTCATACATGTTTCCATCTGTCTTCTTCCATCTGCGCTATTGTTTTTGATCAGACACTTAACCTTTTCAAGTAGGCAACATCCTCATTTATGAAATAGAACATATTTCTCTGAAGCATCACCACATTATGATTCAATTAGATGAATCTGCAATTCTGTGTCACGAATGAAGTGTCAGAAAGTCAGATAATCATCTATCAGAAAACGTTCGTTTTGGCGCATGCTCATACATTTAAAATTGCACCCAAATCGATAATATGTTAGGTTACCAACATTTCCTTGTATGTATAATAGTTCCTGACAAAGACAATTAAGCCAAAGACACTGCGCTCCTTGCATTTACCTATACTGATGTTATGCTGGCTGTGGGAAACTTTGCGGTGCTATTGTCGGGAAAACATTTAGAAATATGAAGTTTCAGCACTCTTTTAATGATAACTGATTCGAGTACGTTCCAAATACACAGAATGAACACCAGGTAAGTGGTGCGCCACGCCTTAATGGGGCGATTAGATTACAGGTAATGGTTTTGCTACCTGCCCAGACTCACTATGCTGTGTCCATAAAGTTTGGTTTATGGAACAAAGGCACGTTTTCCCCTCCAAACCAAAAGTTATGGAAAGCTCTAATACAAGCTGGCATTATAAAAACAAGATGAAAGTATATCTGGTATTTACTGAGAGGCACTCCAGAAACGTATCCAAGGCTTTCGCTGAATCTATGGGATATTTTTTGAGTCACAAACACGTTGTTTATAAGGTGGACTGCAATCTATGCGTTAGTCATATAACAATACTGAGCATACTGGGCCTTGCTGTATGGGGGTAATTCGTTCTTTAAATTCAAAATTCTATTTTAAATTGTTTGTTTTTCCCACGAAGATAGCTTTTTTTGCTTTTAGCTGTGCATCTTTGCAGGACAAGCCGCGCCTTTACGCAAATTGATGCTGAGCTCAACCTCGCAACGACATTATTATTTTACCTTGAAGCAAGAACGAAGCAGATAATTATGTTAATTAACAATTAAGAGACCAGGTTCACCAAAATGCAAATCGGATTTAATTATATTGCCAGGACGTTAGGTGTCTTGCTCCTAGAATTACCCTTTTACAAATTAGAGATCTCATTAATCGTCTACACTATGAATGACCAATTATCATTCACCTTTAATTGTAATTAACAGAGTATGATTCTATCAGAGGACGCCTGTAATATCCTGTCAGCAGAATGACAGACTTGTTCACTCCTGCGTCCCTGATATTGTGCCTCTGCTCCGATTACCTTTGTAAGAAGCTTAGATACGTTATATCTTATAGGCTTAGATGCATATCATATACGTACACATGTCAAAAGCGGAATCACAACTGGAACCAAAATGAGGGTTTCAATACCGAACCGTGCTTCATGTATAGGAGGAACAAGTTGTGCAAAACAGCTTGCTCCTTTCTCACGTACTACTAAATTATGTAATCAGTACTGGCACAAATGATTACAAATGGTCAGTTATAAATGATGGATTGCATTATAGATACGTTTTCATATGTGAATCATCGTTATCATCTCAACTGCCCACTGTCGTGATATAAGAAATAAAGGCGCTGCTTAGATGGCACCAAGTCAGTATACTGCATACCTGGCCCTGGCATCTCAGTATTAACGATTAGGCTATACTTTACAGGGAAACACAGTATGGTCACACAGACACACCCTTTGAATACCCATACGTTTATGACTGAATCATGCGTCGTTCTGACTATTTTCTTTTTCAAAAACCAGTAAAGTTTCAAAAAATAAATCTGTTTAGTTCACCAATTTCGCTATTTCAGTTTCACTAGTAAATGTGTTGACATTTAATTGATATGTCCACTCTAATTAATAACCACAACAAATGGCCTACCACGCGATTGTCTGCTGCATGTTTTTCCGTACCATGTTTGTTGTTCTTTCAGCCACAGCATTCTCATCCGTTGGTTGTAGTCTGATCTCGTTCGTCGTGCTTTATTTTATAAATGAATGGGTCTTTAAGGCAATTTGTTTTTGTTTTTGGTTTTCTTTATAGTTCTCGTAGACGTTATTGCTCTTCAGTCCACACAAAACGTTCAGTATACAAATGTATTCCAAATCCTTATTAAGTAGTCCAAAGTGAGCTTTCCGTGTTTGTGAGCACAACTGGAACCTTCTTGGCTATATGTAGAAATAGGTCTGATTTTGCTCATTGCAAGTTGGCTGTCTAACATAATTACAGATCTCATAATCCTCTGAATGTGCCTGTGGAATAAATAATATTCTGTACATTAGTACATATATTCTTTGTCACCTCATCTGTACATTTTTTGTTTTAAAACCAGATAAAGAATGCATTTGCATGTGATTTGGAATATTCTGGTGAACACTGTGCGCTGTGCATTGAAGAGCTGACAATTAATCTTATCTGAAGGATACAGACTGATGGTGCTGTGCATGCAGTAGTGCTGCTCTCTAATTGAGCCTATTTGCATCCTCTGTTTTTAGTGCTCTTGCATAAAGCTTGTGTTGACTTCCTTCCTGCCAAATGAATGAACCTCATTCAATACTGTATAGTGCAAATGCAATTTGTGTGTAATTAGCGGGACTTCTTGATTGACACTGTTTGATTGACATAAAGATTTTTAGTTTATTTTTAATTATTATTTCAGGGATTCAGGGCCAGATGGAACTTAATTGTGTCCGTGTGCCCTCCTTCAAAGAAGCATTACAGTGTCCTGACAGACCAAGGAGGGAATGACGCACTTACAAGGGAAAGAGCAAAGATGGAGCATGTCCAAGTATGTGCCACTGCCACACTAACCCACATGATTGATTAAATACTTATTAGCTTTGTCTAACCTATTGCTTTGTCTTAAAATTGCTATTGCTCTCACTATGACCTCACACTATGACCTTCGGAATGTACAACCCAAATTCATCATTCCTCACAGATATTTTGTATTGAGATGTATTCATATGTAGATTCCTTTTCACCAGCGGTGGGGTGTACCTCCTCTACCAACTAGTAAAATTTTTGAACATAAATGTATTAGGTGGGCATTGAGCCATAGGGCATGGTCAGCGATCAGTAGACTATTAAGTGTATCTCGGGCACATAGATAGATAAGAATTTGACATCCACATGTCTGCAAAATCGACATGTGTCTGGCATTGCAAACAAACAGATAGGTCAGATATGGTGATAGTGACTGTTCTCTCTGACAGTATCTCAGTAGAATAGATTTAGACTGAACCTTGCTTGTGTCTAACACAGATTGGTTGCATCCATACTGGAATCAGATCTGATCTTCTCAGGACTCTGCTGCTATATGGGGCAAAGGTAACAATGGACAATCAAGGGCAAGTAACAGATAGGGGGCAGCAACCCTGCACTACTGACAAGACTGACAAATAACAAGTCATTTTGAGAAGACGGGAACTTGAGAAATGGAAGTAGCCACTTGTAGATGACAAACTTGATTTGGATGTCTTGTTTAGTCTAATGGAGGATGCCATTGGGTATGATGTAAAATACAACTATAATTACAGTTTTTAGTCTATTATTTTGAGCAGAATACAATGGTTGAAGGCACGCAGGCCATCACCCTGCTGAGCCCTGTGAACAGACAGCATGCAAACACCCAGGCTGTGCTTCTATTTTGGACATGTCACTGTGACAACAAAAGCTCTTTGGAATACAGAAGCACCATTAAAACACAGACAGCTTAAATGGCTTCTGACAACCTTGTCTTCAGATATAGCTGTAAACAGTCACAGGGGGTAACAGATTTTGGAAATGGACAAAAACAGTTTAGTTGCCCCTCATGTCAGACAAGGATGTATCTGGGAAAGGAGGGTTTGGTGATGTGGATAATATCTGAGACAAAATGGCACAGTGAGAGATCCACAGTGAACTTTTTTAAACAACATAGACTATTTCTGGTCTTGGGGGTATCACACATATGTCTCTGGGGCCTATCAACTGGCACTGTAGGATACCCAGATGTTGATTATAGCCTGTGAGAGACTACCATATTCCCTCTTGGACAGTACAGTGGCAGATGGATTTATTCACGTTCGTATCTGTTTCCCAGCGCGAAAGTCGTTTGCTTGGAATGAAAATGTCAAATCAGTATGTTCGCGAAAGGGTATGGCCGCGGAAAAGGTCTCTCCTCTCTGCTGTTTCAGCGACATCAGAAGCAAACTTCTTTCCCTTGACACGGAGTTAATGACGGTGCATTTGGAAACTGTTAGAGGGATTTATGCAACCGCGTAATAGCTGCTCTCCTTCACTACACAATTTTAACACTCGCTGGCGGACAAAAGGGAAATTTAGTATAAATAGCCCTGTTCAATTTCTTCTGTTTCACAAGTCGTGATTAACAGTGCTAGGCATTTCTAGTTATGTTTATTCTTCCTCTTTAACAGCTCGATGAATTGCAACGACATCAATTAAGCGTACAGTTATTGTACTTGATGCCAGTAATATTATGTTATACAACGGGTATGGGCTTGGTTACACGAATATTTTGTATAGTCTATAATTGTTGAGGCGACAGTAACAGCACTGACCGAGCGTGCACATGCACACACAGAATAGCCTACCCTGGCACAAATAAGCACAGGTTCAAGGTCAAGGTCATCGCTACCACACTGCCTACTTTGCTTTTTCACGTCCTTATTCAGCCTATTTATCGATGTATGTTTTGCTTTTTAACCCACCCCACCTTTTCGACCCAAAAATACTTGAGGGGTTATCCCATATGTATCAGTTCTGAAGATTTCTACAAATGATATGGCTGTGACAACTAAAAAAAAACGCAACGGCAAAACAACAATATTATTTCCATGGCATCGGCCAAATGTTGTTCAACATATTGAATAGTTAATGAATTTTGATAACTAGATTTGGACTTCATCTGCTGTTGTTCAATTTAAAGACTTAATCTGGGATGAAACTTTATTGACATCATTTAGACGTTTGTGTGAGACTATCACCTGACACTTTGGCATGATTAGAGCAAAAACTTAATCAGTTGCTTAACACTTGGACAATCAACTAGTACATACTTATAAATGAGCTGAAGGAGATGGATTTAATTCCTTGTAAGAATTTTATATAGACATTAATTATCTACTACCATACCACATCTGATTGCTTTGGCATAAGTAACCGCTGACTTAGATATTTCGACAATCAAAATAAAACTTTATGCTGCTTGTATTTGACTGAACAGAGCATGGCATTAATTCATGTATTGTACAGCGCCCTTTCGAAAACGCTGATCAGCAAAAAAAATAATAAAAAATTACAACACCAAGGCTACACGTTCATAGCCTGACTGTGTGCAGTTTAACTACTTAAAAAGACATAGAAATCAACCAACTTCCTGTTGGAATCGGACAGAATATTGGATCAAGCCTACACATAAATATTCATTATGTTGACACGTCAACACAAAACTTTTTTATTCGTTGGTACAATGCAATGGGTAAAGTGAAGAGACCAAAGTTATGAAACGGTCTATCTATAACTGACTATTAATTCATTTGACGTTTGATTAATCTGACTGTTGATTCAAAAAGTGTTATTATTACGCACACGGCAGCTGTTCTACAAATGCCACAGTGAATGAATGCATTTTGGATGTCATATTACGGCAAAGTCCCAATACAGCATAAAGCTACCCTCATGGAGTAAATAGAAAACTGGTCATTCCTCGCGGAGTCCTGCATAGCCTACTAAAGTGATGCACTGGCTTTAAGATGATAATCTTATCTGAAGTAGGCTAGTCTTTATCTGTATTAGTCTGAATATACACACTGTGTGAACAGAGTATTGGAATTTATTGTGATGCATGCACGACATTTAGATAATACTAAACTAAATTGATGAATAGAGGAAACAATGTTGTGACTTATAATAAGCGGCTTAAATTGAAGCTATACTGTCCTGTAATGAAGAAATTTTTCCAATAATAATAATAATAATAATAAAAACATGAAAAATAATTGGTAGACTGTGTGGTCAAGTAAGGATTTCTCCGAGTTACCTACTTAACATTGAGGTCCGTCCCAACTGACCAGGCGTAATGCAGTGTACTTATTTATTCATATGTAAAGATTCTAAAATGTTTCAGAATATGTCAGTGATAGTTGATCACAAACGTTTATCAAATGTATGTGTCATGCCTGCACGCTTATTCACACACATGATGCCCAAATGTTGTCTGCCTGAGTTATGTTTCATTCTAGTAGCCTGTTTCTACCCAAACGGCTGCATCCAAAGCACTGTATATGGTGTTTAGATCTTTACTTATTTGCGAAGTAGAACTGTAGTCGGTGGGAAAAGGCCGTCAAATGTGTCGAAAATGTCCAAATCTCAAACTAATCAAACCTGTCTAAATCGGAAATCTAGCGTCTGGCTTTCAATGAAAACAAGTTTTTATCAAGTCAGAAAGCGGCATACTTGACATCAAACCACGCCACAATTTCTCAGCAACCATGTCTAGCTAAACAAAGGCTAGCATGTTATAATCTGAACATGCACAATAGTCATTAGACATATAGTCTCTGGTTGGCTACACCCGAAAGAAAAAAAAAACAGTTACCGAATTCCCAAAACTATGATGCTCTTTCCTGAAAACTTACCCTGTGCTCATTCAGTGTTTTTGAAGAGATTATCTTTCTTTTATTCTCGAGTGGAGTGTGAAGCGTGTGGTGCGCCCTGCTTCCAGTATTGCCTTGCAAATGGGCAGGAAGTTTGACAATAATACTATTATGGCATTTCCTGGGTACAGTAGCTGGTGCACGCCAGTGCAACATGTGCCACGAGGCTACCGCACAACAGCGTCACAAAGCCATGGCGCGTGGCATGCGTCTAGACTTGAGTTCTTGCTCCCAGCTGAAACGGTAGAGTACAGGGTGCGTTGCGTTTTCATCCAACATGTTATACTTATACATATGTGTACACAAGCACACACAAGTGCAACATTTCACAATGTGTTGTACATACATTGTGCTTGCGAAACGTGTGTTATGATAGCTTCACACATACTCGGTCTGATACATGGACGTTTATTTGTTTTTCATGGGAGCCTTATCCTCTGAAAATGAGGGTACATTGTTTGTTTGTGATGACACTGCCAGTGTCAAGGCCTTGAACTTGAGAGTGCGTTTGCACAGGGAGGAGCCCCGCCGCAGGCCTCTTGAGCCGAGCCTTCTGGGAGGGCCAGACTCTCCGCTTTAAACTTGGCCTTGACCTTCAGGGCTCCGTCTGACCTGTGTGTAAAGACTGTCTGGGGTGGGGTG
Organism: Alosa pseudoharengus; assembly: GCF_046254945.1. Taxonomy (NCBI): domain Eukaryota; kingdom Metazoa; phylum Chordata; class Actinopteri; order Clupeiformes; family Clupeidae; genus Alosa; species Alosa pseudoharengus. Next base: position 40,846,054 of record NW_027468774.1, read on the forward strand.
GGATGGTGTGCTGTTCATTGCTCCCTCTCTGTTTTTCTCCTCTTTGTGTGTGTGAGTGTGTGTGAGTCAGTGAGTGAGTGAGTGTTTCTGTGTGTGTGTGTGTGTGTGTGTGTGAGAGAGAGAGAGAGAGAGAGAGAGAGAGAGAGAGAGAGAGAGAGAGAGAGAGAGAGATTGAGTGCATGCGCGTGCAAGAGAGAGGGAGAGACTAGTCGGAGAGGAGGCATGTCGCCTATTTGGGGGTGGGGGTGTCCTGTTCTTCCCGTAAACATATTCCATGTGCAAATCCCGCACTAATGAGCGGATTCTGTCTGTTCTAAGTTACAGCTGTAAATATGCCCAAGTCATAAATTTATCTTATCATGCGTGGGTTAAGGGCTCAATGTGTTGTATTTGAGAGACGGCGTAGTAGCAGTTGGATGTACTGATTACACACAATTAATTTTGGCCATGATGACCCACAATGCATTTGAAGACCAAAATTATTCGTACCCTCAGTTTGTGTAGTTGCTGACATTTTAATGCGCGTTCTCATTGAAAGGCGCACATATAATTTTGCACAGTAGCCTATATTAATTAAGGAATACAGTGAGCATATTATTAAATAATAATTGAACCTTTTATGTCACAAGGCATCTCTGGCGATATTGTCGCGAAACATTTAGGGTGATCTGTAAGTGTTTGTTAAGGGTATTTTATATTTTATGTATTTTATTTCAGTCTTGCAGCACAACTTCACCTGAATAACTTGCTTTCCTATATGGTATGGGTGACATTCATTTTTGACATTGTACGATTTAGCTCCTAATAGCTCTGAAATCCTGTCCTGGAATAACCTCGTATTGTGTCTTAGCCTACTCTCTGGATTTGTTTCTTACTCACGGCTTTTGTGATTTTGTCAAATGACCTTTTACCGTGCAGTAGTTTAGGGGCTACTAACAATAGTGTGATGAAAGAAAAAAAGAATGATACAAGAAAATAAGCATTTTCCAAACAGGCAATTGGCATCTTTGCATGCAGCTGATGTTTCTGATGTTTAAACAAATGGGCTGAAGTCACAAACTTGTTTATGTTTAGTCCAATGTCAAAGGACACTCATTTAATATCTGCGCTTGCTGCCCTGTAGTATAACTTCCAAAATTCTTTGCAGAAATATATGAAATGCCGAGTTATGATTGCAGTTTTTATGAAGGTGATAAATCTTATTTATGCATTTGGCACGGGTGATTATTAGCCATTAAAAGTGTCCGAAACCATTGAAAAATATTCAAAAATGTACAAATCGTATCAAACACAACATCAAAAAGATAAAAGGATCAACAAAATCTGTTGATTGTGTGGTAAAACAGATATTTTTAAGTAAAAGACGTCTCCCCTCGAATTATGGGAGAGGTATCACAGTTTATTTGGTTTAAATAATCCTCTTACTGCATATTAAGGTAAATAAATAGTTCCATTAAACAGACCACTCAGAAATGATTCAATATTTTTCTTTTATCTTTTTACTGTGCAGTTGAGAGTTCGCCAAGCACTTTCCCGTACTCTAGTCAGTCATAAATGGACCAAACTCTCAACAACCACAGACCTCAGAACTATTTAGAGCTCCTGATTAAATTGTCCAAACAATATAATGCTTGAATTCATGTCAAAACTTTTTTTGGATTCTGTATTGCATTTATGACCACACTCACTACCATTTGCGTTAATATTCAACTACAGTGCTCATCATCAACAACAGAAAAAAACTTGTGTGTTTACTCGGTGGTATGACTCATTTATGTCCATGTCTTGTCTGCGTATAATGACGCGTGACATTGAGCATTCTTAGTCAAGGTGCGGTGGTTTCGCTTAATGATTTCTAAGGCAAATCATCTTAAAACCTTGTGTTATTATGTCAATGTATCAAATGTGTCTCCGTAAATAGCATAACGCCAAACTGAATGGAAGCTCGCAACTATTTGCAGCTTTCCACCTTAAGCTCGTTTCTGTCTGCCCCTGCAAAAATAATTTCTTTGACTGACTCCACCGTCAAGGTTTTTGTGCTGTGTATCACGTGGTCTAGGTTTTACCCAATGAAGGCGCACCATTTCGGACGGTAGACCATTGCGTCAATGCAGCGGAGTGGATGTAACCAAGTGTCCTGAACTGGACCTCGGTCTTTACAACAGAATTCTCCGCCCGAATGGTGAGCGTGATATGACCACCTCTTTGGTCCTGAATCCTCGCTGGGCGGACACGGTTATGTTTGTGTATGAAAACAACTTGGATGAGCTGAACAAGAACATGGAAGGTCTGGTTGGTAGCGGCAATTTCGCAGCCAACCAGTGCAGAAATCTTATGGCTCATTCCGCCTTGGGGGGTCATCCATCCAGCCTAGTGCACAGCTCTAGCTATTCCGCCGTGGATGTACCTGGAACAGGTTCCAGTGAAGCGGGCAAACAGTGCACACCTTGTCCAGGGGTACCTCAAGGCTCGTCCACGGGTCCTTTGCCTTATGGCTACTTCGGTAATGGCTATTACCCCTGCAGAATGGGGCGGGGTTCGCTGAAATCCTGCACTCAGCCTAGTGCGCTTAGTTATTCTGCAGAAAAATACATGGACACCCCCGTCACGTCTGAAGAATACCCTAGCAGAGCCAAGGAATTCGCCTTTTATCATGGTTACCCAAGCCCGTATCAATCTATGGCGAGTTACCTGGATGTCTCAGTTGTGCAGACTCTGGGAACGGGAGAGCCACGCCATGACACCCTACTGCCGATGGACAGCTATCAGCCATGGGCTCTCACAAATGGCTGGGGCGGCCAGATGTACTGTTCCAAGGACCAGAGTCAAGCTGGACATCTGTGGAAATCCGCTCTAGCAGGTAAACAGAAGTCTTCTATCCTACATGTGTTGCATTGGGATTTTGAAAGACAGTTTTACGCACTGTTTGGTTTTATTTTCAGCTATTTAGCTTTTAATGTATCTTTGTTTAAAGCTAAACAATACAATTGGATAATGTTTTTGTATTAGTAGAAATGGCATTTGACATTATCCGACCCTGTTATTAAACAAGATTATATTTAGCGACCGATATAGCTTTATGCTTAAGTAATATAGTACTACTAGGCTATATGTGAGCATGTCTTTATTCACTGATATATTTTAAGGGGATGGGGATTGTAGATTCAAACCGGAAGGATTTTTTGTAAAATTGGGATGTCTTATTTGGGCTGTAGACGAAGGCCTCAAGCCCATGAGTTACTTTGTTGTTATCCATTCCAGATGTAGTGGCTCACCAGCATGACGGCAACTCCTTCCGCCGTGGTAGAAAGAAAAGAATACCCTATACGAAGGTGCAGCTAAAGGAATTGGAAAAAGAATACGCCGCCAACAAATTCATCACGAAAGACAAGAGGAGAAAGATTTCGGCCGCCACCAACCTGTCTGAGCGGCAGATCACGATCTGGTTTCAGAACAGGAGGGTAAAAGAAAAGAAATTCGTCGCCAAAGTCAAGACCACCGTGCCGTAAACAGGGAGGAACGGGTGGCCATGGCGCGTGAGACTTTCTTGTTTTTTTTCCCCTCAATGACTTTGAAGAAGTGACGGAAAGAAAGTCATCGTGGTGCTCTCTCGAATCCGGGCTCAAAATGTTTGTTGTCCACGCAGTTGCATCGTAGAGTATCCTCGAAAAGAAAGATGGCATATGGAAAAAAAAAATGCAAGGACTTTATTTTAGAGGCCTGTATATACAGCACGTGCCTACTCTAATGTATGACAATAATGTTCTCTTACTTCTTGAAATTGTCCTTTTACTTGTATTTTACTGCATTTAAATGTTATGTGTGTCAGTTGTTGTTGCTGCAGTAGTTTAGAAAATATATTGTGCTATCAATAATATCCCTAATCTATACTGTTTATAACGCCTGTAAGACGGTATAAAATATTACGCAATGTATAATAAATTGCTTAATCTCAAGACAACTTTATGTATTGGTTTTGAAAAGTCATTAGAATGATATATAATGCAGTCACCAGCAACGTATCAATATAGTGCAACAAAATGAAAGTAAGAATCGTTTAGACGCATATAGGCCTAAGCCTAGGCTCATAACCCACAATCTTTCTGTTGCATTAGTTTATAATATGGCCTACATCAAATTAAGTTGATTTGATTTGGAGAATTATGTTTGGCCTACTTCACATCATATTATTTATTCGGACTTCGGAAAACAGCGCTAGATGGTTTGACAAGTCTTGTATGTAGCTTATTCATCGTGTACGTCAACTTCTCTTACTAGTGAAAAGATTTTCGAAAAGTATATGTGATTTTGTTTTAGAACAACCAAATAATATACAGTTTTGACTCCAACGCAACTCCTTAGATCCACATTGTGACAAGCCTAGTTGCTATTCCTATTTTTCTTTCTTGCTCTGCCTCCAGGCCTACAGTAGAGTGCATTACGCAATACACTTTCATTTTGAGATCAATCGCCATGTTTCTCACATGTTCCTCAAAAATGCATACAAACATTGAAAGAAAAATATACGAACTAAGAATATGAGAAAATCGTGCTATGTTTGCTTTTCACGTGTATGCTGTTACTGCTATCCAGCATTTGTATGAATCGTTTAAATTGTTAAGGAGAGTAAGCCTCAGACAGATGCACTAAACGAGCCCTTAACCTTGACCTTGACAGTCACGTGCTTACAGGATGGAGCTGAGGCCTTTGTCTCGCCAGGCCATGAATATGCGGGAATCTGTTGGCCTGGATTGCTTACCCATCGCGTCCCTTCAAATACACAGGACACCAAATGCCAACCTGTAATCACGCGTTTCACCGCACAAAACGGTATTTAATGGGACTGCGGACAATTAAACTAGGTCCTACGGTCACCACGGAAAGGAAATGTCCTGCTTTTCTACATCTCTGTATAGCGTCCAGGTCTGAAGAGGAACAGAATGAAACCTCTCCCCCTAAAGAACTTTATTCTGGAGAGCAGATTTACACTCGATGATCTTCTTTATAGTCTTTCTGAGGCTTGATTTACGTATCTGTCCGTGTCGGAGCTGTTTAATTGTTGGACAGTAAGCAGAGCTGCTCGGCGCTCCTTCTGCACGCTGCACTTAACGCCGGTCTAGATTAGTCAGGGTGAAAAGGGTCTGTCGTTACTCTAGGGATTTCCATCATCACCTTCCTATCTGCTCGTTTCAGTCTTTATTTTTGCCGCTTTTTCCTTCAATCCTGCACTAGCCTCTCCGTCAGACATTTGGCTTTCGTCTAAATTATGGAAATAAATCCAACGCGCAAGCACACACACACACATCCATATGGTCTGATTTAGCCACTTTGACGCATGTTATGACGATTGATAACACAGTTCACTGTGTTACTGTTCGTATTCACATTACTGATGAGCAGACATGCAGCAGACGCGCCGGTAGCAGAATCGACCAACAAAATATCTGGCAATATGCCAAGCTCTGTATGCCAACTGGGCCAAAATGAAATGCAAAACGGGGATCTCTTTTTAAACAGGTAAATGCGTCAATATTTAACATTTCTCTCTCGCTCTCACTCACTCACACACATACACACACACACACACACGCACACACACTCAAGAGTTGAAACCGCCGCCTAATGTTACTCTCACCCAACTCCAGTTCCGGGCATGTAATTACAAAACCATGACGTATACCTTACACTGGCTACATTTGAACTGAAGACCTAATTTAGGGTACAGGCATGGCTCTCTGAAGTTAACATAACGGCGACAGCATCAGTTCATACACACTTCTCATGGTGCGATGTTCCCAGACCCGGGCGCTCATCATCAAAACGGACTGTAACCAAGCCAGAGATTAACTAATATCACAAACATGCAAATTCAAAGATTATTCGTTTTCAAGAGCAGACGAGGCTACTATACATGGGACGTGGCTTTTTGGCTGATTTAATTGGGTTCTTATCATGGATTTTGTCCCCCAGTCGTGCTATTTTTACGTCTATGACAGTATTCGTGCCCTCTACAAATAAATTATGCGTTGAAACAGCTAAACAGGTGCATTCACCATCGGTATATTGTCACCAAGTCAGTCTATGTCAAATGCAGTCTGTATCAACCCCATTATGAAACGTCTGTAAATATGAAATATTAGAAAATGGTCAAATACTGGTTATTGAGAGTTCATGGATATGTCTGTGGCCGGAGAAGGCTCATCGCACAAAACTTCACTTCAGACTAGACTTAGACCTACATGGGGCAATAAAGGTCGAATAGTCTTCCTTCCACTTGTAGTTAACATTGAACTTGACAAAAGCATTCTAACAAACGGCGCGTCTGCTTTGTGTTTACACTGTGATTTAATGGTGGTCTTTCGGCCTCCTTAGAAAACGCACAATATAGAAATCAACTACGGAGGTCGTCTACCTTCAGCTATACAATAAAGCTGCCATGTCTTCTTAGCTCAAAAAAAGCAAAAACAGTTTAACCAGCCCAACATTGGCATTATAGTTAAACTATGACTGTTTAAAATGTTGTTATTAGTAAATGTATGGATTTGAGAGAATGCGTATCTTTTTAAGATGGTTCGCCTGAGGCAAGAAGACCTATGTGATTGATAGCCAAAAACGGAATTTGACTGTTACCTATTCTATTTTAAGGTAACGCACTTAGGACTTTGCTGTGTCAACTGCAATTCAGTTTTTTAAAAAGTTGGGTCTAGTTAACAGAAAATTCTGTTCAAGATACATTTAGATTAAAAAGCACTGCTGTATTTCAGTTATTCAGAGTAGCCTAGGCCAAGAAGACTCGAGCGCGCTGAGTAGGCTTTTTGGTTATAGACTCCAAAATAAAACCTATAGGCCTACAGCCTGAAATGTTATGTTCGCCTCTTAATGGTCGCTCAAACCTTTGCTAACCGATTTTAACCTGACCCCCCACCCCAAACATCAGAATTGCTTGTAATGCACCACAGAGCGACTGCGGAAAACAGCAAATAGACTGGAATGTGAATGATGATGAAAGTGAGTTGTTCGGACAGTAAGGGTCGTCGGTATTTCACCATTTGTGCTCAACGACAAAGCCTTTGTTTAGTATTTAGCCTACAACTGCGCAAGTCTGGTCTACGAGATTTTCGAGAGCCGATATCTGAGAATTGCAAAGCCCTCCCGTTCATAGGTTTACATTTTATGCAGCAATGTTCATGGTGCCATTACACATTTTAATACTAATCGCGTAAGCCTTAAACATTTGAGAGAGAGATTTGCGCCCACAGTGGAGCCGCTACGACTGAAGAATTGACACTATTGGAAACGTGTCCAATCTTTCAGTGTCAAACAAATATGCATCTAAAGACATGAGGTTTGGCGGTTCTTCCTCTTGGCCCGGTTTAGAAAGTGGTCAGTGGAATGTCGGTCTTCTGTCTCTCAAGTTCATGTCCAGCAGCAACCCCCCCCCCCCCCCCCCCCACACACACACACAACTTCACACACCTCCCCCACTCGGGCCATTCCTCCCCCATGTCTGCATTTCGGACAGTCCTTTGTTACCCGGAGGACTTTGCTGTTGAACTTGAGACATCTTGTAAACAGTAAGTAGTCTGGGCCCTGTCTGGACGGACGGAGGTGGTCAATGGACCTGTGGCGTAAAGCAGAGAGTCTCTATACAGGAAGACAGGGAAACCACTTTACACACACACACACACACACACACACACACACACACACACACACACTCACTGACACACGACCCCCCAGCGTTGCTGCCAACACAAAATGGGCAGAGCAAGGTAAGAATTGACCAGACTATTCACTGAGAACAAAGTGATCAGAAATACTGTTGAGAATCCAAAACTGCAACGCTACTTTATTAAAAAAAAATCAAGTATCTAAACAGGATTCACACATACACATAATTTAGTTCAATAGCCTACCTCGCACAAGAGGTTAAGCGGAAATGGCACTTTTGGTACTGCCTTCTCAACTGTCTGACTGCCGAATGTGCAGTCCTGCTTGTACAAAAAAGACTATTTAGTGTAGAGTACAGAATCAAAAACTGTAGTTTGATTTTCTCTGCTTACTCTTTTACCCAGACACACGTTTCATATTATTTTAACATATATATATATATTTTGTAGACATATCATTGTTAAATACCGCTAACGACGTGCTCTATTGCAGTACACCTACTTTCTTTAATATATATATAAGCCAAGGCTATTAAACACAAAGACAAGTCCTTATATATCATATTCGTCTTTTGAAAACTATACAACACCGCTAAACACAAGGAAAGTTTAATAAATAAACACAATCCCTTTACGCCTTTGTAGTGTGTTAACTAACAGCTGATTTAGCCCTTAAAAAAAGCACAAGCATATATAATATTTCAACAAATTATTATGTATCCAGTGTATTAAATAGGCACCAGATACAGGAGAGAATTAAACGAGATATTGTGTAGTTGATATCAATTAGTATATCTTTAGTTGTATTATTAAACCGTCTTACCGTCTTTGAAGCATCTAGCAAGATTGCTTTAGGGCATCTTCATCACCATACTGAGCTAATGTAATATGCCTATATTAAAAGGAAGGGATGGCACACAATACTGATTGTATGGGAGGTATGAAGCAATCATTTGAAATAATCTGAAAATGTAGGTGCATTAATTTATAGGGAGTTTTTTTGCGAAAGAAATGGCCAGGTAGCTCTCCATCCTAATCTGGGTAATATGAATCCTGTGCGTAGAGTCCAATTGCTCTTTGCTGGATTGTGTTAAGGGAATTAATGTAATTTAGATTTGTATTAAATTAAAAACATTGAGGCAGATATTTTAACACTGGTACAATTCCATATGATACCATTATAGTAAAAATTCCTTACAACGGACCATGTGTAATTAATTTGTTTCTTACTTATCTTCGAAACTATGCAATATACCTTCCTGCTTAAACACTTAATTCCTGCTGAACACCTTAATCTCTCATTAATCTGTTTACATAGCCTATATTCATTTGAGTCCATACTCATAACAATGTAATATTCTTTTTATTACTATTTTGGCATCATAAATGTACCATGTGTATGCTACAGGAAAATGTATCTAAAGGGGACAGTGTGACCAATTTAATGCCTAACAACATTGTTAGTGTTGTAATATTTTTCACACTGCGCATACAGGACTGAAACAACTGTCTAGCCTGGGATATTTTGACACAACCAAAAGCATGTCTAATGCCACGCTGGCTGTATATCAGTTTGCATTTCACCTTGGTGTAGCCTATAGAAAAAAACATCAACGTTATTTCACTTAGCGAAGTGCAAATTGGTAGGATTTACAACGACACGCAAACAAACGTCTGAACAAACAAATAATCAAAGATGCGGGGCTGACTGCGAACATCTGTATATGCTACATACATGACGCGCATGCACTTGGTAAAGGTGATCCTAAAACGAAAAAGAAAGAATGATGCTTGTTATTCACTAATTGTGAACTGTGCACTGTGATACATAGGCCTGCATACTCACCTGCAAGCGGCATGCTAATTGATGTCCATGTGCGGCCATTGTGAATACCAAATCAAGCTTTAGCCTAAGTTAAAACAACTGGGTTTGATATAACGTCAAATAATATAGCCTATCTATAATGATTTACCGGTGTTAGGTCCTGTGCGTGATCGGAAACAGCGGGATAGTGTAAGTGTTGACAAACAGGAACATGAGTTGGGAAGGTTCCCGCGCGCTAATGAGCACCGGCCCACCCGCGCGCAATGGCAGAACATCATAATGCCAGCAAGGAATGCGCGGCGCTCTCAAACCGAGATCAACATAACTTTAAGACTGCGGCAGTAAAATAACCAAATGTATTGGCATGCAACACACAACTCATGTGTGAAATTTTACAGGGCACTACAATTATGTTGACCTTATAAAGGCGAGTTGTTTTTGGAAGGAATGGAGACCGCATGATATGCGGTCTCTTGTTTGTTCGGTCATCTTATTCATTTACGCACTGATCTCGAATAGTACGATGCGTAATGATGGTAATAACTAATTCACTGAACTGCTCATGGTCAATCGGCTCCGTGTATATAGGGGTTGGGGGGTGGGGGGCCGTACATGTGCTTTTGCAAGACAGAACATAGCTTCTAATGACTTTTGCATTACATGAATTAGGTGATTTAACTTAGGCCTGCTGCCATTGATAACGCTGAACGTGAGCTCCAGTTAAAACAAGAATGAAAACTTAACTTTTACCATAGCTTACTGATAAATCCAGTTTCTTCACTTGAACATCTGGATGAATTGTGTGGATCGTGGCTCAATAAACGCCGACAAATGTTGTTTAGCAGCCGCCGCACGAGCCCGCTGGCACTCAGTGAATGCGGTCCAGATGTGTTGAGGCCGTTCGCCCAACATGCTGCGGTGCCCTCTGCGAGCCAGGGGCGAGCTAAACATTGAGCCCCAATTGACCTCTATCACATTCTGTAACGCCGATTCCCCTTTCCGAACGGTAGTAAACGCGAATGTTTCTATCCTGATGTGGGTGGTTTATCAACACCTCTTGTGATGCACGCCTCTGGCAGACATTAGGTGCCCGGCCAGTGTTGATAACAAGGTGTTGGCGGACACAGGGAGATTAGAGATGGCAAATGCGTAATGCTCATCTCCTAATTTGTTTTATCACGACAGGTCCGGGGTTGGTAAATGCATATTTCCAAATATGGCCAAGGTGAACTGTTGAGGGCAAAAATTTGTCTCCAAGGTTAGTGTGTCTGATTTTGGCCTACTATAGTGCGGATCTAGTGTAGCAAGGACAAAGCCTGCAACAGTAGACTTCATGTAATAGTAATATGAGCTAAATGCGTTTGGTAATGTTAATTGTCTAGTGGTCATCAGTTATTTTGTTGTGTTTTTATGAACAGTGGTCACTAACATGTGTTCTTTGTATATTCTTTGAAGTGAAAACCTTTTGTTTCCAGCTTTGAACTGTATTACATTTTGTGCAGTGCTCAAGAAAATGCAACACTTCTGAGCACAGACAAAATGTTTCACTTCTAAAGGGTCGAATTAATTTCTTATGAAGAAAGCATGGATGCTTTGCCTAGATATTGCGGACGGCTAGGTTACATGGCCCAGCAGAACGGGAATGAAGGGGTTTTAGACACAATTCAAAAGCACATAGGCAATGCCAACCCGAGTGACGCAATACATTTCAACATACAGCTCTGATAAATATAATTGGCTCATTTGATATGAATTCATCATAACAGACCTTTCCTATTTGAAACGTCATGCATGTGTCTTTGTCGCCACCGGCTGTCCAATAGCCATCATTGCAAGAGGGAGAGGTAGTCTGGAAAATAATTTGGAATCCGGGTTAATAACTTTGGCAGACTGGCTTGTTTTACGCGCGCTGACGAGGCGCTTGTCAGACACGATAAGCGAATTTAATTGCTCGGTTAGGGAAGAGAAAGGTAAAAAAAAAAACTTTCTGACGGAAAGAGAATTCAGGATAGTTTGACCTTCAAGCACACACAAGGTCAAGTCGGATCTCCAAGCAGGAGAACTGATTTGAACACGACCCATGGTTTTATGATGCCGAAAAGCCGGCGGTGTCTCGGTGACTGCATCAGCCTCTCATTTTTACAGGAAGTCCCTTTATTGAATTGTTCTCGCTCTGATAGGCACCCGGGACACCGAGCGTGTGTTCCTTAACTTAATTGTCTGTTGGTGGCAGTAAAAACTCACTGAAATACACAACTATAAAATACTTCACCCATGTCCAATGATAAAGCCTGGCTGTCCAATGTTATATATAAACGAAAATAGAGTTGGATAGGTTCTAGAATTGGCCCACCTTTCCATATTGTACAGTTGGAAAGTGCCTGGGCATTTTCCAACACAGTTGGTCATTTAGCCGATTCACGTGGTCACTGTTTAATTTCTTTTTTTCTTTTTTTCTTTTGTGATTGTTATAGCCTGCCATCATCATGTATTTTCTTACATTTGCGATTATTCATCACTCATTATAACTAATTTCATATGAATATTCATAAGGCGTAGAAAAGATTTGCAACCTTTTCAAGACTTGCACCTGACCTATTATGCCAGATGCACTGTACATGATTAATATTATGCGTTTGCCAGTTGTTGGACATGCACTACAGAAATCCTCGTTTTAGCACCCACCATGTAAAACCGTCACTGTCGAGGTTAACAGATAAGAGACCTGCAAGTGTTTTCGAACAGACGATAGTTCCTTTCAGTACCAAGGGACGTTGAGATTTGTGCAACTTCAGTTAGTTCAGTTCAGTTAAGTTTTTTTCTGATTGCTTAAGCACATTTTTTGTAACTATGGCTTTTTTTGCAAAACTCTACACACAAATAGGAAAACCTTTCACCCAATCAGCAAAACATTGTAGTTCTGTTGCAAAAGCTAACACACCTTGCTTAACTCTTCACACCTTCGTAAAAATGATGTTTTCATATCAAACAGTAAACACAAGCCATCACAATAATAAGCACACAATGTGCCAACTACACACTGATGGTCTGAATAAAAAACACATCTGGCTTTTGCTTTCTCTGTGCACAAGGTAGACTATGTCAGTTTGAGGTCATACTTTTGTCATAGTTCTGAAAACATACAGGGATCCAAACTTCAAGTATTGGTGTTTATTTACACACATCAAAACAAACACAAGTGTGTTTTTCCAAGTCAAAACACATCAAATCAGTCTCATCTCTCTCAAAATTCCATCTACATCACATGCAATGTCCTAGTCCAAGGCACCGGGAAAAATATATTCTGGAATGATGTATCCAGGCCTGACATGACAATATCCCCACATGTAGACTGTTTTTTTGTCTGTAAAAGGGCTATTTCTTTCTCTTCTCACTCTTCCTGCTCCCTCCATTGTACCCATTGTACAAAGTGTGCCAGAGAGTTGGCAAAATAGTGTAAATAATAGCCATACATGTGTATGATTTGCCAGGAGTGCGTTGATCATTTAAAAATTGAGTGTAAAGCAGTGAGTTGTGTTTACAGTTCCGCAAAAAGAGTGCTGTGCAGTGAATTGTGCCTACAGTTGTGCAAAGTGTGTGTTACAAAATTGCAAACTGAGTGCAAAGCAGTGTTTGTGCTTTTAGTTTTGCGAACTCAGTAAGTGGTTTTGCTATAAGTATTAATAGTTTTAGAAATTGGGCTATAAGAATCACAGTTGTGTTTAAGCATTCAGAAAAAACTGTAACTGCTTGGTTAGATTACTGACTTCTAACAGAGACCTACTACACAGTTTAGTTTAATATGTGGCAGTATTGCGGTGGTGGTACTAGTTGTAGGCTAATCAATTAGCCTCTCTCTCTCTCTCTCTCTCTCTCTCACTCTCTCTCTCTCTCTCTCTCTCTCTCTACTCACCCATTCACTCACTCTCGCCCCAAAGTCTTATTAGTGGGAGTTGTGGTGTTTAGGCATACTGTTTAACATATTTCTCTATAGAAATTGTATGTAAAGATATTTTATTTAAGATCTTGAAGCAAGCTTCAAAAGACCTTGAATTTCCCCTTGGGGAACAATAAAGTATCTATCTATCTATCTATCCATCCATCCTGATCTGCGAACATCCTCGAAGACAGTTCAGCGGTCCTTGCGCAAAGTTGTACAACATCGCCATCTGTTGACGGATATATGACATAACATGGAGAGTCGAATAGAGTGCAAGGCAGGCGATTTCTTCTGACAAAGTTAGTTTGAATATAGGCTTCTAATTAGAACATTATGACAATATTGTGTCATCAGAATATGTTTTGTACACTAATGATATTACATCTTATACCTTGAGTTGCAATATGTTAGCAAATCTGATATATCTCTGAGAAATATTCATGTTCAATTTGAATAACATGTTATTGCCAGCGGGGTGGCCCAGAACTGTAACACGCAACCACTACAAATTCCTCTCTATTGCATCAGCATGCAAACAGTCATTATAGATCATTTCAGACAGGTCTGGTATGACTTTGTTTCTGCCAACATCTTAGCAACTCTGGCCGTCATGCCACATACTTGAATTATCAGTGTGTTTCTTCCAAATCTAACAAGTGTTTTTCACGGCAATATGGCATATTCTGGGACAGAATATCAGGGAACAGTGTATCAGTTTTAATTTCCATAGACAACTTGGACCGCATGTGATGAGGGGGGGGGGGGGGGGTGATGGCAGCAGTACAAATAGTGCAGGAGAAACAAACAGAGAAGGAAAAAGACATTGGAAAATTGGAGAGAAAGAGAATAAAGAGAGACAGAGGAAAAAGAGTGAGGGCAAAGTCCCTGCAGCATTTTCTCAGTTAAGGACCCTTTCTCAAGGACCTGACAGCCATATTTTCCTACTGGTTGAGAGTACTTCAGTTCTGTGGCGCCAGCCGTCCTAAGTCTGTTTTCCTGTGTGTTCTCTTGGTGCTCCAACCAGACAAAAACTCCAGGGCCTGATCTCATCCAACCACTCGCCCCCAAACCCCTCCTTCAGTGCACAAGTTTAAATCACACCCTAACATTTAGCCACCTCATCCGTTTTAGCTGTAGTGTTAGCTTCTCGCAGCCACACTGGAGGGCGCTTCCTAGTTGTGCAATGCCGTGGAGTACGAGGGAAGGATCCCACACGCCGCTGTGTTTGGACGCCATGGGCCAAAATGAGAAACAGATTGTGGGAAAAGCTCACTCGATGTCACGTGAATGTTTTCAATAAAAGAGATTTTCGAAGATGACAAACTAATAATTGTGCTTCGTTACAGCATTATTAATACCACCACTGGCATGATGCTGACATCTTTTGCTTAGTATTTTGTTGATACTTTTATTTAAAGCAAACTTCTTTTTAGCTAAACTAAAACTGCTAACCGTTAAAGTTGTTTTCAAGGACTGAGCAAGAGGCCTCTACTTTATGTTCATGCCGCATGCCTCATATTCTGCCAGTTTTGGTGGTGTCTGCGTCTAGACACGAGACAGGATAGCAGCTGTCGGTCTGCAGGTGTGGTCTTTTTTTTTTCTCTCTCTCTCTCTCACTCTCTTTCTCTCTCGGGGGTGTGGTCATACACACTCAACCCAGAGCCCCCTAAATCACACCCCACTCAGGGCCTGGGAAGGTGTGAAGCCAGGCTCCCACGTTCTCCACACTGTGGGCAGACATCACA
>NW_027468774.1:40866233-41006233 GCF_046254945.1 Alosa pseudoharengus
CACGAGGAATAAGTACATGCCTACAAATTAAAGTTTTAAGGAGGATGGAAAAAAAGATCTTCACGCGTAAAAGTGCTCTTCGACCAAAGTGCAAAATAAAGCATGAAAACTCTGGGACGGATTTTGTTTTTAACCAAACTAGAGGCACGGCATTTAGAGGCTCTCCTGCAGTAAAACTTTACAGCAACCGAGGGGCTCCGTTGTCATGGATACAGTTATACGAGTCTGACCGAAGATCGGCTCACCATTTGCAGAGGCCAGAGATTCTGTTTGTGATTATGGAGAAGGAATGCGAAGAATAGGCCTACATATAAAATGCACCCGTTTTCCGTTGTCTGCTCTCTGAACTGCATTTCTCTGTATGACAAATTAAAAAGGCAACAGCGATTTGAGGGTAAGGGGAGACTGCAGTCCTTCACAGACGACGCCCTTCAAAGCTGCAGCCTACACTGCAAATGTTTAATGGCTTTAGTGCTGTGCTTCACTAGACAAAAAGTAAACAGCCGGCAGAGGTTGACGCTGTCAACGTCAAAACTGTGGCGCGCGTGATAGTTCGGAAGACGTCGAAGGCCAAAGGCGCACTGGCTCAACTCACATTGGAACTATGGAACTGATATTCATCTAAAGAATATTCATTGACGGGGTACACCCCCCACCCCAACATAGCCTACTATGGTGGGCTATATTTTAAACGGATATAGATGATATTTCGCGCACATTTTCTCACAGGTAAGTTTTTCAAACTCTGCCAGGCCTATTCAGTATGACTTAGACTACCAGATTATTCTTTACCTGCTTGGCAATGAGTGTTTTGTTCTTAGACTACAAAATGCCTCATTTGAAAAGACACGAGATATGAAGGCCTATTTTTTTTTATAATAATTCTTGAGTTTGCTCAGCTTCCCTTATACAGATCCTTTATGTTTAATGTAAATATTCTCGTTCGCATTGACACTTCGCACACACAATTATTTAAAATCACAAAAAATACAGGGCCTGTTGGTCAGATTGTTGAGTAGCCTAATTGTGTTGGCCTTTAATTGACGAATAGTTCAAAAGTTGTTCTCTCATATACTTGATGAGTTAATTGTATAAGCTTACTCCAGTTCTACCGTTTGGTCAGCCGTTTAGCAATTTCTCTAAAAGCCTAGGTTACGCATATCCGCCATTACAGCACAAGTTTAATGTTAGAAAATAATCGAAAAGAGAGAACAGATACATTTCCATAACAGAAGAAAAATCACCTAAACAAGCTGGCTAGCCATATTCACGTTTCCAATAAATGTCTTTAGCATGTTGCACAAGAGTACAGAGTGCTTTTAAAACCTCATAAACAGGTTTTTGCCGTCTCTGCTTTGTATGGCATGTGGCATATATGCCTACTCTGCAGCACTGAAACAATGAAAAGCATAGGAATTAAATAGTAAAACAATCTATAGCCCTACACATCATCGCTTACATTTGTACAACGAATTAATTAAGTGGTAGTCCAACATACCAACAAATGCTGAAATGTTCTTACTTAACCTTGGGACAGGCCGTGTCATATGCTTAGCGGCACACTGACATCTAGAGGTCACAACGAAAACTAGGTTCGTTTAAGTTCACTTTCAAAATGTAGATTTGCATCTTTAGAATATGGGTGCATTTGCTAAAATGATCGGTGTCTGGTATTTTATGAACCTATTAATAGTCGCCAATATTTGCAAAACTAGGCCTAGCCTACTGCACACTATCTCAGGCAATGAGGCGCAGTCTTATATGCAGGACTAAAACGCCCATGGCCTTCATTTGTGAAATTATTCCAGCAGTGAGAAATTGCCTTGTCCTATAAACCCACATGCATACGTTTATATATTTTAATTTAAATTAATTTGTGGACAAGACTATAGTCGTTTGTTCTCAGTTTATATTTTCTTGCTTTAGTAGGCTAACCTAGGCTATTGCCAATTCCAATAAATGATTTCTATAACTTAGTCTAAAAGCCGTGGGTTTGTCAAAAACGTAGATGTTTGTAGCCTAATTTAATCAAGGGAATGGGATCCCATTCTTATTCCCAGAGTTAAACTTGAGTTTGTACCAGAATTGATAATCGCCAATAAAATATTCCAAGTTTGCGAATTCGAAGAAATGTGTAGGCCCATAAGATCATATTGTGCATAGTTTAGGCCTACATACGAATCCAACGTTAGAATTGCAATGCATGTTACATTTTGGAGAGATTCATTAAGCCTACAAAAATCAGGTTGCCATGGTTGATGGAACTGTTTACTTTACAGTGATAAAGTTGCTGGAATTTTTTTTAAAACAAATGTGTGTTGTAGGCCTATAGCGTCACGGCATTATCTTTTCTGTGATCAAAATATAGCAGATGTGTAGAAGACATTTCTCGTGAACAATTAGAGATATACACTCAATAATATAAACAACATTTGAATAATTGAAGCATATTCGGATTTGTTTACATTTTAAGCCCGTCTCGATATTTTGCTAGGGAATTTTCACCCATTTTACTCCCAATAAAATGTCTTATTTAGGAGTCATTGTCATTCACAATATTCTAGTAGTACCTGTGCAGTTTGTGTAATTTGGTTGGCACATTAGGCCATGTTTGCACACAGGAATCACAACTGTAGTAGCTGGAAGTTGTACCTTCAACCGATTTATTCTTCGTAGGCTACAGAACCTGACGTTATATAGGAATTTACCTTGCGATCCATTACATTTTCTTTTACACACAAACCCTTGTGAAAGAGATTTAACTTGGAGGTACAAGGACTGGGGGTAACCTACAGTCCAAAGTCACTTCTTTCCGTGATATTATGCCCATGGTGCGTTTCTCATAAGACCTTACTAAGAGACATTAGATGATTTCACACTTTCGAATACACTGGGTAAGTAGATGATGGTAGAACGTGGACAAAAAACAGTTTCCTCCAGGGTCTGCAGTTGACATAGCCTCTGCAAGAAAATCGAGCCTTTATGTGATCAATGCCAAATAGTATATCCAAACTCAATTTCTTTCCTATGGGAAATTAGAGTGCCAATTAGTGTATAACTATCTCTGAAAGAAATGAAATCTGTAACATATTTTAAGAAATCAATTATACTGGAGGGTCTGGAAGGGAGACCCTGGCAAGCACTTGAATTAAACCAGCGCCGCAAGGGGAGGAGCTTGCCCATGAACCCCAGCCGCTATTGGACCCCTAACAGGAGCACCTCAAGAATGCTTTTCTGGTTGAAAAGCCAATTGAGAACCACCCTTACGGCTTCGCCAAAACATGCCCTCGCAATGTCATGCTCCGAAAGATCCGTTTTCACGGTGTCCACGGTTAACTCTTTCATGAGCCTTGGTCCGAAACCCCCCCTCTGTGTCGTCTATCAAGCGGTCCACACCAGCCCAGCCGGCCAAGTCCAACCGGACTGGGCTCCCGTGCCAGAGCCGACCCTCCCCGGAACAATGAACCATCAGCAACCGTCACAGCCACAGAACTCAGTGGCTCTGCCGCGGCACCAATTCCATCAAGGAGAGATGATCTGGAGGGAACCTCGCTTGAGCCCCGTCCGCGTTCCGCAGGTGAGCGCGTGCCCCTTTGGCGCTTCCAAAGGCATAGATGACTCCTCCTATTTCCCCCTGGAACCGGACGAGCTTTCCAGACCGCTAACAGACGTCCCAACCTTCACGAGACTCATGACAGGAATGAGCTCCATGAATGGCGGCGGCGCTGGTCCCATTCAGGGCTACTTTCGCACGGACACATCCTACCAAGGTCCCAAACTTCACGAGTACGGCGGCGACCAGGAGTTGCATCCGACCAGCTCGCCGATTGCGCCCCTCGCAGAGTCTTGCCAGTTGTACAGCCTGAATTTCCCTGCGCAGTCCTGCCCAGACTCTGATGGCAAGCTTGTTAGCGATAACTTAGTGATCGACAACAGTGAATGTCGAAGTCACCGGAGCAATAGCAGCAGCAGCATGACGCTCAACGGTAGTCAGACCAACACAGACGACGCAGACTCTTGTTTACGACAAGACAACCCACTCACAGATTACTCCAAGGCTGAAAAAACGCCTAGACAGGATACACAAGGTGGGTGAACAGGCAGAGTGAATGATGTTAGAGTTTATCTCTCTCTTTCACTCAGAGAAAGGTCCTAAAAATCTTGAGGGAAATAAAACGACGTCCGTGGCAATAGCCTCAGGGAATTACGCTTCTTTGCGACTAAAACTAGGTGATGTTTTCAACAAAAGGCAATTTAAAAGGAAGGGCAAGGCGCGGCTTGAAAGGAGCCCAGTCTCAAATTAATTTATTGCACTGAATTGCCTCAGTCGAACTAAATTGCTCCTTTTTACGGTGCGCCCTTAGGAACATCAAAAAAGCGGAAGGCGCCTTTGTGAGGCATAGGGACTGTAGTCTGCCAGGTGTGCAATGGTGTGTGGTAGCATAGCGCAGGGCCTAACACCAGTCGAGTCTAAATGTAGTGCAGAAGAATTTTAAACGTATAGCCGAAGCATTTTCTGATTCATAAACATCTAAACGCGTTACTGCAAACTAAATTGTTTTAGAATTATAGAAAGGCCTTGTCCTAGGCTCCAGTCTGTTCCAAAACTCTCTATTTCACATTGACGTCATAGTGTGTTGTCACATATGGTAATGTTGTAAAATCATCACTTTCTGAAAATCTCAGCCCAGACACGTTTTACTGCGACTTTTTAAATACATGTTAGCCTATAACCTGCGCAAATCCTTTGGCCCAGTGGAACGTCTCGGCGAATGATCCTTTTCATTTCTATGCTATTAAGGAGAGCATATTTTGCTATTTCAAATAACACCGTTTCATGAGTGTATTTGAAAAAGATTCCTATATAATATATATCAAAAGAAAACCGAGCACTATGATGATTCCGTCTGAATTATTCATAGCCTTTTGCTAACTCATTGTCATATTAAGGCTGTACTGCACAATCATAACTCTAAACAGTTCAGTTCAACAAGACTGGCAAATAAAGACTAGATCAGTGGAACAGTCACTGTTATGAAAAAATATTATGCGATATAAAAATATCGCAATAAACAAGCTAACACTAGGGACTTCGCAGTATAAACAAGTATCTTACATGTGAACACAAGACCAGGACTGCCAAAGCAATTTTCTCTGGACTGCACAAAAATATGCAATCATTTGAATTCTATAATTCACTGGAATGGTTAATCATACTGTGGGATAAAGTTATAAATAAGGTCGACAGACATGACCTGTGTACTGTTGCGTACTCCTGGATGACAAACCGTTATAAAGCATTATCGTCTGTTTATCTTTTCTTAATTTGCGGTTGATTATGGAATATGTGTTCAAGAGTTGCAGGCACACACACACACACACACACACACACACACACACACACACACACACACAGCCTTGTCACACTGTTTTTTGTCATGAAATGATGACAACCGCACTGGCTTGTCTCTTCTCTTGCAGCAGATGACGAGAAATTCAAAAATGCTGCGAGTGGCTGGCTGTGCGCAAAAGCCGGGAGAAAGAAGCGGTGCCCTTACACCAAACACCAAACCCTGGAGCTAGAGAAGGAGTTCCTCTTCAATATGTACCTGACTCGCGAGCGCCGTCTGGAGATCAGTCGGAGCGTCAACCTCACTGACCGCCAAGTGAAAATATGGTTTCAGAATCGTCGAATGAAGCAGAAAAAAATGTCCAGGGAACACAGAACGCGGGACATTACATCCCACTTTCCCCTTTGAAGAATTACATCTACTCCACCTCAAAGTCAGGCCTCGCTAACACAGTTGCCTATACGCTCACAAATGTACGCAGAAGCGATGCAATGTGATTCAACAACTAGTTACTGATGGAATCCTGTCATGCTTTGTTGGATAGACACGGAGTCGGACAACATCTAAATGGATGTAACATCGGAAGGGACAACCGTAGCCTACGGTAGCCTACGTTTCTGTCCTCCAATGTTGACTGGACGTGAACATGTATTTTGATAGAATATTTATGGAGAATGTGATTTTCAATATTGTCCTCGTTTGTTCAGCCACATCTTGCAAAAGCACTTTATACACTACAACACAATACGTTAAGTCATCTTTCATGTTGGCTGCATAGATGGGACGTAGCCTCTTTTTTCTGCTGGAACCGCCAGAAATGCCTTGACGATTTGAAGACTATATACTGTTTACAGTTTCTGAAGTTTGGAACACGCTTAAAAAGAAGTTAATTTATCACGTGAGCACTATTTTATTTATTCTCAGATGCATGGTTGACATAGGTGTATTTGCAAGCGAATTGCTACATTTAACAAGGAGCACAAAGTCAGCAGCGTATGGGTTTTATAGGCTAAGGAATTTAACAGCAAGTCTTCAGACACTTGACTCTGAATATAAGAACATTTTGCAGTTGTGAATTCAGTAAATTTTGCTGTAAACTCTGGTCAGCGTTTTTGTGTTCTTTAGGAGCATGATTGAATGTATTTCGATGTTTGTGGTCGGTAGTCTTGTCTTGTGTTTTTTTAACAGTGCATTTTGAATAAAGAATTACACATTTCCTGGATATGACGGCGATTTTAACCTGGAGATCTCTGTGTACATCCCAATGCATTTAAATCGAATTCAGCTTCCAGTTGCTCATCACACCAATATGAAATAGAATAGGCCTACACTTTCAATGAAAATGTCAAAATAAAATGTCAGAATCTGTAATGTATTAGGCCTGTGGTGATTAAGTCAGCTGCTACAAATGTTTCAAGGAATAGTTTGCAGAAAAAAACATACATAATAGTTCCTTGAATCATTTTATAAGCTAGAACTGATGGTTAAACTTTATCTCATCTCATCTCATTCTGAATGCAGCAGTGGTCGAAGTTCAAAAGCCATGGTGGAGCCGTCCATGTTTCCGCATCTGGTTGCTTTAATTGCCACGTCCGTCATAATCATGCTCAGTCCTTCCTCAATTCCTCACTCAAATAAGCTGTTTTAAGTGAACGTGTGACTGATGTAAGATGATGTGGACACTGCGACATGGCGACATAACCTGAAACTTACCTGTATGTTTTGAACTGTGCAACATTTAGGTGCAAGTTATGTAGCATTTGTGCTATTTTTGTATACCATTCAGGATTTTGTTTAACTTTACAAACTGGGCAACCCTAGGTTTGTCATACAGAAGAAGCATATGGTATTCCTTAGTCCACTGAGAGGAAGAGGTAGTGCAGTGCAACCAACGCGAAGGCAACGGCCATGTTGAGAAGAGACAATGTTCAACGTCACAAGGCCGTCTGGTTCCTGTAGCGAAATGGGGGGCATTCTACAGCCGGGTTTTACAGCCCCAACAAAACAGAAGTGAGGGAGCACCCATAGGATTGTATTACTTGTATCAGACAGCACTGTCGTCTAGAATTCTCAAATTACTTAAGGGGGAAATGAACATGCGCTAGTGTGCTGAGCAGCCTACGACACAGGCCACCTTCCTTGGCCTCCACTACGTCTCTGATTTTACTTTCTGTATTTCTTCCCGTTATATTTAACATATTTCCCGAAATAGGCCGGTTTCATCACTACGAAGACAGCACCAAGTATCCGTTCTAATAAATTCACTCTTGTGTTGTCACCAAGTTCTTATGTCTGGTAGGCAATTCCAATGGCCTGCGTCCAAAGTCTTGCCACTGAACACGGGGAGGGCTGTGCTACTGTGTGATTTAGGTAGTTTCAAGTTGTTGGGGTGGACGATTAATATCGCAGGAACCTGAAACTGCCTGAATCACTCCAGTGGAACGTGCATCAGAGCCCATGCGTAGTGAACCGAAGCAGGATCCACAAGACATCAGAGATTTTTGGCTTGAACGTGTGCTTGGGTAAGTTGTGTAACAGAAGTTAGCAAAGCTATTGAAATATTTCCATTTGTTGTTTTGTCCATCTTTTTTTTAAATGGTCGTCATCTTGTCCATTGTAGCCAATCCCAACCTGTTGCGCATAAACAGTTCCTTACTAATGTGGCTTTGTGACCACCATTCCAGTTCGTTACCAGTCGTAAGGCCCTTATGAATAAGGAGACGCCCATCAGTAGTAAATCAGGACACCCAAAACATGGCAGAGGGCTCTGCTTCATTTTAACTTTGCGCCAGGGAGTGAGACACTGCGTGCACAGAGCTCCATTTTATAGCACATTAACTTTTATCCATCTCGGTACATTTTGACACTGACGTCCTCCCAGTGTGTACTAAGATCTAATTTTTGAATAACATATCAAACTACTAGGCCCACTTGATATATTACAATAATTATATAAAAAAAAAAAAAAATAAGAATCGATGTTTCTCCATCATCTTTTTACGTATGTCTGTATTTTATATAGGAAAATAGTATTGTGGAAAGGCTGAATGCTATATATCCTAGCACACAACACAGCGGCGTTTATTAAGACATAATATACCACCGTTCTCATCATATATAGGTATAGCCTGTGATGATATACCATGACCATACAGTGTGTCCTATTGGTATGTGTTTAGGGATATTTGGGATAAGCTATTCGGCTGTCACGTGTCCTGTAATGCGCGGACGTGCGTGTGTGTGTGTGTTTTGGGGGTCAGGCCTATGACTTGTGTATCCATGCATACTTATGACAAGTATCTCGACATTTTTCAAGTAATGGAATATTGATTTAATTCATTACATCTCCCTTTATCAATTTTGCTAGCAGAAAGGTTTCTTTGCAAGTCGCTAGCAATCGTAACTATTTCAACCTCAGTCACTCAACTGAAAATTAATATTATATCCATGACAAAATACTTCATATTGTGAATGAAATTGTAACAATATCCATCCTGATTAGAATGGGCAGTTTAATCAGAATATTTCCGATTTGGAAAAAGTAAGAAAGAAAGTAACTGTACCTTCATGGCAGTCGCAGAGTGACAATGAAATATTATAGCTTGCAATAAGACACATTAAACCAATTCACAGAACACATTTAGTGATTTTCCATAGACATTCTAAGCACATATTCATTATCTATGTATTATTATTATTACGAATATATTAAATAAACGTAAAAACGTTACTTGGCCTAGGCAGTTGTCGGCTCTGGCCTACAATGCCGAAAAACATAAGGTCAAAACAATAACTTAACATTCATAAGAGGCTACAGCTTCATCGCAGTTTTTATTATTTTTGATGCCATTCATTTTGACTTATGTAAATTTGCTCTATCTAATGGAAATAGCCCACCCTCAATAATTTCACTTTTTTCATGTCTCCATTTTGATAAAGGCAACTGTTAATAACTGTGATTGGCTGGTGAATATCCAGAATATAATCTGAAATAATACTGCCATTTCTCAATAGCAAGCTGCCATTAGAACTATGTATGGTAAAACAAGTGAAGCGTGAATAAAAGACTGGCCTAAAAATAATATCAATATCTTATGAATCTTCAAGAACAAACTGGACTTTAATTAGGCACACATACACGCGTATACAGACATGCATGTGAAATAATAACATGATATGGCTAAGCATGGAAATTATTAGATTATTCTCTTCACGTCCACCCTACCCAAACAAGCATGGTTCCATTTGGACGCCAGAAGCTTCTTCCTTGGATGGTTGTACAGAAATCCTATTTCTTCTCAACCTCTGCAGGAAGTCATATTTTAGTCAGCTGACCCGTCATCCTGTATAGTATTCTGTTGGAATAGGATCTAGGCCTTAGTGGTAGGGTATGGAGGCAGCGTGTTGAACTGCGCAGGGTGTAGGCTTTTTGCACTTTAAACAATAAGCAAACTCTGTAGACTCCATTGTAATAAAACTGTATCAAGCCTACAAATACTACGTAACGTTTAGCTTTTAACAAGAAGTGTAGTTTGCCGAGAAGCAGAGGAAGAACGTGTTGACATTTAATTTCTGCGTGAATTCTTCTGACACCTTATTGTTATCAAGACGAAATCTGAGGAACCAAGTGAAATACCTTGTAGACCGAAGATTTATTTGGTTCACTGGAGATTGAGACGTCGTAAACTTCTGAACTTATTGGCCATTTTGAACGCTGACAGCTGTCTAATACAGCTGATACGTTCAGTATACTCCATGTGCGCTGGAGAGGAGGACCCTGTTTAATGTATTACCACAGCAGGGACATTGATTAGGTGAAAATCAGTGTCCAAACCTTACAAAAAAAAAGCAAAAAGAAGAATCGTTTTTGTTGTGTGGGTAGCGGTTCCTCGCTAACTTGTATAGGGGATTCAGAGCGCTTGGTGGCAGTAAGGCAATGTTCATACTTAGCGGACCCATAAACTCCCTTTAATTACTAGCACTTTTTGCAATCATGATGCCTCTGGATGTAATTTTTTTTTATGTATACTAATATATCCTCATGTTTCTTCCTTTATTTATCTCTTAGTCTAAGTAATAAAATCTATTAAAAACTCTCAAATGTCAATTTCACACCTTTCATTTTTTGGCTATTTTGTTTTGCATAAACTATCCCAGATATGCAACCTGCTTGACTCTACGGTTCGGGGAATTGGATCATTAGAATTATGAAACCGGCAGTGATGCTATTTGACGCTCTTGCTGTCCTCGGAGAAGCGATGCACTTTAAATGAAAAACATATATTCTAAGTATTTGAAGATGTGTTCTATTTCCAAACAGAATAGTTTTGGTTAGGATAATTGCAATGAGCGTTAGGAGGCTCTTTACTTTGGATATTTACTGGCCTACAGTTTGCGGTGCAAACACATTCTTGTGGGGTTTACACAAAAAATGCCTCCCATTACACTTTTGGCACGGTTTGCTGTCGTAATAGAGCAGGGTGTATCAAATTATCACCAGCACTGCGCAGTAGGCCATTATGTATTTGTAAACACACAAACTATGCCAGTGTAATCTCATGTTGGTATGGTGCTTATAAATGAGCTGCTCTTGTCGCTAATGCTCACCAATGCTCGAAGTTTAACAGCTTAAAACGCCGAACTGAAAGTGATACATTGACCCGTTGCATCTGCAGATATCTTGCTTCCAAATAAAGAACGGTCTGAATCTTAAATTGAAGTTGCTCCGTGAGGCAAAATGGTTTCTCGCCGCAACGCGGTAAGAGCAGCGAAGTCTGTATGGAGGCCACAATATCGTTCTCCAATGCCAAGTCATTCAAAATGGGCGATGAAAAGGACTGATATATACTTCACCGGTTCCAAGCTGTGGCCCTAGAGAAGTTCTCACATGTCGCTGTTTGACCTACTAACGCCTCACAATGTTTTATTATCTTAAAGGTATCTATCTTGTTGAAATTCTTCCGCGTTTATGCTACTTATTACGTGCTGCTTAGAAGAGAGTGCGTTTCGGTTGGTGGGAGGAATGCTGAAGTAGAGTCGTTTACGGTCTCCGCCACAGGCAGTATATCAGGTCTATAAAAATCAAAGCTGCCTGATGTAGTATTTTATTATAGTATTAAACGACCAAAAAAGTTCAAGTAGTTTCTTCCATAAATACACAGGATTGTCG
Organism: Alosa pseudoharengus; assembly: GCF_046254945.1. Lineage (NCBI taxonomy): Eukaryota > Metazoa > Chordata > Actinopteri > Clupeiformes > Clupeidae > Alosa > Alosa pseudoharengus. The sequence goes on from NW_027468774.1 coordinate 40,877,754, forward strand.
CGCGGTGGTGTTTAATACCCTCGTTAAGAAAAATTACTGTTAATTTTCCAATAAAGCACTATTTTACCCTGACGCCCCTCCGCTGAAATGGGCCACGACATTAGTAAGAGCAAGTAAACAGTTGTCCAAGGATAAAACGCATCAAAGAAGTGTTATGTCATAACATGGCGTCGTTAGAAATGAACTTGGATAGGCATTCCTGATCTATATGTTAGATTTGGAAAGCTGCTGATAATTTGATGAGCTGGATGTAATGAACCAATGTGACTGAGCATTTTCTTTTAACTGCTGTTTCTCACATTTACACAGATATGCTAATGAGATGAGCCAAAATACAATCATTTTCCCTTTTATTTCTTCCTCGTTGTTTCTACATATGCATGTCTACATAATGTCAGCGCAATGCAAAATTTAAGTGGAAATTTAATCGCCCGTCGGTAGATATAGTGTGATATATGGACACGCTCTCATTTTGCATATTGCATAAACAAGACAATTTATTTAGAGGGAAAATATGGATAGTGCGAGAGGAGGAGAGCTCACGCAGCCCCTGGCGGAGTGATTTACGCCCCATTGACGCTTTATCAGGCTCGTGAAAAAAGTCTGACCAATCATTTAGCTCGGCGCTCACAACAGAACAGCCTGGCTCTACTTTGTTGGCGAGAGAGTTGAGGGGAGTAGCGTGGAAAAAAATACCCAGTACTCTCTTACATGTTTTCCCTTCAATGAACCGTGCGTTGTATAATGTCCGAGAATGTCCATTTCTGGAACTCTTAGCAACTACTATGTCGATTCCATCATAAGTCATGAGAATGAAGATCCAACCTCGACCAGGTTCTCCAATGTGCAGTATTCAAGCTCTAGGCAACCGGGACATGGCGAGCATCCCGAATTTCCATCCTGCAGTTTCCAGCCCAAACCTCCCGTTTTCAGTTCGTCTTGGAGTCCGTTCAGTCCCCATGCTTCCAACAGCCTACCAGCGGTGTACCACCCGTATATACCAACTCAGCCTGTACCTACCACGGACAGCCGATACCTCCGCTCATGGCTCGACTGCACCCCGCGAACTGCCGAGTCCCTACCCGGACAAGGGCAGGTCAAGATGGAACCGCTGCTGGGACATCTCGGGGAGCCCACCAAAATCGGAGGGCACGAATTCATTTTGGAATCCTCCTCGTCAAGGGAGCTGAATCCCGGCCAGGGCACCGGGTTCGAAGACAATAAGGACATTTGCGAAGGTAGCGAGGACAAAGAGGGGCCAGATCAAAGTAAGTTATAAAACGAGGAAGTGAACAGTCTGTAAAGCTTTTAATGCTGTCATAAAAGAGGAACAAAGACGGCCAGAGCTCCGTGCCTGCTAAGTTTGGTCTGACAGTCTTTGCATGGATGTGATTTTTCTCTGTTGTATTAAAACAGCTATGGGATCATAGTAATATGTTCATTTGATATTAGGTTTTCTGTTGCTGCTTTACTTCAGGAACTTAAACCCTTATCCCTTCATAGGTGTGCAGGTTTCTGGTGCGCCTCGATTTTAGGAGACCAACAGGCAGTGAATGGGATTTTTATGGCAGGGTTCTTAACTCTTGGAGTTGTGTGACTTTTGGCATGGTGTGTTTGTGTGTGTGTGTGTGTGTGTGTGTGTGTGTGTGTGTGTGTGTGTGTGTAAAGATAGCGAGGTTTGAAATAGTAGTGTGTAAATTAAGAATTTGAGAAAGACCAAGAACTCGTTATTTGAGCCTCAGTGCACTTAAACAGTCTCTGTATTTCAGCCACATTTTAATTCAGCAATAACTGTGAACATGCCAGGCTTAGACACAACCACTATTTCAGTGCTATGTTCGGTGTCTTAGTTTGGCATTGGAATTAGGTTTCTTATCCCCGGGCTGTATGATTTGTGTGAAAATCACACCAAAAATTTGGTCACATTGGTCCCTCATTTTGCGTTGCTGGCTAATGAAAGAAACAACCTGTCTTGCGTGACTGAGCAAGAATTATGATTGTGGAGAGAAATAATATTGCTGACGGTTTATGACTCGTATGCCGGCTAGGTTTGCCTTTAAATACCACGGAATAAATCTGCAGTCGACTCCCAGTGAAACGCAAATTGTGGTCTTTGACTAGCAGATTCGTCTGTCTAAGCCGAAGACTTATCGTCGGGATGTTAGTCATTGAACCCCGGGTCTCCCGTGTCCACAGCGGAGCGTGGGAGACTGAGCAAGATCCAGCATAGAGAAAGGGAGCTATTCTGCCCTTATAGCACGGCACACACACTCACGCTATGAGCTATGGATGATTCATCAGACTCTCTGGCTGGGCAAGACTAGTACTTATTCATGTGTGCTTCTCCGCTAAAGCGCCCGTGTAGAAAAAAATACCCTGTTTGATTATAGCAATAACTGTACCGCACCCGTTCAGGCATTTTTTTTAAAAGTGAGTTGTATATGACGCTTCATCTAAGAAGTGTAATGTTCAGCATTCTGACAGTCATTTTTGATTATTTCAGTGGAAATGAACATTGATTTTAATCCACGGTATAGGCTCAAGTAACGTGAGGTCTAATGGACGGTGCGCAACAGAATTCCCTTTGTGTTGCCCTGGGCGGCATTCCAGAATAAACTACTGGCAAAGGCAATGAAGTTGGGAATTACACGTCCCTCTTTGTGCTTCCAGCAGTACGTGAGAGAGAAAAAGTTATTGCCCGCGAAGTTTATTAAGTTATAAGAGGAGCCAACATCCCCATTAATTGTTGTATGTGGGCTCTCTGGGACAGCAACGGAAGGGGAAATAGAAAAGATAAAATACGACATAGTCTCAACGCAGAGAAAGGTAATAACACGCCCTCTAATATGAAAGCTTCATCCTCAGGAGCAATACGGTGACATTACCAGTGGACAGTCTAACAAACGGGACAATTTGCCACCTCGTATCCCTGCTCACTCCATTTAAAACACGATTTAGAACATGAGATAAATAATGCATCTCATGCCTTTGTGATGGAAGTCGTGATTTCATACTAGTTTTTATCCGAAAAAGTAGTTATGTTAATCAGTAACCAAACACTGTTAATGAAGCACACCAACAACTGTGCCCAATACATCTATTAAACTACTGTTTTTTAGGGCCTATCTATTTATTCAACACTAGGCTAGAGTGTTTTAAAACTTCCACAACATTTTCTTGGAGAACAGCTCTAGTTTTATTCTGCTTGTCTGAAAGTTCTCTTAAGAACATGTAGCCAAGATGCTTCTGGCGATGGATATATAATTTTTAATATTAGTGACATTCTCGACCCTGAATGTCTTTCTGGAGGGCAGTAGCCATTGTTGAGGTGGAACCATCCTCCTGAAACTATCTTGACATGCCCACCTTTCAGGAGATGCTCCCATCCGAGTTTACAGATGGCACACCCCTGGTTCCACTAGGCTCAGACGTCTTTACACACATATCAATCAATCATTTCCCAACCAGACATATACCCTTTCATGATAGCAGTAATACTGCGTCATAGGATTTAGGATATCGGAGACAGTTGATGTGGCATTGCAGTCCATGTCTTGAGGCGTGAGACGATTGGGTTTCTCCGTGCTGGGTGGCGAGGATGAGAAATGTGTACAGCGTGTCTTTTAATGGGTCAGCTCTTTATCCCTGTCTTAGCCATAGCCCCCAGAAAATCCATGCGAGTGATGGAAACTTTAAGTCACACGGGGAAAGCCTTGAATTTGAGGCTGTGAATTGGGATTTGGTGAATAGGTGATTTTGTGCTCCAGGGGACAGTGAAGGACCACTTTGCTCTGGACAAAGGCTTACAACCCTTCAGTCCTAGTGCTCCAGAATAGGAAGAATATCTGCAACTCCAAAATGACTCCAATGCGATCCTTAACGAGTCTTTCTTGTTTGAGAGCATAGCTCATTGACACATAGCACAAGCAAGACAATATGCCACAGCATACACGTGGCATTATCTGGACAACCACCCGGGTACAAATAACGAAACAAACACATTTTTTTTCACTTTTGCCTTCTCGAGGAAAACACCCAAACCGAAATAGGCCTTCCCCAGTGGATCAAATCACTTTAATTTCCTACAAATTTCTCCTAAAGCACAGATAATCCAGTGGGACAAGCCTCTTCAGCATAGGGTGCATGTTGAGGCACAAGGCCTCATTGTGGTCTTAGGGTTTAGTGGCCGCTTTGGAGCTGGTGGATATTTTGAAAAGAAAATGTGCATCCCCGAAAAGGCATGCGTGATTGTATGTAATTGCCTTGATATGGGTTCCTTGAGCTATAGGCAAAAGGGTGGTTCTGCCATAATTGGAGCGTCTCGTCAAATACTTCAACAGGGATGAAAATGTCACATTAACAGATCTGTTTTTTAAACACCCTGCTGCGTTCACCATGCGCAGAGACGCATCTGTGAAGGCACTGGGACAGACTATTGTACCTGTGACCGAGCAAGGCATTTGTGTTATAGGTTGCCTCTCCCTCTGAGGTCAATGACGTGTTTCCACATCAACTTCAGAATAGATGTTTATGGATTTACAGTGTCATCAAAGCACGCGCCAAGGTCAAACTGCAGTGCTGTGTCATGACACCACATATCAAACTTGCTTCACTTGTACAGTACCCGGGAACATCTCAAACCCATAACTCCTCATATCTCCCCGATAGACAGTAGGCCTATATAATAGTGATTATGTGTTATTCATTTGCGCAATGTGCTCATTTGCGCGAGCTCATTTGCGCAATGTGCTGATCTCAGACATTTGACTTTGTTTATTTCTTTTCCATATTTACAGGTGATCCATCTGCCAACTGGTTACATGCCCGATCATCTCGGAAAAAGCGCTGCCCATACACCAAATACCAGACCCTGGAGCTAGAGAAGGAGTTCCTCTTCAATATGTATCTAACGAGGGACCGGAGGCACGAGGTGGCTCGTTTGCTGAACTTGACGGAGCGACAAGTGAAAATATGGTTTCAAAATCGACGGATGAAAATGAAGAAAATGAATAAGGATCAGCCGAAGGAATAGGGAGGGATGCCCTTAACACATCATCATACATGTGCTCTCTCGCGCGCACACACACACAACACACACACACACACACACACACACACACACACACACACACACACACACGTTTAGTCATTCACTCTCTCACTAACACACGCACACACACCTCACTGAAATGCCTTTACAGAGTCGGACCCGTTTCTTGTTGGTGATGATGCTTTGAGTGTCTGTCTTTGATTTGTTTCTTTTTGATATAATAAAACACACACTCATTACTGGGCTTCAGACCAACTTTTGAAACGGGAATGGTTGACGCGAGGGCATGTCGCAGGGGCTCAGACTCTCGAAGGCGACTTTATTACTTATTTATTATTTGACGCACTGCGCCGGCGCTCCACTAGGACAGGCGTGTTGTGTTGAAACATGGGCTTCAAGTGACCGTGAATGCTTAAGAAAAATGGGGGATGCTGATTGTGTCCTCTACCTGCATCTTTTCCTTTCTTGGATTTGTTTGTAATCATTCCTTTTTAACACCAATATTTTGTGATGTTATATAATTCAGAAACAAAAATGAAGTAAACCGAGATTATTTGGCGATTATTTAAATAAAAGTAGTGGATGTAATTTAAATCTGTCTCTTTGTTAGGTTGTGTAATTTTAACTGGTTTAGAGTATTTTGTGTCTAGGCCATAGGTGTTTAAGGCTGTTGGGTCTAAATTAAAATGGCAGAATAAGCTGACCATAGTTTTAAGGATTTATTATTTTTATTTTTATTATTATTATTATTATTATTATTATTATAATTATTATTATTACTGTTGTTCATTTGAGCTAGCGTTGCCTCACGGCCTTGCTCATGCTTTTTCAGCAGCCAATCGCGAAGTCAGTGTCCAGCTTGTGTGATTTCGCATATGCTGTAATCATATATTTATCCATCATTTTGGCTAAATATTTACTCTAAAACTGGAAGATGCTTATGAGGTTTTGCTAAAAACAAATTGTCTTGCGTGCAAAACTGTCAGGCAGTGCCCGGGTCTCTTCGTGATAAGTGTCCTTGTACGGGTACAAATGTGTTTGAAATATCTGTCGGTTTTATATCCCATCTAGATTGATAAAGTTGTGGGTATTATTTTCATGAAATTTACTGGAAATTGATTATTGTTCCGTGTGAGCTGTTTTGAGATCATGCTTCGATATGTTAGTGTGGCACCTGACTTGATGCAAGCGATCCCTTGGTATCACGTGTATGAAACGTAGAATTAGAGATTACTTTTACCAAATTGTCATTTAAGCATATTCATAACATTTTGCCTTTGTTGTTGTAACACACCTGAATGTGCCGGTAACCCAGGGAATGCGTAACTGTCGAATAGAGCCTCTAATTAACAGTTTCCCACCAGTTACGAGCAAATATGTTTACATTAGAGCATGCTCCTTACCATCATGTTTTAGTTCTTCTCATGCGTGTTTTTATTACTAGCATATAGTCCTATCATATAAGTTATCCCTACCTTGCAGATGAGATGAGATGTCTAACTTATTGTAAATACGTTAATAACCCTGGCTCTTTTTATGGAATGCGTTTTATATTTCTGAGAAGGCGGGTTTGGGAAGGGACCTCATACTTGAATGAGAGGTAATCTTTTGGATTTTTAGTTATTGTTTACATGTGTTTGTCCACAATGTCATGAGATTCAACTGTATTGTCCAATAAAACAATTTCTGTATTTGCTCTTATGCTCTGCAACTTTGTACGTTTGGATTGTAATATGCACCACATTAATTTTGTTCCACTTCAGGCATCTTGGCCACAGATGGATACACATCTTTGTGTTTTCTTTGTGTCGCGTGCGTGGTTTGTGGCAATGGAGCACAAACACGCCAGTGTCAAGAGAAGGAGACGCCATTAGCTCAGAGCGCCTCACGCCCATGACGTCTTCTCCGGCAGACGCCACGCTAGGTTACTTCCTCCCACAGTTACTGTGTTTGAAAATACAGGGCGACTACATCAAGACAGTTGGTTTGCAATAGCTACCATATCAAGCTCTTTTTTGGTGTGAAACCTCTCTTGGTGACAGTGCAGGCCTACATTCTATTCTCCATTTACGGTTTTGTTACTTTTTAAAGTCCGTATGCCAAGCTCATATTTTAAAGTAAATGATCGTTTTCTCTTGTCTTTTACTTAAGAGCTTTATTCAAACATAGTAGCATTTCATCAACAAATCCGTTGTGTGTAAAACAGGGCAAACGTTACCCTTCTTATCACATTGCCTCTGTAAGTTAGCACATATTCCCACCATTCCTCACACCAAGCTGGAGTATAAAATGTGCGCCGTTTTTTGGAGTTCAATTTTTATTCCATTTTAACTAGCGGCATATGTCTGAAATATGCTTTCCTGCGCCAGAGCATTTGTTTGGAATTGTCAGCGTACGAGAGTGGGCCTCATGCGGACATTATGAGATAACATCCAAAAGAGAAACATGGTCCTCTCCTGTATGTGATAATTCTTTATTTCCAATGTTTAACTATATGGACTATATGGACATGGAACTGAAATTTGCCAACCTTCGCCAGTGCCCAGTCGGTGACAGGAGAACCTTCATCATTGCTTTCACAAGTCACCATGTTTGAATCAGATTGTGATTATAAGACTAATTTCAACAATGTTGCCCAGCAGAGGTTTGTGTTCTAACATCATGGTCAGAGTCAGCATTTTTTACAGTAGGCCTAAAGTGCCAAATGTAACGGTCTGTTTTCTAGCAGAGGCTACCAATATCTAACATACTTAAGTAGGTAATTTATCAATCTGCTTCTATCCATTTTTTCGAACATCAGTATGCTTAAAGGAAACCTACTGGCTAGAGTAGAATGGTTTAATGAACATACCGATTGCTCAAACATACTGTTACAATTAAACGTCCATCTTGAAGACTAGGCCAGAAGCGCTGGCTTGCAGATGTGCGCCTTGATATGTTTCTGACTCGTCAATTATATCATCAGAAAGTATCAATGGTATATGAAAAAATCTCTCTAACCCTGCACAATATCAAAGCCATATTGGGATCATAATTTCTTGGCGTCGGCTACTTTATTTTTGGGGTATTTTGAAAGGAAACAAACTGCAAAAGGATGTGACCGCTTGCTTGGAAGGAGGAGTGGGAAGTCGACTGTCATAAAAGAGAAAGAAAATTCAATGCGCTGTGCCGCAATAAAAGAATATGACTGCAATAAAACTTTATAGGGTATACATTTCTGAAGGTTAAGAACTAAACGGCTGTAAAGCAAACATGGGCGCAAAAAGGAAAAGTTTCAAGTCCTCCATAATAACAGTTTCGAGGTGTCGCGGGATAATCTTGGGTATATCAGTGCACTATTGGCCGAGTGGCTCTTTCCCCCCCTGCATTTGTCGTTTATTGTTCACAACGTGTGTTGTTTAGGCTCCAGATTCTTCGCGGGGTGTGGGGAGTGGTGTGATCTGGACTTCCAGATGACCGGCTCCCAGTCCAGTTTTTTTCTTCCGTCGCCTCCCTTTGTTCCATTTCCGAGCGCACCCCGGTCGCCTTATAGCGGGCCATAAAACGTCACAGAAAAGAATCTCTGGCGAGACGTCTGGGATGACCACCCTTAATTTGTTTACAACCCCTTCCACCTATGTGCGCCAACCCCCATTTTGTGACCAAATATCCGATATCGTCGCGGACTCGGGTATACAATAGGTGGTTGCCAGAGAGCAGCTTTCTCTTTTGTAAAATGCGCATTCTCCCTTTTTCCAGTTCCCACCTCGGATTTCCTTGCGCAATTGACGAGGATAAATGGCTTCGAAAGGAGGAACAACAGCATTCTTCAACAATATTTTCATTTGTGCCATTTACACAGTTTTTAGCACATAATAAAAGTAAAGTCTATAATCTGGCAAGGCCCAGACCAGATGACATCCATTAACACTGGTAGTTCAAAATGGAACAATTATAGCCTACTGACAGTTTATTTCCTATAGGCCTATGCTGCCATAGTTTTTATTCCATCGCCCACACCAAAGAGCCAGTACGTATCCTAACACGCACGTTTGGATTATGATCTTATTTGTTAGATCACCGTGAAAACATATTAATTATTTTTCATATTTCAGTTAAGAATTTGGCATGGCAAAGTGGGATCTAGAAAACCAGCTTCCGTCAACTGAAATAATATAATATAATGCAATAATATCAGAAATATTTAGTTTGAGTGTTTCAGAAGGACACCACCGTCCACGAGACATCATTTCTGCTTTCATAATAGGCCTCAATCTCAATTTAATCATATATACAATATTAGGCCTATGTGATGTCGCAGGGAAATGTAGACTAATAGGCCTACAACAAGGCTAGTTTAAACAACCGCATCATTAATAGCATTAAAGAGAATAAATACATAAATACAGATAGGCTACATGTTAGGCTACATCATAGTTCATTTATAGTTATATACACATGGATAACATCATAGACGGTTTTAAAACTAAGTTGGTATTCAAGGTAGTGAGTAGAGGCAGCAGGTATTTGCTATAGGCTATGTTGTTTTAAACGAAGATTGCTATTTTTGTTGTATACATTCTAGGCCTGAAATTTGTTTTGTTTTCAGGTTAATACATTAACCGAGTAGGCTAGGCTACAATGTATGAATATAGGCCATGAACTAATTTCATCAAAGAAGCAAATAGAAAGAAAGAAAGATTTAATGCTGCAGAAATATAAGATATTTTCCCCTGATAATAATGAAAAGACGAAAAGGGTTGCATCAGACCTATAGGCATATTCGTCGTGTCCAATAATAGGCCTATGTCGAAAACACGTTTTAAAGCCATTACAATTCTCAAACCAACGACTTGTTGGTTTGAGAATTGTAATGGCTTTAAAACCAAGCAATTAGATTGCTGAACTAATGCTGAAGACAACAAGGCACTTTTTTTTTCCCTACACACACACACACACACACACACACACACACCCTTTCATTTATTTATTTTTTGAGGAGAAAAGAAACACAACGAATTTTACTATATTATAAACCTATAATGAGATGTAATAAAATAAATCTTGAATCTTGAATCTTGAATCTTGAATCTTGTTTGGATTGCATAGATGGCTGGGCTTGTTCATATTTTATTTGCAGTCTAGGCGATTGACATGATCACAACATTGCTTTCCCAGTCTACTGAAACGTACGTAAACGATCATAATGTTGCCTGAACTGAGAGTGGCTGCTTTCGTGTTGTGTCGATGAATGGTAGCCTCGGACTTAACATTATTGCACTGTTATGGTGTCCTTATGCTTTTGCGATTTAGTTTTTGAGTAGTCTACGAAATTGTACTATTTCAACACAGCCACAGAAAACTGAAAATGTAACCTATGCGAAGTTGGATTTTGCATATACGTTTATGCTACATTTTTAAACATTTAGGGCTTCAGTCAATGAAATACAATTTATTTAAATGTACTCATGACGAATTATCGCCGTGTATGTCAAGGCACCATTCAGCGAATGTTTGATACTATAAAATTCAGAACAATAACCATAATCTTGCAATAATTATTGAGCCTAATACATATCAAGTAAAAGGCTACAATAACAAATAAAGTAGCCCAAATGAGTGATACAAATGGGGCATTTTACAAACACTGCCATGGGCTATTGTCCTGGCGTTATTATCTGCTACTGCTTTCTGTAGCAGGTCTATTGACTCGATGTTCTTTTTATTCCAGTTTATCATTTTCACAAATTGTGTGTAAATGCACCAGCCATTCCATTTTCAACAAATTGGCGAATAAATGGACTGTTATTGTAACTATCATAATGTTATATTTTAGATTAAAAACCCCCTACCAACATCAAAGATGCCAAATTATGGCAAAATATTTCATTTTTGGATTATTCTGTTTTGCTTACACATGTGTAAACATGGCTTCTGACGTCACAGGGAAATAGGATTCACTAGTGCTGTGCCTACTGTTGACCGCTTGATGGCAATGTTGGTCCATCAAAGAAAGCATGGGAGCTGTTTTTTTCACCACTCTCGTGTTAACCGGAAGCTGGTGGAGTCAGAGAAGCCTTTTGTACACTTGACTAAAATTAGTATCACACAAGTCTTGCTCTGTAGAGGCGCGTGAGGAATTTCAAGTGGATAAGGGAAAATAGTCGTTAAAGCCCTTTAAACAAGTAAGTTTTCGATGGCGGTTTGATGCAGCCTATAGCCTAGCCTACAGAGTTTTGCATATCAAGATACTGATACACAATATCTTCTTTTTTTAAACCGATCTAACTAAACATTTGTCAGTATGCAGTAGACGTCTGTCTAGTATGTCAATTCACGCTCACCATAAAGGCTATTTTAAAAAACATTTTGTGATTCCAGACTAGGAGGCCAACTGGAAATCAGTCATTGTAATCAGTGGATTTTGAGATGCTTTAACTTGTAGATGTGATGGTGTTTATACAGTTATAGTTGTTTTGAACTAAGAATAATTTGTGTGTCGATTTTTTCTGTTTACAAATTATAATTGCAAACTGCTGAGGTTCTGAGATAATGTCAATGCAAAACACACACATACACTATCAGAGAGAGAGAGAGAGAGAGAGAAACACACACACACACACACACACACACACACACACACACACACACACACACACACACACACACACACACACAAACACAGACAAGTGTAGCCAATTGTTATAAAAATGCATAATTTTATTGAAATAAAATACATTTACATATAGGCTAGGTTCAAATCGCTGGTTCTCACATTGACACGCTGAAATCTAAAACGGGAATTATCCAAACAAAGATCAAAACAACTTTGATCATACACTGTAAAAGCACGGATAATGGAAATGCAAATGTAGGGCACAAATACATGGAATGAATAAACTACGTGTATTACTTTTCCACATTGACGTGCAGTCATTGTACATATTTAAGGAATGTCATGTAGGACATTGAGCATTACAATCTACCTCTTATAGTAAACTATTTGTTCTATTGTTACAATAAAGGAGTTGACGTTATTGAGAAAAAGGGAAAATGGAATTGTTATTTTAAGACTAATGTATTAAGACTAAAACTGTGGCCTATTTCTGCCTATTGTAGACGTAGGCCTACTTGCAAATACCTGAAAGAAAGTGATTTACAATACCATAGTTTCACTAATCATGCGTATGAACGTAAATATAGTGATTAGCCTACATTAATTCACAAAAGTGACAGTGAAGACTCCTTTACGTTTTGAGTACATTACCTGCGTAGCCATCATTCATCAGGATATTAATTTGGACAGGATGACCTTGTCCATATTTTGATATGTAAGCTAGACTAATACCTAGCCATGAATAAAAAAAAATGCAAAGCCGCCCAAGTCAACAAAGGTGGTGAAGTATGAAACACATTTAGGCATACATGTTATGGCTAGGTTGGTGTTAACTGTGATATTGACAATATCATATTCCCTTTTAAGCGTTGCCCGATTTATCTAAAACTCAATTAGCACATAATTCATTGAGCTACCACGAGTAGCCTAATCTTCAAAAGTTGTGTATGGGTAGCAATTCCAAGCCAGTATATAGGGGTTAAACCATTGTGGCGTCTAATGTTTATTAACATTACGACTGTCCGTATGGGGAACAAAGTGAAAATGACAATTAAATACTTGAATATTTCTGCTGGGTAGAAATTGCTCCAAGTGATGCATTTACAGCCCTGTTCGTGGAACCTCATAAAATCCTAACAGCGTTTTTGATGCATGGTGTAAACAACAAACAGCCCCACCGTTTATTGCATTTTATAGTTTGTTAAAACATTTACAGCCACTTTGTCCATTACCTCAGGCGTGCTAGTCCTTTTCGACGTCTCTACATCTTTATAAATGTGATATTGATGAAAATACGATGATCAAAATGCTAAATATGACTGGCTCATTTATTTTCGACGCCAGACTGTTCTGGAAATGGGGCCGTTGACAGGTTGGTTTAGAACCGCAATTATATTTATATGACTTGTTAAAACTGATATGAATTAAACAGTGTACTTTCACAATTTACCAGTGCGACCCTGACATTTTCAAAAAAGGGGACCCCACCTCGTTAGAATTTAGAAATTAACGATTAAATATGCATCTCTCTTGGTTTCCTATGAGCAGCATCCTAAAACCAATCTTTAAAAGGGTGGTCTAGGGTGGATAAGCTGGGGGTTGGTGGGGGTGGGGGGTCAGTATTTGATCCGATGCAAAGCGGCAGATTTCTCATTAACTTCCCTGCTTGAATATATTAATGCGCATATTCTCTCCTCCTCTCTCCCTTGGCCCCCCTTCTCTCGCCTGCTCCCTCGCTCCCTCTCCGTCTCTCTCCCTCTCTCTTTCCTCTCTTTTTCATTCTCTCACTCGCTCCATATCAGAAGCTCGAAGAGCGGTGTCCGTGTGGGGATGCAAGAAGCCAATGGGATGAGGAGCCGATAATAGATGCAAATTATCGTGAAAAGACACGGCAAAATATGAAACAACTCATTTGCCGCGGAGTAAATCACGGAAAACTGTTTGTGAACTGGCACCCCATACCGGAACTGTGATGCAGGAACACTTCTGTGGAGGCGCTTTTCATGGAATCTGAATGAATGTGGCTATAGCACGGCTATTTCAAAAGAGTGTACCAATAAGACAAAAATCTATATTCACCTCTGGGACTCCACGCATGATCTGTTTTTCATCTCAAGGTTCGCCACGGTTTGTTATTCTCTTGAATCCACAGCCAGAGTAATCACCATTAACAACAACAACAACAACAACATCAGTAGAGTCTAACAAAAGATGAGTTCTTATTTTGTAAATTCTCTCTTCTCAAAATATAAAAGTAGCGACTCTTTACGCCCCAATTATTATGAGTGTGGGTTTGCGCAGGACCTTGGAAGCAGACCCACCGTGGTATATGGACCCGGTACCGGAGCAACTTTCCAACATGCTCCCCAGATCCAGGAGTTCTACCACCACGGCGCGTCCACGCTGTCTGCAACCCCCTACCAACAGAGTCCTTGCGCCGTCACATGTCACGGAGATCCAGGAAACTTCTACAGCTACGATGCCCTTCAAAGACAGACCCTCTTCGGTGCTCAGGATGCTGACTTGGTCCAGTATAGCGATTGTAAGCTAGCCGCGGGTGGCATGGGAGAGGAGACCGAGAGCACAGAACAGAGTTCTTCTCCGACGCAGCTGTTCCCTTGGATGCGACCGCAAGGTGAGCCCTTGTAGCCAGCCACGCACTCTGGCTGGCATCGCGGGGAAATGTGAGTGTGTTTGCATGTATTTTAAGAACTGCTGGGTTCAGAAACTTTGGCTCTACCAAACAATGCGTTTGGAGCCATAAAGACGCATTTCCTGTGCGCTAAAAGAGATGGGGTAATTGGTGGTTTATGGTTTTATGGTGTTCAAAACTTGTGAATCACTTTACAGTTTAACGACCCCGCCAGAGAAAGCACTGAGAAAAGGGGAAAGAGAAAAGGTCCATTCTCTTGTTGCTTTCCAATGTGTGAGCCACTGGCCCACAGCTGAATCCTCACTTCTCACCCTGGTCAAAGTTTTACTGCAGGCTTTTACGACTTACAGTGATGGCGGGGATTATTTCGCTACAAGGTGGCCGTTTTACACAGGTTATGTTTTATGACCGGAGCCTAATGCGTTGAGTGTGTGAGAATGGACGTGAGGAAGAGCAAAATGTAAACACCATGGATATAAACAACAGTGTGGTTAATTGTATATACATGTAATTTGTACTCAAATGCTTCTTTCACATGTGAATGTATCCGGGTGATAGGCTATAACATACAAACACAAACAATAAACGCATAACTGGATGACAAGCAGGGGGTCAAGATAGTTGTCTGCCAAGCATAATAGTATTGTGTGATACATATTTATACTCTTTTAAGTCTCATTTATATCCACTATATTTGTTATAGCCTATGCCAAATGTGGAATCATACAGTTGTGTTCAACTCAGACTCATGTCCGTGTCCTTCTCTCGCCAGTAGCTGCCGGACGGAGGCGAGGCCGACAGACCTACAGTCGCTACCAGACACTGGAGCTTGAAAAGGAGTTCCTCTTCAACCCGTACCTGACCCGCAAGCGGCGAATTGAGGTATCGCATGCCCTGGGACTGACCGAGAGGCAAGTCAAAATCTGGTTTCAGAACCGCCGGATGAAGTGGAAAAAGGAAAACAATAAGGACAAATTTCCCAGCAGCAAATCTGAACAAGAGGCAATTGAAAAGGAGAAGCGGGAAAAGGAGCTGGGCATTGGGTCACCGTCTACCGACGAAGATGGCGACAAGGCTAAACAGATCTAAAGTGGACATTGAAAAAGACTCAGAAACATGGGAGGGTGGGGGGCAACTGCGTGGGGTTGTCTCGGAAACGTGACAGTCTTCTGGTGATCACTACATGTTTCAATCGATAAGATTGCCTCAGATGACGGCTGACAGGACGATACACATTGAAACGATGTGGTGACCACGGGACTATGAGCAGAAGGGATTAAGCATTTCTACTTTTTACCTGACATTTGCAAAATGTTATAGTGTTTAAGCTAGATTCCTGACTTTGTGGAACTATGATCGTGGAAAAAAGATTTATGTTGTTAGAATATTGTCATTAACAATTAAATTGGCAGCTGTACAGATTTAAGTTAAATGGTGCACTTACGACTGTCCTCACTTAGCCTATATGTTATGATGATGACGTAGCAAATAATGAATTCCAACAACATGAAACTGCCTATTTATGCCGTAGATTTTCCTCTCTTTTACACTTGTCCTCATTTAGTTCAATTAAATTGATGGTATTTTGTTGTCTTCCTTTTTCGGTAAGCATGCGCACAGTTGAAGAAAATTATTAAAAAATAAATAAAAATAAAAAAATACCCTAAGTGATGTCATGTTACCCCTCGTTTAACTGTGAAACAGAATGTATACTGTACTTGTGAATTAGTTTATGGGGACTTGATGATATGCTTTATTGTTCCTCATCACTTTGTTCTATTGTCTGAAACCTGGAAGGAGCGGAAGAAAGGGGGCACAATAAAGTTTACAAGCGAGAATCCATGACATCACTGGAGTCCTCTGCCTCATTTCCTGCCAAGGTGCGGATCAGGGGACCCTCACCTGTCATTAGCCTATAGCCTACCCATGCCAGATATATCCAACCCAGTCAGAATCAGAATTTACTGAGGACACTACATCTATCTCACATTAGTGACCGGGTTTGTAATTGTTTGAAATTGTCTGTTTTTTGTAATCTGATCATTTTATAGCAATGAGTTTGTTTTGCGCAGAGCTCACTCGTCGCACCATATGGGTTACGTTTAAATTTACAACTGTACGTGTGAAATGGAAGCAAAGTGAGTGACATGTTAGACCGCGATTTAAACGCCTCGTAACATCTCTGACAGCCTGACATTATGGCATGAAGTATACTGCCTCTGACTACACTCCAAAGAGATATTTATATTAGGCCTCTGATTTCAATTCATATAAACCCCTGATTTCCCCTCCTAGTGCACCTCATAAAATGTGGCTTCGACACAAACATTTAGAGGACATGCCAAGTGTTCACACCTTTGCACATTAGGGCCTCTTAAACATTATAACGTGTCATTTTGTGGCCCTTTCGACTGTTTAGAAACAACAAGTGGTTTTACGGCGTTGCCTCATAACATCCATGCGGACGTTAGGGCCCACGCGAGGGTATTTTGGGAGAATGAAAATGTTGTGACGTACAGTATGCAGTATGGGGACACTGACCACTGCTTGAACATCCAGAGTCTGAACATACAGGACAGCGACGGAAGAACTGCAACCACAGTGTAGAGGGTTGGAGGACAAGGAGCGTCTGTTGGGGAGAGACCCCAAAGACCCCATGGAAATCGATTCAGAAACAAATAGGTTTCTTTTTATTTGTGTAGTGTCAATAGAGAGAGGATGCACCTAAAGTATGGTAGGCCATATTTATTTGTAGATTACCTTTATACAGTTGGAGATATTTTATAGCATGGAATCGCAGACGGTGATTATAGGACATATTCGGGAGTCAATCGATTTTTGCGCACACGTTAGTTTCTGTTGACTGTGGGTACCTTTGTCTTGCAGTGAATAATGTAAGGTACTTTATGTGGATGGTCAGTGCTGTGCACTTTTTCCACATTTGAAGAGCTGTGGGAAGCAACACTTCCATTGGAGGACTATGTGTCACGTGGTATTCATCACGTGGTCCCTGAGGAAAAAGGGGTGATTTTTGGTGTAAATCTAGACTGTAATTCTGTAATATATCACAGGACCTCGTAAAACCGACATTTAAACCTTCTGGTCTACAAATCACGGGTCAAATTATGAGTTCATTGTATTATGCGAACGCGTTGTTTTCCAAATATCAAGCGGCAAGTTCGGTGTTTCCAAGTGGGGTTTTTCCCGAGCAAACTTCTTGCGCTTTTGCGTCCAGTACCCAGCGAGCCAACGGCTATGGCTCCAACTCCGGCGGCGCCTCATTCTCCACTACCTCCTCAGCCTCCTCTCCGCTGCCGGGGCTGTACAGTACCGGAGGAGCCTTGTCCAGTCAGAGCCAGAGCACGTACCCTGCAGGCTATGGGTTCACCACTGGCCCACTAAACATGCACTGCTCCCCCTTTGATTACCCGGGTCTGGCAGCGAAGTGCACCGTAGATCCGCCCAAGGCGCCCGCTGGTTGCAGTAAGCCAGACCAGCGGAGTTGCCATCAACAAAACGAAGACAACCTCAGAATTTATCCCTGGATGAGAAGTACAGGTGCGTTCGAGTTAAATATTTTTGTAAAAGTCGGGGGGTTGGCCAAGGTTGGAGACATGGGGAAAAAGCTAATTGTTTTTTTATACGGTCTTTGACCGACGCTGTGAAGTGATCAGAGCAACTTCCTGATCTGCACCAGGCAATGTGCTGCATTCGCAGGACATTTATTGCTATACGACCTGTATAAAGCCATCATTTAAGGCACGCGAATATTCATTAGCATATTGTGTTAAGGGTAGAAGGGGATGGGCCGGTTATATCTGAAGGAATTGTGAACGTAAAAACACCGGTGGCACATTTGCCCGCATTTTATAGAATATCCTGTTATTAGACAATTGTTTGCTTGTTATGTATAGGTAGCACTTGAATTAAGCTCGCAAATCTGAAAAGTAGCACCATAATCACAGTCCGAGGTGTAATAATTTATCTTAGACCATAGCTGAGTAGCCTACTAAATAGTTGTTTCCAACTCATTACACGAAGGTGGTGCATTTCCTCATCACGCAAAAACACGGAAAGCTTTATTGACAGAGGCCATAGAGTTTGGTACCTGTGAGATAGGTCTTGAGGCCTCTTGTTGACAATCAACAAAAATAATATTCATGAAAGATGAAAAGATATGCGTGTGTTCACATCGGATTAACGCATGTCTATATGCATCTCAAAGTGAGCGTGCATGTATACGTGTGTGTACGCGCTGTTATAGTTGTTCAATGGCCGTGTGTGTGTGTGTGTGTGTGTGAGTGAGCACTGTTCTGGTTGTATTCTGTTTCTTTCTTTCTCTCTCTCTCTCTCTCTCTCTCTCTCTCTCTCTCTCTTTATTTCTCTCTCTCTCGCTCTCTCTCTTTCTCTCTCTCTCTCTCTCTCTCTCTCTCTCTCTCTCTGTGTGTGTGTGTGTGTGTGTGTGTGTGTGTGTGTATGAAACTAAAGAAAGAAACTATATACATACATTTGCGAATATATGTAAAAATCGGATCTTTAGCCTGAAGTAATGTGAGTCGCTGTCTCCCAACAGCAGGTTCAGTGAAATAGTAGCTGACAACTTTTTGTGTAATGATTTTCTGTAAGCACTCCAGGCTCGGGCCACGAACTGCAAAGGACCTATCCATCAAATGACAACCTGCGGCACTACTGGTCTTGTTAGCCTCCGGCATAAAAATACAACAACACAGGCTGATAGTTCTGAAACAGATACTTTCTAATTAACAGCTTGTCTGACATTTACAAGCAGGTATTCGGCGATTCATGTTTTCCTGTAAACTCTTGGCTGTCGTCTTGGTTTTGTGGAAGATATTTATGAAATGTACAAGCTTTACATTTTAGGTCTGACATGACTATCCATGACTCTCTCAGTCCGTCTGTTATTTATTTTTTGACGGATGCAAATTGGCAAGTTGTTTATACATTGAGTGTGATCTAATGAGAATACTGGCCTTAAAGCTATGGAGATGGATGCAGCGGGAGAACGTGTTGGCGCGGTAGATCTACAACAGTCGGAAATGTGAACTTCATGAGTATGCTACTACTCCCCTCTCTGTCTTCGACACACACACACACACACACACACAATTTGACTTACATTTGAACGGGTCCGAGTTATATTGCATGTGACCACGGCCTGGAGATGGATAGGCCTAATATTTTGTTTCTGTCGACAGTCTACTTGACCAGAGAATAAAAAATGAATACTCAAAACGGCGTGTTCTTAGCAGAGCCCAGCATCTGAGATGGATGTCGACTTAAAAGCTTTTAATCCGATCAGTCTTATCTCAGGCGCGTGCGGTCAATTATGACAAATGAAGCTCAGATTCTTGTGTAATGTGTTCGTGCTTAAGCACGTAGAACTAGGCCTCTTGTAACCCAGGGCCCAGTTCTTTAAAGTTTGACGCTTATAGCCAGGACAGAAGCACCGGCTTGGGTTAATCTGTGTGCTGTCTCTATACGTATATGTGCGCACCTACTCATGCCCACCTCGCATGCATGCACGCAGCCACACTTCCCCTTTCAAATAACATGAAGTATAGGGAGAAGATAAAATGTCTGTCAGTTAAAAATCCTTTCCCTCATTTTTTCTTTTACAGAGTGTTGTGAGCATGATTGTGGGTATTTTCGGAGCACAATACCCATCTTTGTTTCACCCTTTTAGGATCTTCTCTGAAATATCCTAAACGGCACCACCCGGCACTTCCACCCTTCTTCGTTTGAGCTTTTTATGGGGGCATAGTATGAGGAATTCCCTCTGAACAGCCCTTCTCTCTCTCTCTCTCTCTCTCTCTCTCTCTCTCTCTCTCTCTCTCTCTCTCTCTCTCTCTGTGCCTTTCTAATAGTTTTGTCTCATCTGCCTTTGGTGTCCTCTCGAAAGTGTTGCCAGGGAGGAAATTAGGACCACGCTTGTCACGCATACACAGAAATGCAATTCTGTCCAGCGCGCCAGACATTTCTACTGCCTTGCGAAAAATAGAGAAAAAAACAATCTCTCTTACTTGAAAATTACCCTGAAGAAGCGACATTGGATATGGTGCAAATGTCCATTTAGTGTACTTCACTAGGCTGTTTCAGTATTCTTAGATGAATGTGGCAGCGCATTTTCTGTCAACGACTAGACAAGTCCACATTGACCTCTGCAGTATTTGTAGGGAAGCTACCATTCCCATAGTCTCATTCCCCGGAATGCCAGCACTTTTTTGTGCAGTGCTTGGTTGGTATTTTTAGACTTGGCCTGAAAATTGTTTTTTTTTCCTTCAGCAGTTCTCTTTTTTCTGTTGTATGTATTTATGGTTTAATAGTACAATGATCACAATTGCATAGAAAAAAACAGTTAGAAGAAAAGGCAAAGTATTTATTGTGTGCTGGACCAATGTTGACATTTTTAATCATGCATGGTGTAAGTTGCCTGTATGTGTGGATGTTTCATAACATGTGACTGGAAGATGAGTGACTCTTGATGGTCTAATCCAGTCCAGACGAAAATCGTGGATAGGAGAGTACAACCTCTTTCTTCACAATTTCGTTCCCTAATTTTGTCATACAAAAATATAGGCTAGGTGGAGACACAGTTATCTACACAGTTATCTAACCATCGTGTGAACTGGTAACAAAAGGCTCGGAGACGAGGAAGCATGTGGAGTATATAGCTGCAAATTCACAAGCACAATATGACAAAACCATTACATAATTAAAACATAAAGTTAGACACACTTTAAACATAACGTTACAATGTTAACCACTCAGCACACTTGTGTTATTTGAAAATAAGGTGAAACGTTTCCTCTGCTGTTATAATTTTTAATTTATAATACATCAACAACGACAACAACAGTAACAACGATAAAAACGAAATCATCATCTTCCCCCGTAGTCGGTTTCTGATAAATATTCTAATGCCACCGACTATCTATATGGCTTTGAAAGGACCTAAGGATATGGGCAGAGAGCATTTTATCTTGGTAAGCCTACACAACAACTCTAGTCACATCAGGTTGCTAGATGTAGGCTATTAATAGGCTAGCCTACTGTTGCTTTAGTCATATTTATGTTTCTAAATAACCAACTTATACCAACTTATGATTTTTGTTAAACATACTAACTAAGACTAATTTAACCTACCTCTCTACTCTGTCCGGACTTGTTTGTTCACAGGTGCGGACAGGAAACGAGGCCGACAGACCTACACACGCTACCAGACCTTGGAGCTGGAAAAGGAGTTCCACTTCAACCGCTACTTGACCCGGCGGCGGCGCATCGAGATTGCGCATGCGGTGTGCCTCACAGAACGTCAGATCAAAATCTGGTTCCAGAACCGACGGATGAAGTGGAAGAAAGAGAACAAAACAGCGGGATCAAGCTCTCCTACTACTGACGCGCCTGGCGGAGAGGAGGAAGAAGAGGACGAGGAAGAGTGACGGCGGCATTGCGTGAACGGAGCGGGGCTCCAGACAGACTCTAATTGTGAAACAGAAATCCTTGTTGTCCTCAGTTTGTTCAACACTGAGTAAAACTACAATTATACTACCTAATAAGATATTGTTGTTGTTCTGTAGATGTGCAGGTTGAAGTCCCGTGTAGGCTGTATGAGCAATAGTCAAAAGACCAATTGATTTTGCACATAGCATAGCCTATAAAATGCTATATAAAAAATGACCATTCGATTTTTTTGTTAAATAATGTTCAGAATGGCTGTGCTTTCTTATATTCAGTTGACTTTTTTTTTTATTTCGGAGGGAAAATGCAAAAAGGGACTCTTTATAAAACATTTAAATAGGCTAACAAGCAATGTCTCTCTTCCTGTGTATTGATTGAGATATTTTGTGTTTGTATCAAAGCGCTTTTCTTCAAGTAGCATTTATATATTGAACGATGAAGGTCTTTGTGACAAAAATATGTACAGTGGACAACGGGATATGATTATATTATTATTCTTTTCTTCTTTTGGAGGGAGGGAGGGGGTGTCGTTGTGAAATGTTATGTGCGCTCCAATTAAAAAACGAAAAAAAGAAAAGAAAAAAAAACTGTATCAGACTTAAGTGTTCTGGATAATTCAAGAAGCCCCCCATTCAAGAAAACTCTCTTATGTTTTGTGCATTCTTATAGATTTGCAAGCTGCAATCATGGATAACGATGCAGGGAAATGGTTGTGATTGCCATATTATTCAGGTCGCTTAGCTTCAGGAATTGTTAAAATATGTTTGTGAACAGTTTGCATATATGCATAGTAGTAAGGATATTTTAAAGAAAGGGTAACAATATTAAGTATAGAAAATCTGATAGTCTAGACCACCATCAGTAATATAACCAAGGCCCCTAAACCTGTAAATGCAACTTACATAAATACCTTTCTGAAACCATCAACTTATTTTCATGTGATCTTCTCGTGTCTGTGTCGAGTATGTTAAAGAGAAGGCCTATGTACCCTCCGATTGCTTTCGACCTGAGCAGAAGATCACAGTTGCACTGGCAGGTTGCAACTAATGTGTTTATTGCGTCAATGAAATAGCCAATAAAAGTGACAAAAAAACTAAACAAAATAGGAAACGTGCTTCCAGCTATAAATGCCTGTCCATATGCTCTCTCTGAATGACACAAACAATGGCTCTTTTCCGTTCTGGTTTAATATTTAACTCTAGCTTTAAGCAACATGCCCACTGTCCTATAGCCTACACAAGGGTGGTGTAACAAAAATACTTTGGTGTACAACAGTATGAGGGTCAGAGGCACATAAACATCAGGGCCTTCGTTGGTATTATCACAGCGAATGCGGCTTCGGATTGTCGCATTGCGAAATGTTGTAGGTCTCCATTTTCCTATAGCCTATAATACAAGATAGCAAAGCAAGTGGCAAGTTAGTATGTTCAAATTCTTTATATATCATTATACTACAATAACAGGGTGAACATGGCTATATGTTAAGACCTTTGTAGGTTATATAGTAGCCTATGCGTATAATATTGCTTAAACATTTCTATAAACATATTCTGGTTTGAAAAACCCTATGTAAGCTCAATAAAAGCCTGTAATTAAACATATTAATGACTAGATAAAGCCACAGCGGTTTATCCATCGACTGTTATTTTAGAAAATCTATTTTTAAAGCAGTCCATGGCGTTTTTTTCTGCAGTCAAAGTCTTTACATTCATATTCTCGGGCCTATGTTTGAACATGACTAAAATATTTAACATTCGTTTTGGTTACAATATAAAGGTTAAAAACAAAACAAAAGGGGAATCGCGTATTTTATGTAGCCTTATAAAGGCAATATCAGAAAACCCTTTTTCATTAAACAGTGGCAGTTGCGTCAACTAACACCCAATCTGTAAAGGCCAATGCTTGTCGTCTTTATTGGGATGCAAAGAAAGCCCACTTTCTTTACTGTCGTAATCTAGATTGAATCTATTTGTTCAACGGGGTGCGGCTGAATAAACTTTAAGCTTTTACAAGCCTCCTAAAACATTACAGAAAACCGCACGTGTGGCTCTCGGCTTTGTATAGATCACAGGACAAATATCACCAAAAGATCTAAAGGTCTTACGTCAAAAACGGGGGAAATACTCCAAATTTCTCCTTGGTTTTGTAGGTGAAAAAGATGGCGACGAGGAACCACTGCTGCTAAAGCAGTCATGAAGAAATGCAATAAATTCCTTGTTGTTTTATGAAAATTTACAACTTTGTGATAGAACTTTATGAGTGCCTGGGTCCTGGGATTGGCCGAGGATGGTCATGTGGATGGCTAACCGTGAACATGAACTTTTTATGATTTCCCAAGTGGTTATATTGCAGCATTCTTTTGGCCGCCGCACCTTCTGTTACAACACTGTGCTCCTTCAAGCTTCTGAGCAGAAAATAGTGCATGAACTTAAACAAAATAACAATTTAGATACAAACCGCGTCGCCGGGTGAGTATCAGTGCCTTAGCACAGGACCAGCCTACATGCGTAGCGCTATGCTAATGTGGCCGCTTGTGATTGGGATTTCCGCTGCCATGGAGAGTGACTGAGATTCTGGACATGCTGTCGTTCTCATCTAATTTTTCATACTGGGATCCATCTCCCAATGACAAATGTGATAGAAACGGATGGAAAACAGCGGCGACAGCACTGTCACAACTGCGACTCACGGGCTAATGGCGGGACCGAATCAAGCTCCGGGAACGCCCGCCTGCCAGCGGCGTAGAGCTCGCGCTGTCCAGCGAGTCGGTGACGAATTATCAACAAAGGTAAGGCGTGCTGTCATTATCTTGCGGTTGCTTCGTTTCTTGGAGTTAGAGTTGTAATCTTACACGGTGTTTTAGATGTTTTTTTGCTGCACTATGCGCGTGCATTGTTAGTGCGCACCGACGACTAATCAAACGTTTATCTAATTTCTTGATAATTGTTGGACCGGTGCTACATGTCTTACTTGATTCTTCACGTTGTCGATTAAGAGTATTTGAGTCAGGGTCATATTTCTGAAAAACATAAAAGTATTGATTGTGTTGAGCTCTGCTGTGGTTGCTGGATGATGTTTGTGGTAAACGGATAGAAAAGAGAAGCCTAGGTTTGATGGAGCTGCATTGCTGCCAATCGGATCCGAGCTCGGCTGCCCGGGGTCACCTCTTACGTGGAATGCTTAATCAAGACACACGCTGCTCTGCGACATTCCTGCACTTGTCTGCTTTAGTTCGTGCCTTGGGAGGACCCAGTCAAGCACAGGTTTAAAAGATGAACCTTTAAGCTTTAGTTATAGGAAGGAATGTTTTTTAGCCCAAAGTTCAAGATCACATTCTTCATTTTAGGGCATTCCCCTTCCCCTCTTTCTTTCTCTCTGTCCCCTCTCCTTCCTAACAATTGGCCGTGTGTATGTAGGCAGATGGGTGAGGGTCTCCGACGTTTACGGATTTTTATTTCCCCTTCCATTTCCTGTCAGGCAACTTGCAGTCCGTTTTTAACTCACTTGCACCCTTTGGTGTCCATTTGTTTTCTCGGAAATGTAACACCTTCTGGCGCCAGTGAACTGCTATAGATTTGAAGTTCGGCTAGCCTACTGCAAAACACCCTGAACCGCTGTCTATAATCCCCAAAATATAAATAAGATAAAACTAAAATACACATTTCGTCATTAATTATTGGTGCCACGTCTGTCTATCTATCTCCCTCTCTGTATGTATGTATGTATGTATGTATGTATGTATGTATAAATGTATGTATGTATGTATGTATGTATGTATGTATGTATGTATGTAATGTGTGTATCTATTTACATATCCACCTTTCTTTCTATCTATCTATCTATCTAGCTATTGAACATTTTCCCCATCTTTGACATGTACCATTGGCATATAGCCTAGGATTTTATATCCAACTCATATCTCAACTAATCCTAACAATATGATGAATATAAAAAAATATAAAAACAGCATAGGTTGCATCTCTTTGAGCGTTCAAGCTGCAGTGCTTGTTAATTCTGTCAGTCTGCCATTTTCATTACACAGGCTAAAAGTGATGAGGTGACAGGTCTTTGCAGGATCCGCTGCTTGTTGATTTGTTCAAGCAGCCAGTGGCGCAATGTCCTCAGCTTCGGCTCATTCCATGCTCTTTGGCGCCATCTAGTGTGCGCTTCTCCAAAATGTCAACTCCTAGTTCACTAGGCGTTCTTTTCAGTAGGAAAAAAGGAATGTTTTGTGCGCGCGCCTTTATGTTCTTGTGTGTGTGGGTGTTTGTTTGCGCGTGTGTGTTTGCGCGCAAGCAAACGTGCTTGTGTGTTGATGTGTATGAGAACGTGGGCTAAAGGTGTCTGCGTGGATAAATAGGAGATCCGTATATTTATTGACGACTCTTTTGTACTCTTTTGACATTCCTATATCAGCTTGGACATCTGTGCGGCGCGCTCAAGCCCGCGCGTGCGTGCATGTGCTTCAGTTGGCAATGGCGTGATGTATTGTCAGCTAGGGTGAGTTTCCCACACACAGACTAGCAAAAATGCGATATTTGAATGCTAATAGAACCTTCCTGAAATGTTGTCCGCAATAAACCGCACAGACACTGCGGCTGGAGATAACAGGAAAGCAGGGAGGGGCGGGCGACCCTGCGGCACTGAAACGCAAAAGAATGCAGAGGTTGTAAATTCTCGTGGCTGCTGTGGGCGCGCTTTGAAGTGCCTACGTTTGGGAGAGATTTGTGGCACACACGTAGCAGCCAGGCCTGCAGGCCCCGATTTCGTGCATCCTACGTTTCCCTCTTAAAAACCAGCAGATGACCGCTCCAAGGTTATTGCAGTTTTTGTCTTCTTCTGTCAGTGAAGCGCGTCTAGGCCCCCTGCGCCATGTGTTCACTGTGCTGGAACTCTATCCTCCATGGATCCCAGAAAAGTTTATATTAATGATGTGACGGTTTTCCACCTTATTTATTTCAAATAGGCAAAGTAACATTATGCGTAAGGCAGCGGTTTCAGCAACACACGTACGCTCTTCTTCTGTGGACACTGCAAAGGTATAACGCTGGTGTAGAATAGGAGGGCACAGAGCTTGGATTTACAGTGCTGAATACGAGGTGTATACCAAGACTCGCCCTTCATATATAGCCCGGTCAGGTTACTGGCTGAAAGTAATCTTCAGTTAACATCTGGCCTGTGTTTGGAAGGACCATGCCACCCTGTGTGTTTATTGCACACTGTATGCTTCCGGAGAACACATTTGTTAAAGTAGTCGTCAGTAACATTTGCATAATTTGTTCGCATTATGTGCGCTAATTTTCCAGTTTTACGTGTCATAATAAATTGGCAGACTAAATATCGGAGATAATGCATGGCTCTATGTTCCTCCAGAAAAATAGTTGGTTATTCAATGCTAATGAGATTATTGTCAAGCATATACACAGACACATACAGCCTGAGGGGCAACCATGACATGAGCACAGACTCCAGGGGTTTTAAAACGGTCATATTTATTGGTGTTAAACTGGAATAATACAGCAAAGTAGACTAGTTAATAATAAACTCTAACATTTCAAGGGGAAATTATTATTAGAGTTCTGGCGCCGGACTGGGCACACTTTTGTCTGTGAAAGGCAAACTATTAGCCATGAATATTTAAAGTCCCGCTCAGTCATTGCACTTAAATTTAACTTTTATTTATAAGAACTGCAATATCCGTGCGTAGGCCTTTACCATGTAGCTCATATTGAAATTGATATTCTCCCAAACACTTCCCATTTCTTGCCTACATTGTTATCTCTGTATTAGTTTCGATTTGGACATAAAATGACCCAATTTATAAATAAAGATAATGACATTAATAAAGGTAATAAAAATTCATAAGTAAGTTGGAAATCGACATGTATTAACTGTGCACTTGTGTTCATTTCATACATACATAAGGAAATAATCGATTACCCCCTTGTTTTCAGCGTGTTTGTGATATTAAGAGATCATTTCCTAAATGTATTTCAAAAACATTATGCATCATCCGTGCGTTAAAGGTCGTAGTCTAAGTCTAACACGCTGTATAATTTCTACTCGAAATAAAATATCAGTTTCAAAACACACAACTGAGTTTGCGTCACACAGACACAAGTTTATTAGTAACCTACTTCTATCACAAATCAGTTGGAAACACGTAGGCCTAGCCTGTTTTCGTGCCTGTTGACGTTTCTTTAAACTTAATTGCAATAAATGAACATAAACAGAGGAGCTTCTTATTTTTCTCACACCAGGCTGTTATGATTCAAATAAATTCACGTCATCTCGTCAGAAGCAACATTTAATTACAGAGATATTTATTCACAAAATCCAAACATACATTCAATCTGTACAAGGGCACAATGCAATGGTTATGGAAATATTCTACAATTACATTTTTTTCTCAGGCTAAAATGTACTAGTCCAGGTACGCCAAAAATATGACATTGGTGATAAAATACTTGTATTCACACACTTCATTACTATAAATGGAAGGCCTTAATATATTATAAAACAATTATCTTTCTATCCTAAGCAATAGTTAGCGATACTTTTAGTAACAATATAATACTCACATATGTTCAGTATCATGCGTCAAACTCGAGAGGCTAAGGAGAGTTACAGTACACTTGACAAAAAGTGTCTGACACGCGTTTCCTCTCCGGTCTCAGACTGGGTCAACACAGTAGGCTACAGCTCTTGCTCGATGCGCCTTTTGCTGAGGTTTCCGGCCGAGCCCCACCGTACTCCTGCGTTGCGCGGTGATTTAGTGTCCCGTGGGTCATTTCTCAACTATTTCTGAAGCACTTTATTGCAGCCAAGTTGTGTTTGTGAAGAGGCGGCCATGGATTCTTCATTTTTTAGGCCGTCATTCCCATTCAGTAAACCTGAACTGAATCTGAAACAAAAGCATAATTAATATTATTATGTTGTTACATCAGACAACTTTAGTTATAATTCCTTCTACAAACTACACAGAATCTTCTTTCATCATTCTGCGCTTTATATGGGAAAGAATCTAAAACCATTTCAACTCGTACGTGTACTATTAGGCCTACTAATAGATTATTGACTAGACATTTGAATAGCAAAGTTGTCTGCTTTCTCTTACAAACGGACACACAATGGCAGTTTCCCGTCCGCACAAAAGCAGTCGGGGGAGAAGGAAACGCAGCATCCTCGGTGTAGAGGAAGCAAAACTGAAAGTAAAAAAGAATCATCTGCAGTCCCCTCAAATGACGCTTAAAATCCACTTGTGATGCCGAACTGCTCTATGAATCACATCACGAAACCCGAAGGACCCAGAGACTACACATTACATGCACCATGTTTAGTTAGTGGAGATATCTATAAGAGTATACTGCACGGTTAAATATATTACTAGGCCATAATTCTATATGCGCTATAGAGCCAAGTACGAAGTGTATCCAGGAAGCCATGTGTCTAAATAGGTTTTCTGGATAAACAAATGCAGTAATAAGTTACTTTTATGGTGGTGTAGAAAGCCACGGGGTCAACACACACACACACACACACACACACACACACACACACACACACACACACACCATGTAAAACAACCGCAGATGTCAAAAATGTATCGCAAAATGTATCCCACTTCAGTGGGAATGTACTATGCTAGACATGTATCTGACGTCATCATGTGAGGTGCACATTCTGCTTGTGATAACCAATTCTGACCTAACGAAGCCAAATAAAGTATCGCAGTGGGCTAGACGTACCTGTTGCAAACGCTTCATTTTGAGTCACCCTTAAGTCTTCCTGGGCAAAAACAGCACCACCTCAAGTATAATTCTGAACATTATATGATAAGATAGATAGTACAGA
Source organism: Alosa pseudoharengus (assembly GCF_046254945.1). NCBI lineage: Eukaryota > Metazoa > Chordata > Actinopteri > Clupeiformes > Clupeidae > Alosa > Alosa pseudoharengus. The sequence continues at coordinate 40,907,385 of NW_027468774.1, forward strand.
TAATGTGTGCATGTCGTTTATTTGTTTTCCACGTGGTTTAATAAGCGAATAAGACATACATAATATAAATCTAATATATATAACTTAGAATGTATATCTGTATAATACTGAAATAAGCTTAATGTTTTGACGTGTTTTGAAACTCGATGCCGTTTTGTACTACGTTTTTCTTTGACGGGGTTAGGCCATAGCGTGTGTAGGCAACATGAGCACACCACAGCCAAAACAGAAGGGTGAGAGTGTCGATGTATTCAATTTAGTGCTTTAAGATTCCATTGCGATTCGCATAGTGCAATCTTATTGGAAGGGGAGGCTATGAAGAGGACATGAAAAAAGAAAAGGCGATCTCTAGGCTTCGCGCTGGGGTCCCCCGACGCATGCAATCACAGCCCCCCTCAAGGGTGCTATTTTGCAGGCGAGGGCTCATGCTATTGGTCAGCGTCTGGTCAGATGGTACGGTTTCCCTCTGTCCCACACTGGCACACAGCCACCCAGCACCCCCCCTCAACTAAAACCCAATCTCCGATAAACTACTAATAGCTAAACCACTTGGACTATAAAACACAACAAATCATAAACCAAGGAAAAGAACCGTACCCTCCCAATGAGTTCCTATTTTGTAAACTCAACTTTCCCAGTGACTCTGGCTGGTGGACAGGAGTCGTTCTTGGGACAAATACCGTTATATTCCTCCGGATATACAGATCCTTTAAGACACTATTCTGGTGCTGCTTATGGAGCTACCAGCGTTCAAGAGAAGGCGTACTCATCCTCTTTTTACCAACAGACGAATGGTGCCTACAGCCGGTCGTCCACAGCCGGTGCTTGCGATTATGCAGCAGCCAGCTTTTACAGGGATAAGGACGCCGCTTGCGCACTCGCCAGTATAGAAGATCACTCTCTTGTCCTTAGTCAAGACCATCGCAAGACGGACTGCACAGGGCCACATAACAAGGGTTTATTCGTCGAAAGCGAAGAGCAGAAGCCAAACGTGCCGGTCTACCCATGGATGCAGAGAATGAACTCTTGCAACGGTGAGTCCTTGTTTTTTGTCTCATTTTAGCTGCCGTTTATGGTTGATGTTTACATATACACAGATCCGCCTGATACGTGACTTGCTACTTCACTGTACAAAGCCGGAAGCCCGTACAGTAGGAAAATAATGTCGCTTTGGTGTTCAGCTCCATAACAGCCAGGCTAGAGTCAGTCACAGTCACACTGCCCTTCTACACTTTACACTGCCGGCAAGATTTTCACTTTCTCCCATTTACCATGAGATGAGTTTAATTGCCGCAAGGCTCATATCTATCAAGCTGCAGATTAAAGCCTGTAAGACCAGAGCACAACCCCAGTTAACAACGGCATGGCTGTTGACTCCAATCATTTCTCTTATCGCAAAATGGCTCTTATTGTTGTTTTGACAAGCTCTCCCTCTGTTACCGCCCTGCTGTACACTATCACCAAGTGCAGTGGCAATCACAAGACAAATACACTTTATGATACCGATATGTGAGGCTAACAATTCCGCACAGTACGTCAAGGGCAGATGATAACAGAAATATTAATATGCGAAAAACACGTGTAGTCTACAATATAATACGTTAGGCATTAAGTAAATATTAAATGAGCAGAGGCGGTAGAATACCCATTTACCATCAACCTTAAGAACATTTCAGCTTGTTGTTCCTTAGAGTGAATCACTGGTTGGTTAGAACTATCACTTAATTTCTAGGTTGGTGTTTGGAATTTCCACTGTATTTGCCAATGTGCCAGTACATGGAGTGTGATGTGAGGTTTAGTGGACCTTTCGTCATTATTTAAATATTGAGCCTTAGCCCCAGAACAGTGTGTCAGATGTCCAAACTGTAACCGGACACTGTAGATTTATGTACGGATGTGAAGTTTGATATGATAGCCTACATTAAAATAGTTCGTCAAAGTGCATGTGAACACAAATAGAACTTGACATGCAATTTTTTGTCCTCTGTTGCCCTGGGCAAATCTGAAGTTTTACGCAGACTTGATCCAGAGGTACAATCTGAATGACAATATGTGTATAGCAAGGCAAAATAGTAACACAAACTATTCATTCAACTATTCAGTTATTTTTAAACATGGGGAATTTGTGGTGTAGCCTACCTTGTGGTGAAGCAAAACTGTTTAAAAAGCACATGCATAGGCTATATGTCCGATGCTCACGAGTTTCAAGTCATGATGTTAGCCTGAGGACATTTTCTCCCTCATATTTTTCATTATGGTACACACTTTCAAGACTTTAATGCTGGACTTTCTCTTTCCCTGTTTTGAACAGGAGCCTTTGGTAACCCTGGCCGAAGAGGTCGTCAAACGTACACTCGTTACCAGACGCTGGAGTTGGAGAAAGAGTTCCATTTTAACAGGTACCTGACCCGGAGGCGCCGTATAGAAATCGCGCACGCTCTGTGCCTGACAGAACGCCAAATAAAGATTTGGTTCCAAAACCGGAGGATGAAGTGGAAAAAAGAAAACAAACTCATCAACTCCTCACAAACGAGTGGAGAAGAGGAGGAGGAGAAGAGGACAGAATAAAAAAGGACCGTAGATAAAAAATAGCATAGAGGGCACACCAATTCTCCCTTTCAGAAAAGAAATTAAGACTTTCCCCTTTCCCTCAAAGTTCGCACCAGTGAAATTGTGTTGTTAAATTCGTTGTAGCATTCCAGAATTCATCTTAATATTGCATTTTAATTGTTGCTGTCATTTTTTATGTTTATTCTTTTGTATAATTAATGCCGAATACCGATTAAATGTGTTTTTGTGCGCGCGTCTCGACTTAGAAGTTGGTCTTATAAAGAAAATGACCGTGTTTAACGAGCTATTTGAAATATGTCATATTCGTGTTCATATTTAAGATGTATTACAATAAAAAGAAAATCTCATTGTACAAATGAATGGCCTTGCTTTTCCTTCATGGTTTAGGACCTTTGTAGAGAGCACGTTTTTTACCCTAGAGAAAAAAGGAACAATATCAGTCAATAACAGTTACGCAAATGCATACCTGATATTTATACTAACCTTTTCTAAAGTAAGCACCTATACCTAAATATGCCGCTTATAATATTGTTGAACCGAGCATAGGAACAGGAACTTTTAGATGCAGTCCAGTAGAGCACCTGTTCCCGGGTTATACTCTGGAAACAAATAACATAACTTTGTTTAAACCAGAGTGAAATGTTACATGGATTACATCTGTATGGTCAAATTACAAGTTAAATTATGTGTTGTGAAATCTCAGGGGAACAATGAGTATTTTTATACACCATATTTTCTTTGTTGTCCACTGACAACATTGCAACTCATTGGATCCGTCGGGCGCACAGGTAAAATCTCCTTGTAACCTATAATGCACTGAGAGAAGAACGCAATGAGAGTAGTAGGCCTATTCAGGAAAGTGGTGTATACTGAAGTGGTGTAATGAATAGCAGAAGGAGAAAGTTGACCTGTCCGAGCCGGACATTCACCCGAAGGCGTTGAGTGGCCGAAGGACTCCCTCTCAATGGGCGCATTCTTTTTGTGCAGGTAGGCAGATTAGCCAACTTCTGCCCTTAGCCTCAATGTAAAACATATTGATATGGCTATAAAATAGACAGATTGATAGTAAGATAGACAGATAGACAGAGTGGGCCTTCTAAAGTCATAGAAATTATAAAAAACGACGCATCTAGTGTCCAAATGCAAATGCACGTATAGCTCTTCGACTTTAGAAGTCGTTTTGTGCCAATTGCAAAAGCTAGGCTGAAGTCTGAATTCATCAAAACGAAACGTGAACCTTTTTAACATTTCAAAACTTAAACAAATCTGAAGGCTATCAAAATGATCTGGTATCTCTCATTTACTCTTTTCTGTGACTTAAATGTAAGCTAAGGAAGAACACCACTGTCAGAATGAAAGTTTACATATTATAGCGCACATACATGCAGTTACTTATGCTTCTGTGTCAACAAACCGTAAATCAGCCAAGACCATATATCACAGAATTGCGTTCCACATATTCAGTCCAAAACGTTTGCAGCCTGTGACTGTGGTTGTGGCGTTTCCATGACGTTTGGTAACACGCATAACAGTAAAAATCATGATCTCATAAGAAACACAAATATACTAAATAGTAGCCGAACACCAAAACTACTACTAATAGTCTACTACTACTACTACTACTACTACTACTACTACCACCACCACCACCACCACCACCACCACTACTACTACTACTACTACTACTACTACTACTACTAATAATAATAATAACAATAATAATAATAATGGCAAAGTCTAGATGAAGTGTGATGTAATGTTACGTTTATCAGAACCATTCGTGCTTAAAAGAATATGCAGTCTCAAACATGATGAAAGAGGCATTATTGATATGAATGTGCTATTTTTCTTTCATATATTTGACTATTAACAAAGCAGTCCAGGACAAACCAACACGCAAAAAAGGTCAATAAGTAGGCTACTGTTAATGATACTGTGATCACAACAAGTGATACTGGACACAATAGTGATACAAATCATTTTTATTATCGTAGTTAAAGATTACAAAAGGAGGTGAGGTATGGAACGAAGCGTTTCATTTTCTCGCAAAAACCTATATGTCCAGTAGGTGACGCTGTCTGCTAACGCGCAGCACACCACAGCATTGGGAGGCACACGTTGACTTGAGCCTAACGACTCCCATATCGTCATCATTTGTAACCATAGAGCATGAATTACCTCTTGAAGTCATCAGTGAGAATTTACGACTGGTCAACAAAAGCACGTGATTCCCAAACGCACCCCCACCCCCATATTTGGCCGCATACATAGCAAAAACGAAGTACAGTGCATTGCTATAATTCATTAATACATCATAAATCGTGAAGCACAGCGTTATAACGACCAAGATCTACAAATCAAGCCCTCTAAAACAACCTAAATGAGCTCTTACTTTGTAAACTCGTTCTCAGGGCGCTACCCAAATGGCCCCGACTATCAGTTACTAAATTATGGAACTAGCAGCAGCGCTATGAACGCTTCGTACAGGGACTCCGGCACCATGCATTCAGGCTCTTACGGCTACAACTACAATGGGATGGACCTAAGCGTCAATCGTTCAACCGCCACGGGCCACTTTGGGGCTGTTGGGGATAACTCCCGGGGCTTCCAGTCCCCGGCTCCGGAGACGCGGTTTCGGCAGCCATCAAGCTGTTCGCTCGCGTCTCCGGAGCCCCTGCCCTGCTCCAACAGCGAGAGTCTGGGATCCAAAAGCTCTTCTCCCCCCTCCGACCAGAGCGCCTCAACAGCGGGCAGTAACCTCACCAACAGCACACATTTTACAGAAATCGACGAGGCCAGTGTTTCTTCCGAGACCGAGGAAGGCACCCACAGATCAAGCAACTCCGCTCCCCGGACGCAGCAAAAGCAGGAGTCCACCGCCACATCCACCACGTCGGCGTCGACCGATGGCCAAACGCCACAGATATTCCCCTGGATGCGGAAACTGCATATAAGCCATGGTATATATGTATTTTGTTTTAATTCTAAGTATTCTCGATGTATAGCAATGTTACTTGTTTTACTCGATGCTAATACAAATGCACCATGATTCAGTCTTTATTCTAATTTCCGTGATAGCGCCATAAATCTTTGAAGTGTGGAGCCTTACAAACTGTTGGCGAGAGAATGGCAGTGGGGTGGCAGAAAGGACAGGGCGACAGGGAGACTTAGAAGTTGTTGTTTCTTCGGAAAGTTTCGCTTTATTTCTTGTGGGAACTTGATTAGGCTGGGGGGCAATAAAACGAGGGGCCATAAAACCAGTAGAATCAAAAGGAGGTGGAGAAAAAAGTTGAGGGGTGACGAGGAAAACAGCAAAAACAGAGGAAGAAGGATAATAGTAACGTGTGAAATTACCGAGCCACTTCTAAGTAAGCTATTCCATGTTAAACCATTTCAGACCATGTAGGCTAAAAAGGCGAAAGCAATAACAGCAAGCGAGGCATGTGTAGCATAACCCCAGCCCATTGCTTTAATCTGTCCGCCTTAGAATTCTACTGAAAAGCAAGGCTCATTTGTGACTAAATATGTGTAAACGAACGCATGCTAACAAGTTGTGTGTGGTCATCTGCTTTTCTGATTGCTGTGTCCCTGCATTCCGCTAATGCTTGTTCCCACTGCGTTTTGTTCATGCTGTTTAGATATGACGGGACCAGACGGCAAAAGGGCCCGAACCGCATACACCCGATATCAGACGCTAGAGCTGGAAAAAGAGTTCCATTTCAATAGGTACCTCACCCGGAGGAGGAGGATAGAGATAGCCCATGCGCTGTGTCTCTCAGAACGGCAAATTAAGATCTGGTTCCAGAATCGAAGGATGAAATGGAAAAAGGACAATAAGCTGAAGAGTATGAGTTTGGCTACTGCAGGTAGCGCTTTCCAGCCGTAGTAGTCGTGCAAATCATTCTGTGTTGGTTGAAAGGATATAATAAATGAAACACAAAAAAATAGACAAGACACAGTTACAGAATCCAGTTCAATGCGGCACCTTTCGGCATGTTGTTGATGTTTTAGGCAACTTAAAATTCTACTGTGGTACTGCTATAATTAATTAAAAAAAAACGTAGTGTTCATGTTGTTGTTTTTTTAATACTATGGTGACTATTTTTTCGAGAGGAAAAAAAAGAAAAAAAAAAGATATCAAATGCCGCCTGATGTTCTTGTTATAAATATTGTTTATGTGTCAATGGCTATGTTAATGCTCTCTCGAAAGTTAGCATGCAGCTCTTAAATGTTATAACTTATTTACGATCTATAACAAGTGTATACTTTGAGTTTACAACTTAGAATTGCCTTTTCCCCTATATGAAGTGAAGCTGTAGTATAGTGGTAACTGCATTGCTTCTGCAGAACCCTCCGTGTGTTTCATGCTCCTCTTCATGTTTAACTAATATTTGTCTGCATACGTTCCATTAGGTTTTCGTCATGTGTTCAAATCCACCAATATTTTTTCAGTAAAAAGGGGAAACCTGTATATAGACCTCGTTGTTTCAGTTCATACATGTGTATAGTTATATTCAACAAATGTAATTGTATATTATTGGATCATGGTTATGTTCCAAGCAGGATGTACATATTAGACATTTTTAATGTGACCAATTAGCTCTTCGTAGTAGGCAGAATGGATGACAAGCGTGTGAAAGCTGAAATAAATGGCAATTATCATGTCAGACTGCCTGTACGCATTTTGCCAATACGCTTTTTGTATTTGTTTGTAGCTTAAATTGGAGTAAAAAATAAAGTTCCTCATATTCAGACCAAAAACTGGACTGTATTGATTGCATTTTAGTATGGACGACCCCCGTGTACCCCACGACCATGGCATCTGTGGGTCAAACGCATCTCAGACACTAACACTCTGCCAACTTCCTTCCTGGTGTAAATGCGACCACCAACCCTACTTTGACAATAATCAACCATCGATTTGTCTCAACATTGTTAAAACTGTCTTGTTACATCCTTGCACAATTAAGTCAATGGAGTGTCTGGCTTTGTTGAATTCTTAGAAATATAAGTCAGTCAATCTACTCAGAAAAAAATTCTCCACAAACTCCACAACTTCTAAGTTTATGCTGAAAATGCGCGCTTGAATCACATGGCCATCACGTAAACTAACAACAAAACCACTGACCACAACAACGCAAAAACCAAACTACTGCATAGGCTACACATGGCCAGCCTGTCTACAGAAAAAATAAAATAGCTTACGCACAATGCTCCCTGCATGATTTTCTTAATTGTTAGAGACAGCCCCTCGCAGACTAACGACTTTACATCTGATTTCAAGTAAACAAACACTGAACTCTTAAACTTACCAAAGTGTCTCCAATGGTTAGGCTAAGTCTAGACGACTTTTGAGAGCTGCGTAAGGGTCCTGTCATGGGGACTAGCTGTCCGACCTGCTTGGTCGCCTGCGTTTAGCAATTCCGCTTTCCCTTTTCACCAAACTATACCAAAAGTAGCTATGACATTTACATGTCAAACGGATGAGCATTTTATCTTGAAGTTAGATCGTAAAAATCGCCCAGGCCACAGACAGATACCCCTTACTGGCTCTCAAAAGTCACGTGGGGTCCATAAAGTTAGTTTTATGGTTTTGGGGAGTTGACAATGTACTATATATTTCACATTCTAGAATGCAAGTGACGGTTTAACTGCTTCGAAGGGATTCTAAAGGGTCAGTTGCGATGGTAAGAGCAGTCTGGTAGGCCACTGCAGTGCCCGCGCCTGGTCCGTATAATGTCTCCTCTCTGGTTCTACTTTCAAGGAAATGTGGATTATGGATTATGCGTACATGAAGTAAGTTCAGATTAAGCCTATTGCTCGGTCATTTGGTCTCAGGGTGAGGTTGGGAGGAGAGGGACACTGAGTCAGATAGTGGGGGGCAATTAATTTCGCCCCACTGTCACAGGGCAATGAAAGCTGTGGTTACTGCTGATGAAGCAATGGACTTTTGTGCGTCTTGCAGATTTGTATAAACGCGCCTGCATAGAGATACGAGGGTAAAAAAACATAATAGGCTATTTATGGTCATGGTAAATTTTGAGATGGTTTGTTTTAGCCTTTTGGATTATGGATTAGGTTACTCTGTCATAGAAATGTGTGTTGGATTTATAAATGAACAGGTTAGCCTATATGAATATGATATGCCCATCAAAACAACTTCGCAAAGCAATACTGATGCTATATGTCCTTTAAATCGCTACGGATATAGTTCTGATGGCCTTTATTAGTCTACCTTATGTAAAAATCACTTGCCGTTCACAAAACAGCAACAACCTAGGCTCTAAATTGAACGAAATAGACCTATGGAGATACCTGGCGACTCTGATGTTTCTGGAATTCACACCTGCTATTAAATAATATCTTCAGACATCAGACTACCAATTAAGTCAAAGGGTAGCCTAGTCTAGCATAATGTTTTAAATTCAAGTTTCAATTTCGTGAAATATTCTACTTTTTTGTAGATGTATTTTGTCTATTGGCTGTGTTAATTAGACAGTTCACTGTCGCTAGTTGTTAGGAAAGTATGAGGACTGAGTAAAGTTACTGCCATGCAACTTCTTAATTATTAAACATTCTGGAAATAATTCCACTCTGACACTATCTCTCTCTGTTTCACAAACGAACACACTTTTTCTCACTCAGTGTATCACATTCACCCCCCACCCTACACACACATACACACTCACAATTCGACAAGCACATCTTTGTTCCAACTCCGCCCAAGTATTTCCAAAAGGGAAACGTGTGAATAACAACACACTGGATAGGCCTACCGCGACTCTCGACATTTGTATAAAAGTGCCTACGAGTCTGCAAGAAAAAGCTCACGTAGGAACACCTAAAATAGCCTGGATAAAGCTAGGACAAAGCTCACATATCACAGGGGATCTTCATATGATTTAATTACACCTATCATATAAACTGTTTAATGTTTTTGTCATCATGACTCTTACATGTAGGCCCAGCTGAGTTCAAATCGAGTGTAAAGTTCGGAACTGTATATCATTAGATTCCACTCAGCACCGCGCAGAGACCCCTCTTTAAAAACAGCACTTCACTAGTGGTAGCACTCCAGTAATAAGAGCATACGACTGTCATTGATGTGACTATTAATGTTATCCAACATTACCAACAACCGCAAAAAGAAGTCTGTGGTTTCCTTGCACCGCTTTATGCCCAGGCATAAACTCAGTTGCTGGATTGGAGAACCCTTGGTAGCTTATCTCGTTTATCTACAAGTCATTACATAAATTTAGCAACCGCAGTTATGCAATAGTCTTTTTCTTTCTTTCTCTTTGCCATTCTTTCTCTCTCTCCCTCTTGTTGTTTCTTTCCTCATTAAGAAAATGTTGCGGATGTAGGTTAGGCCTATTTTACACATTTTCCATTCTCTGCAAGGCGATAAAATAAAATAAAATAAATAGGCTACTCTTTCTGTTGTGTGTTATGTTCTGCACAGCCAGTTGCTTGTGTCGATAATTTTGCTCTTTTTGGATACTGAATCCTAGGTAGGCTACAAGTCCAGCCGACATGGCATTTAGGGTAAATCTGACATGGTACCATCTGTTAATAAATCAATTCATTCTTGCCGGGGTCAGCGAGAGTTTACGGCTGTTGTGTGAGAGCTCAAGCAACCTACACACTGTACTTTCTAAGGAGGCTAGTATAGAATTTACCTAAGTGACTTGTGTGATGACATAACGACTAAGGAAAGGTGAATTGCTGTTGAAATGTTGGAGATGTTTAGTATTTTAAAACAACTGCAAATGTCTCCTGCATTAAATGTTATTAGTCAAATATTTGACTCAGTTTAGGCCTAGGCCTTCTAGTCTGAAATAAAATAAGCTTGAAGGGAAATCAAAATGACATCCCCTTCAGGCTCTAATAGTTTGGTGTGTGTGTGTGTGTGTGTGTGTATGTGTGTGTTTGTCTGTGTGTGTGTGTGTGTGTGTGTGTGTGTGTGTGCGTGTGTGCGTGTGTGTTGTGCGCGCAACAGAATGAGGAAGTTTCATGTGGTAAACAGGAAGGCAGATCTCTAGTCGCGAGGAGAGGCAAGGCGTTCTATATAATTTTTCATCGGCTTCCTTGTCACTGATATAGTGGGAAGGACCAAGGCCTCTACCAAACTCCTCCACGTTGGCCTTTTTTAGAATCCCCATCCGAGTTCATCGCCCTGGACCCTTCACACTCCAAAAGTTTGTGTAAAACTAGCTTTGCCTGGCGTCGTCTGAAACGCATAGCCTACAGATCTCATTCGGGCCTAACATGTTTAGGTGTGTCGGTGAGTAACTAGGCGACGGCAAATTCAATGTAAGGTGTGTTTGTGCGTCAGAATGTATTTGCTTGGGTGGGTTGGGATCATGGTAGTCTATAGCAAAATGTACCCTTGCAACACACTTAGGTAGGCCTAGCCAGTCTGCTAAGAATGGCTGTACTATAGTTGTGGGGAAAATTAAATCGTTGGATCTGAGAAGTATTTGTGCTTTGAACGTCAACATTTTACAGTTGTCACAGTGCTGACCTTTAGGCTCCATTGAACGCAGTTAAACACCGTATTGATAATATTGAATATTGCCTGTTTATTGTACTGTCTAGATTCATTGTTTTGTTATGCAAAATTAAAATAACGTGCCAATGGTCAAGCAAAATATCGAATTGACGTAGGATTGAATTTCAGGGACAGATCGAACAGATTTTTATGCCGTCGTTTCAAACGTTTAAATTGCCATTTTAACCTCGTAATGTGTTCTGCATATTGATAGGGGTAATCTTCGCGCGTATATCTCATCCATAATGCATGAGCACGGGATCATCCAGAGGTCAGCAGACGCGCGTAGCGCTTCGGCGCACGCGCTCAAACAAACAGCGAGCTCATCACATGGGCCACTCGATGTTTATCCCTCCAGAGGGGGAGAAAGGGAGGCTGTCGGAAAATGTATTTATTTACCCCTCTCTCTTTCCTCTTCTGCATCCGATTCACTAAGCATTACATGCGCGAGGACGGACAACGAAAACATCCCACATCCCCAATATCAGTCCAGTGCACCCCACTGCGTATAGGCAACACCAGCGATTCTTGTCTTTTTTATTCATTATTTGGTGCTGAACCCAACGGATGTGTTTTCTGCAGTGCTTAAAGACCGAACAGTCATATATATTCCCAGTCCTTGTTCGAAAGACTTCTTGTAGGAGATTAGATCGTTTGTTTTTATAAATAAATAATAATATATTAAGAAAGACTGTTTAGAGGAAATATTTAGGCTAACCTTCAATCACATCTATAACGCTATACTTCCGATGTGGCGGTAGCCTACATGTTTTTTTATGGATCATTCTGATATCAAAAGATAAGACAATATTATTGACTCCTTTGACAGTTACGAAACTAAACGCTTCCAACATAATTGTCGCAATAACAATTTCAAATATTATTATTAAGCTTGCGATATGCCTATAATGATGATAACAATAGCAATAATAATAATAATATCATTGAAAATAATTATAATAATAATAATAGACACAAACAAATAAGGCTGGTTATGTTTTGGTTGAGGCGTAATCATTTCTTTGGCTATTTATCAAACATCAATTTCGATTGGATGTAGGCCTAGGTGTATTTAATCAAGCCTAACTAAATAGTGAGTGTGTTATTTGACCAGGTTTTGGTCTTTTGCGCTGGGCAATCTAGAAAAACAACATAATTATTGTACATAGGCCTATAGCGTACTGTCTTCTTCGGGTTTTAACGCAAAAAACTACACCACTGTAAAACAACAACACGGGGCGAGAATGGATACGTTTAATATATGGGTGGAGATAACATAATTGTAGAGGATTGTCTCCAACGAAGTAATGTGCAACCAAGTTCGATGGCTAATTCAAATACCTCATATGTATTTTATTTCTGCCCTAGTTTTCTCCCTGGGAGAAGTGATAGAAAACTAGATGCAACGCTCTTCCATGGCCAGCAGAGCCCGCTTTAGACCAAAGTTCACAGCTTCAGAAGGAATATCTCTTCCTGCAGAACAACCTCGCCTCGCCTTACCAGAATATTGCAGTTGAAAATGTAATGCACGCATACGATTCTATACAGCTAGTTTCGTTTTAATTCATGATCCAAGGTGGTAGTGTAAGACTTTAGTCACGATACATACGTGCGGGAAAGGTTTACGGTAGCCTAAGAACCATGTGCAACCAAATGTCGCTTGTGTTTCCTCGCTAGTAAGAGATGCAATAGGCTACAACGTGCGTCGCTGAATGTAAAATGGCCGTAAGCAGTCATATCACAACGTCTCCTCTCTTTATTCTACACGTTAGCCTCAAGCAAGTGAAGGTGAATCTATCCTCGTTAGAATGGCTGCGTAGAAGCTCGGGGTCACAGAGTTGAGGGGTCAAAAGTTTACGTCGTGCGTGACTCGGCTGTCGACTCTGTAGACCAATTGCTGGATGTCAATGGCAAAGTGGGAGAGCGAGAGAGAGAGAGGAGGGAGGGGAGTGACTGAAAGGAGAGAGAAGCTCCGGGCGGGGGAGTGAAGAGCCACAGATTGTCTCATGCGCAAAGATGAGAGAAATGATAGCGAGAAAAGAGTTTTGAGGTGGAGGGCTGACCTTCGCGGTGTGACAGTGCAAGCCCCTCGCGCTCACCAAACAGGCAGAGAGAAACTGAGAGAAATGGCCGCACAGACCGAAGAACTAAACGGAAGGATTCGGTGACATTGGGCTTCTCCTATCATAATGCAGGTGTTTGCTCTCCCGCCGTGTGAGGTCACTGCAATGCACCAACGACAACCGATGGTTCCTACTTGGCCGATGGCTTCAGTGACTCCTGAAATCAAGTTTCTGTCGCATCTTGGTGTGGCTATATGTGAATTAATTTACACCTAATGAAAATAACCAGTAATCAGCAATATAGGCTATTTGTTACATGCACTAAAGCACCATAACAACGCGTTTACAGAGTAGCATGCCCTTGGCCCAGGCCATGATTCGTTGAATACTAGCCAACTACAAAATGTTTTTTGTTTTTTCTGCTTAGGTCTTCCAGTTTGAAAACATCAACAAAAAATCAACAAATCGTTTCAGATAGTTTAATAGGCTATAGGCCTACTACATGGCGGCACTGCAAAATTAACTTTGGGAAAGAATAAAAACAAGGTAAAAATAAAGATAGTGATACTAGTTGTCGACTTTACCCCCTATCCTGTCATAGAATAGGCCAACTAGCGAAACCAATAGTTAGATAAAATAGACTATTAACCTAACGTAGGCCTAATGTAACGTACACTTTATAATATATAATATCCTGACAAAAAATATTTAAAATAACCTCAAAATGCCAATCATCCCAATTCACTGAATCTTATCAGAACGGCCTCCTTGGTCATTGAAATAATATGTCAAAATTGTATAGGCTGCACGTAGGATGACCCCACACTATTGAAAACGTTTATTCTTTTGAAAAAGAATGGCTAACAAAGACGGAATACATCCCCACCCAATTCAGTGATTATACATCATTTAGAGTGCTTTGAGTACCATAATGCACGACGTACTACTCGCCACTCACACTACGTGTATGTGTGTGTGTGTGTGTGTGGTGTGGTGTGGTGTGGTGTGGTGTGGTGTGGTGTGCGTGTGTGTGAGGTGTGTGTGTGTGTGTTTATTTATTTATTTATTGTTTTTATTTATTATGTCACGGAAAATACCGAAGACCGAAGGTCTGTCTATATTCACCATGTCAATCCTCTCCCGTTTATGCGTATGAAACAATTGTAAGCACTTTTGAAGCAACTCTTGCTGATAAGGTCTTAGACATCATATATATTTTACCTAGTGGTAATCATTAGTAAAAAAAAAAAAAAAAAACAGCTATGGCAAATTTAAGAAATCTTGAATCTCAACAGATGTATAGTAGCCTACGTATAGGTCTATCCTTGCGAGCAAAATAATATAAACATAAGTTAAGCTTGGCATAAAAATAAAAACTTAGGATGCAAACTTCATTCTCTGGTGATTGACTTTCGTGAACGTGCACTGCACAGACGCCCTCAACGCAGAGAGAAGGAAAATGCATAATTCAGTAAACAAATAATTACATTATTGGCACAAAGATTGGGTCTAATGGTGGTTTCTGGGATAGTATGATTCTCTAGGACGGTATTGTGTAAAACAAAGTGCATAAGTGGTGAATAATTGTATTAGAAAACACGTCGCAATTGGAGTTCACTCGGAGTTCACTGAATTCATCTCAATTCCATTGTAACATTTGCCGTTGCCAGGCAGTGCATTGTCCAACATTTTAATATCTGGATTTTGCACGGGATAAACTGCAGTTGTAAAATTATATTTAAATGTAAACAGTTTTCCTGAGTAACAGTTAGACTACTACCGAATTAAACAGCCATACTTTCCCCTTAAGGCTAATGTAAAGTGTTTAAGATATTTTGAAGACCAAAACACCATGCACAGATGGTGTCACAAAAGACCGATAAACCTATTCCTTTACTACTACGCGCTTCTTGCATTATTTTACTGAGGATGAATTAATTGTAGGCTATATTTGTGCATGTTGACGTCTTATACCTTCATAGCTAATTAAAAGAATGAGTAGGCTACAAATAATATTTAAAAACAGCAGGTCAATTTTTTTAAAGAACAATGTAGCCTATTTAGGTTCGTAGTAAAAAAAATATTCTCTTATATATTTGCTTAAAAATCAGCAGTTTCATCTTAGGTCAACATCAAATGCTGCCCAGCTTTCCCACAACATTTCATTTATGCACACAGAAAATTAAGAAATGGTCTATGCTTGATTTGTTTGCTGGCTCGGAAAGCCTTTTTGAATGAACCCCCCTTCCAAAGTCATTTTTCTTCAAAGTAATGACCTGGGCACAATTCAATATGACCGAGCAAGCTATGCATGCATTACTACTATAGAACTTGCGAGTGGGAGAGACCCTGAGCCGGGGTGAATCGCAGGTCACTGCGTCTAACAAATATTAAAATGTACGGACTCGTGACACGCCTCGCTGTTTAACAAAGACTGCCAAAGTGCGAGATTAATACGAAAACTTGAGAGTCCACAACAAAATGCCTTAAAGCGTTCGATGGTATTGTGGCGTCCACAGCAGCGGAGGAGTTATGGGGCATTTTATTTTTTAGATGTATTAGGAGGGAAACGGTTGCATCAGAGCGCAGGGATAGCCTCTCTTGTCGCCGTTTGCTAGGCTAAGCGACAAAGGACAGCCGGCACCTCAGCTCTGGCAGATGAAGTTGATCTCAAGCTGTTTTATCGCATATTTTTCTTCCTCTTATGGCAAGCGTAGTATGCTCGTTGAAGATTGGCTTGCACCGTTTTGGACGATCTTATGTCCGCCTGCCCATTGTTGCTGTGGTTGTTGGAGCGGATCTAGAGGGACCCGCGGAAATGAGAAGGAGTTTCACGCACAAAGGTATCACGGCGAGGTCATGGGCTAAACCTGTGGCGCTGAAGAAAGGGGAAGGGGGGCGGCGGAGGGGTTAAAGCCACGGCGACAGGGAAATAATGGGCTCGAGGAGACTCGAAAATAAACCGGGGCGAGAGCAAGTACACTCGTTTGCGCGGCGGACGGGCAAAAAAGGTCGAGGAGACAGAAGTCCCGAGCACGGAGTGAAATGGATGCGTGGAGAGAAGTAAGTAAAGAAATCGGCGCTTCATTTACATATGTGGCGTTCTCCGGCAGGTGCTTGCCTGGGCGGACCACGTGTTCTTGCTGTGCAGCGAGTCCACGGGTGCCCCCCTCCTCTCCCACCGGAGTTCTGTGCTGAATTCGGGCCCCACGGTGCCGCTCGTTGTTGAGTTGTGTGTGGAGCTAGTGTAGTGAATATTTACCTTGGCTATAGTTTCTGCCTGGGTTCTTTGAATGGCTGGCGGTGTACACATTAACCCCATAATGAGGCAGATGGTGGTGGGTCCCTATGCCGCGTTAAGGGGATGGTGCCTGGGGTGAAGGCGAGGTCGTGGACACCGGGGGGTGAAAGGGTTAGAGTGGACAGCAAGGCTAAACTTTCTCCTCCACTGCTAAGCTTGCATGCTACTTTCTTATAGTAGTAAATAATGGCTATTCCTATAGAAAGTGCAACAAAATGTAAAGTTTATATACATTTTCTTATAGTTGCAAGTCCACTGTGCCTAGCAGGGCTGGCCATTTTATTCGACACTGACAATCAATTTATATCAGGGACAAAAGAGAAGAACGAGTCAAGGAAAGAAAAGGGCGATTTCAGAACTATTGTGTTCACTTGATTGCTCGGGCCTATTTGAGAAATTAGTAGGCCGTAGAATAGGCTATGCAGACGCTAGGGGTGCTACAGATTTTATTGATGGCCTGAGCTTTAATTTTTATCTACCCAGGAAATTAAACGAAAATATAGACACATGGCTTTTTCAGAAAACATTCGATTTCACCATTTTAATACCACCACTTTTACATTTATCTAGGACGGATTTTGGCATATTTCTATGTTAATACATGTGGAGCCTATATATCAGTAGATCCAACTGAAACGAGAACAAAGAAACATTAACCGGTAGGTTTTTAGAACCTGTTTCAACCACTTATTAGTTTTATCTGCCCCTCCACTTTTTGCTGAAAACTGGATTTGTCGTGTAAAAGTTTTGAGGTGTGATTTTTGTCATTTCTACTGCCTACTTGGGGACAACAGTGATTTTGAAGAGCAGTTAAAGCACGAGCTGCAAACATGAATACATAGACTACACATATCGATAGCAGTAAGACCTAAACATGGTATAAATAATTTTGCCTTTCGTGTTTAAAAGAGAAACAAATGAAATATCGATTATTTAGATTTTTTTCGATTCTGTGAAAATATATTCTACACAGTGAAGTACATATTCTGTCACCTGGTTTGATCTCTTCATGTACTCCTCTTTGTTTTCAATTCGCAAAAAAATAAAAAGGTTAATTTAGTTCCCCCCTGCATATTATGTTGAACGAAAGTCTTTGGGTTTGCGGTCAGGACATATGTCCTTTGTTATATATGATGTTGACTATGCACAAAGAGACGTTTTACTGTTAAAGTTCAATTCTGAATTTATAATTAATCTACAGTATCCGAAATACTACCTTGTACATCATAGAGTTTTAAAATCAATTGAATCCCTTTTTCCTCATTTGCAATGAAGGTGGTATGTATACATGTCTATTCTCAGAAAAGATTAAGTGTTCAGTCGTTCCATTTGTTGAGTTACCATTCTACACACAGCTGCCCTTCTCTCTGCACTATACGTTTGATTTAGCCGTCTTTTCAACCATGTCAAAGCTTACCTTTTTACAGATGATATCACAACAAAAAAAGTCACTGTAATTTCTGTGTCTATGGTGGGTTTTTCTGGATCCTTGTGAGGAAGGGAATTGAGTAATCCATAAGCTGAGTTTAAGGCTTCTTTTTCAATACGGTCTAAAATCGAAATGGAGTGCTGGGTGCTTGGAACAAGAGAAGAAAACTTGTTAAAAGGGTCATAAAATGTTTGTTTGGTGCTTTGAGGATGTGTCAGGAGGCTGCCATTTCTTCCTCTGTGAATATTTTATGGTTTTATACCCCTCATCTCCGGATACGTACTCCGTTTGAGTGGTGTTAAGCAGCCAGCTGCAAATTGGAGTGACCTGCCATAAAAGCCATATGCATTATTTCCCATCATTTCCCATTCCCACTCTCCCAATCTTTCCTTATACCTGCCGTTTCAAACCAATGCACATTCACGCTGTATTTGTGTTGTGAAAACTGAAAATATGCATCGTGGTAAAGATATATGATTGTGCTATCGCACAACCTGCTCATTCGCATTTTACATGATCTCGCACTCGCTCTCTGACGGTCTTTTTTTATTCTGGACCTTTCCCATTCTCCTTACTCAAATCCGATGCTGCGAATGGCTCTATCAAAGAAGTTACATTTATAAATATGAATCGATGATAACAACGGAGCTGCTAAATGCTAAAACTACTTTACTTTGAAACACAAGTTATTCGTGTGGCTGTGTAGATCTCCGGAAGGAGCTGTGTTTCCTTTTTTTTCAATATCAACTGATAATGTTGTCTGGTGTATCCTGAGGGTAAACTGTTTAAAGCCTATTGTCTGTTTGCAAAGCACCCGTCACCGAAATGAAGGAGACAATAGATGCACTTGAAGGCAGACCAACTCAGGTGCTGCACCTTGACTGCCAGTGGTCAAGGTGTGCGGCCCTGTTCCATACCTGTTAAGGAGATACCTGTCATCTATATATACCCTGTAGATCCGGATTTGTGTGAAAAGACACACAGTCACAAATTCGTATCTAGGGGAGTATGTAGTTGATATATGCGCTACGCCGAAGACGTTCAACGACTTCAATGCTTTATTTGTTATAGGCCTTGTTATTCTGTGTAAAAAAATAAAAAAAATGAACATGCATGAGGTGACATTTTTCTCTCCCTTATTTTGTGAAGACATGCTGGGGGGTTATGGTGTATTTATTATTGAACACGTGTTTTCCCTCATTCTAGTTGCATAAAATGCAGCGATTGTCCCTTTAATGAGGCGCTCTGGTGGCTGCTCCACCAGCTTTCGATTTTGATGTCTTCGATTGAAACAACAAAACATGTTTCAGCGCGATATCCACTTGATATAAATTCGATATGTACTCTTAATGACCTTCCAGCATTGTGGAGAGATGTGCCTACCGAGGGTAGATGTTAGATTCAACTTCTTTGGGGTTGCACTTCCAATTGCCATGCAAGGTGTGTAAATGCATGTGCAGAATGAGCGCTATTCTTTGATGGTTCTAACTGCCTACTTGCTTGAATGCAAAAGGTCTTGCTGTGATTTAGGAGGCTTTGTAACCTGAATTAGTTGATGAATTTTCTATCGATCTCAAACAAGCCCAGATTAATCTCTGACAGTCTTCCGCTGTACGCTGCTCACGCCAGAGACATTGCCCGTGCATTATTAGCGAGCGCATTTAAGGGCTTGGCCGGGGTTGCTCCTCTGCATCACTTTCCCTGGCACTTCTTTTCCAGAACAAGCCAAAAAAGAAAAACTCCAGAATACCTTAAATATCGTTACTGGATATGTGCGAGCTGCATAGCCCATGCGCGAGTTTTTCCTAACGAATTGTGGTAGGGGAGTAGGGAGGGGGACTTGAAAGTCGTCCATGCAGATGTAAAACTGTCGGGAAAATGCGTCACGCATTGTAGACTTATAAGCTTTCGTTTGTTATTGTTTTGATTCTCTTGGTTGACTATCTTCCGCGTGCTATCATAAAAAATATAAAACATCTGAATGTCACAAACTATGCACGGATGATGTGCGGGGTCCGTTCTGGCTAATCCCATTTCCTTATCCGGGAATTGGAGGGATCCACGCGATTGGCTACTGCTGTCACATGGATCCTTAACTTTGTTCACTTGACAGAAAGTAGGAGGGTTCTACAAAACAGGAAAACGAGTAAAGGGATAGATATAAATTTTAGTATATTTTGTGTGCAATTCAAGGAAATTAATGGCCATGAGTTCCTATTTGATCAACTCCAACTATGTGGACCCGAAGTTTCCACCCTGCGAGGAATACTCCCAAAATGACTACCTACCCAGTCACTCCCCGGATTACTACAGCGCCCAGAGGCAAGAGCCTGCGTTCCAACATGAGTCGATCTACCACCAGCGGTCGGGTTGTGTCGACCCGCCTTACACGTCGTGCCAGGGTCCGGGGCAGCCTGCAGTGGTTATGTCGCCGAGGAGTCACGTCTTACCACCAACCGGACTCTCAACTCCTCTACCCGAGCAAAGCCATCATTGCGACTCCGTAACTCCAAGCCCTCCGCCCGCTTGTGGCCAGAACCCCATTAACCAAAGCACTTCATCGGCCAGCTCACGCAAGGATCCCGTGGTGTATCCCTGGATGAAAAAAGTCCACGTAAACATTGGTAAGTGCTGTTAACTTCTACCTCTCTGCTCCGTCCTGCTACTACACTTCACCAAGTTAGGAAGCTTGAATGTCCGGTGTTAAATCTATTGCTCCCCTTGTGAGGTAGCGCTCTGTCGAGATTTACGATCGGCTGTTTGTAGGGGCAATATAATTACACCCTCCATAAATTTTTATTGCACTTCTTTGCCAACTACCTTTGAAGTCTATGCAACCTTCCCTTTCTAATTTCTACAAGGGTAGGTTTTATTACGGCTCAAGAAACCCATAAGTTAAGTTTTATGCGTTCGTAATTTGATTTTAAGTGGCTGGATGCATAAACGTGTACTCTTCGCTGTCACTTCTCTATTGTGAGGTAAAAGTTTTATGGAAGCTGAAATATTCATATTTATGGTTAAAGCCATAAACCACTAATGGTTAGGCAAACAGTTCAACTATATTATAGGTAAAGAGTATTATTCTGCAATAATTAGTGAGTGCTTCGAGAACTAGAGTGCAATTAGACGAGGACAAATACGAGTGTTCCAAAGTCACCCGCCATCAGCACGTCTACACTGCACAACGAGATCACAAAAATAGAATTGTCATATAATACTTTTGGTGTAGTCTACTGTGTTGCAGAGTACTTCTATGTGCTGCACACATGTTTTTAGTGTTTTATGACATGCCCACACATTTAACATGAATTCATACATTCTGTGTGGATTGCCCTGATTGTGCACGTCATTGTATGCCTCTGGCCCCCCTGACAGAAATAACCTAGGCTACCACATAGACTATGATCATTCGTCTTTTGCATGCAGCGCGGTTGTATTTGGATCTAGCGTTTGGATGGAACACTTTTGTGAATATATATCACCAGTCAATGATTACATGTTACGCATGTTATGTGTTTCTGGCTGTTTGCATGCTTTTTCAAGCGGGTTAGTTGTAGAGTAATGTATGGCTTTCTCTCTCAACAGTAAGCCCAAATTATTCAGGAGGTGAACCCAAGCGCTCCCGCACAGCCTACACAAGACAACAAGTTCTGGAACTGGAAAAGGAGTTCCACTACAACCGCTATCTGACCCGCAGGCGCAGGGTGGAGATAGCCCACACCCTGTGCCTCTCGGAACGTCAGATCAAGATTTGGTTCCAGAACCGACGTATGAAGTGGAAGAAGGACCACAAGCTGCCTAACACCAAGATAAGGTCCAGTAGCTCCTCCAATACAAACCCGAGCGGAGTCTCGACACTGGGGAGTTCACAGAGTCGGACCAGCGGACCCCCACCCAGCCTATAGCCAACCTCCCTCCATACCCATTCAGAAATAAACGCACTTTGTGAAACCACAGTGTCTGGAGGGGCACGCGTGGATTTTAGCCATGCGGCTCTGCCCGTTCTCCATCTCTTTATTCACTGACAGGGATGTTACACGAGAGGGTTAAGGAAAGGAAGAAGAAGAAAATATGTCCGATTCTAAGCCAGAGAAAGAGAGAGGGGCAAAGAGTCCAAATACAAACACTTCCACAGATGTGTTCTCTCTCGATCCAGTTCCCTCTTTTACCCCGGGCCCCTCTTGTTCTCTCTCCCCCTCTATTAGAACAGAAGGCGGCAGATAGTTTTCAGATTTGGTGAAGATGGATCCGCGTTTCATCTTTAATCACGCCAAACTCGGTCCCATTTGTCATGTTTACTCTGCGGTACAAAGGATGAACCGTAGGCCTGCCCATTACCTCGACGTCTAGCGTTCTGTTTAATAAATGAGTCTCCTTGTTTCGTCAAGAGCCGTTTTCTTACTGCCCTTTTCTGCCTTCCGTTCAGAAAATACAACGAGCACGGCTGCCCAAATATGAAGTTCCTTTTTCCTTGAAATATCTCAGATTTTACCTTTTTATTTTGATTATTGTTATTTTTTGTTGTATTCTCCAAGGATGCAATGGCAAGAAGCCTTGGAGCGATAGTGAAACGCATCTATCGTTTAGTATGTACAGGGACTGTTACCCCCCCTTATTTTCAATATCTAATTATCATATATTTGAAATAATCGGGGAAATATAAAGGAGACGTTCTTTCGGAAACAGGGGAAGGTCATTGCAATTTCATTAAGCTGGACATAGCTATATGCTAAGAACCAAAACCTGGTACATCGCAAATCATTTATAACAGAGCACTGCTAAGTACTGTGTGAATTACCTCAATTGTAATTGTGTTGATTTTTTGTTGTCTTGTTTTAATGAAGTGACAGATTTGAACTCGTTTGACTTACATGACAAGTATCTGCAATAAGTACTTATTCATTTCTTGTGAGTGAAATGTATAATTTAAGTCAATATGTGGCCAGGGTTGTTCAGAGATAAGTGGTGCGTATATTTGCATGACTGAATATACACATTTATTTTAGCGTTTATTCTCTTGACTCTACGCCTTTTCGGGCACATAAACACGCGCACATGTCTCTTGTCTTTCTCCCCTCTTTATTTTTCTCTCACGCTTTTCTTCTCGCCCTGTGCCATTTGGGTATTTACCTTTTATGTCTTTCTTTTTTACATTCCAAAGATCAGTCTTGACGCTGGTAAATGACAGAAATGTATTTTATTCCCCCAATTTTGTATGTTGTCCTCTCTCCCTGCTTACTTCTATCTCTATCTCTGTCTTCCTTGTTACTTGTAAATAGCTAGAAATTTAATAAATGGCGAAAAACCATCTCTCTTTCCCTTTTGTGTCCTGTCCTTATGTCGCCATCTGCAACTAGAAGCCTGTCTTGGAAGCTTTGACGATCCAAGTGGTGAAGAAGAGCCAATAGGCAGTGTGATATATGCCAAAGCATACATTTTTAATTGAATTTCGGCCAGCCACGGAGGATTTGCTTTTTGCTTTTTAGCCCAGGCCGTCTTAAATATCAGTGTATATCTACATTGTGATTTATATCTTGCGTCCATGAGTAATCCTGGTACATTACGCCTTGTAATCTCGTTTTAAATCACGAGGCCCTTCATTTCATTCTCCTCTCGCCTTAATTTAACGGTGCTCACACTCGCTGCTCAACGATGCTGAGAGAGGAGTTAAAGTATGGATCCCTGTTTTGAAAAAAGGCAGAAACAAGTAAAATTGTTTCTCGGCTCGTGGGCTTTTAATGCTTTAATGAGTGTAATTTTTGCACAACAGTTTTCTCGGCTGCTCGCCGGTGCGCTGTGTGTTTTTTATATTACAAAGGAGCGGGCCGGTGCCATAGCTCAAACCCTGACAACCAAATAGATAATCAAGAAGACAAATGGCTTCTTTTGGAAGGCGCGGCCCTTGTATTAATTTTCATTTTCTTTTCTTAGAGCAGGTATCGAAAATATAGAGCAGGAGAAAATAACATTCCGTTTGCCGGCGTTGAACTTTAAACAAAAGTGTGGCCTCAAATTGGTCTGCTAGCATTCCGTGGCACCAAGAAGATTTTCTATTACTCGCTCCTTGATATCGGCGAGACCCTCCCGCCACATGGAGCCCTCTATCCATTTATCTGTTTTCTTTCCTTTATTTATGAAATGCCCCAGCAATATTACAAACGTCACACTCTTCAACAAGCCAAGATGTGTCTAGTCAACGAAACACCAAAAGACACCCTGCAGGCTCTGAGCTCATCTAGTTCTCCTTTCAAGGTATAGGCTATTTTTTGAGAGCATTAAAATGTATTTTAACTCTACAAAGAAAACACATTTTCATCCAAACATGTAAGGTAGCCTACTTGTTGTCATAAAAAGGGCCTTAACTTAAGATACAATAGCTGGTCTTCTTATGTCCAAATGTTATGATATTTTAAATTTGTACATGGGACATTTACATGGCAAGATGATCGGTTCCCGTGAACATTTATCTCCTTACAAGAAAGGCCCACAGGCACTCGCCTTGTGAAATGAATGCCTTCTGCGTGTGGCATCTGATACAATGTGCACCTTGGAATCCTATTCTTATCCTCAATATCAAAAAAGCCTTCTGCCACCGACGGCTGAATAGGAGAGAACAGATTTCTTAGGGGGCCCGAAAGTTCACCGCCATTATTTGTGGACAGAGCCCAAGAAAAATGTGAGAATTATACAGAAAAATCATTAATCACCGCTTCTTTTTACACACTTCTTTTCTATTGTCATTCAGCAGCACAACTGCATGGGCCTTCTGCTAGGAGGGGAGTCAAATCTTGGAAGACACTTGAAGATATCCCCCTCCACCCTCCCGAACATCTCAACACCACCTTCTATTCAACTAAGTCATGCCTCAAGAAAAAAAAATCAGCCTAGGAAAAGCAGCAAAACCAGTGAAATTTTAACGCAAGTGAGAATCTTCGCAGGATGCGCGATGGCAGCGACGAAGGTAAAGGCATTTTGTTTCGTTTTGGTTTACTTTAGGGTTTTATTACTTTATGGCCCTGAGTTTCACAGTCGGGTATCGGGCAAGCATTTGTTGTGGCCGGGGGACAAGTGACTTTTATGGCTGCTGTGACATAGGGGGATTTGTGAAGGCCGGCTGTTGTGTGGTTTTGCTTACTTGTTTTGAGTTTGGATGACACCGTGCATGGCACACTTTGTTTTCGTGAGAAACATGTGCAAACTGTGCAACTGTTTTGTTGTCTTTGACTCTTTCACCTAGGAGAGAGAGAGAGGGGGAGAGAGAGAGAAAGCGTGTGTTTGCGTTTGTGTGTGTGTTTGTGTGTGTTTCTTTGTTGGTGTGGGTGCACGTGTTTATAGTTTAGGCCTACGCATGCATGCTTACTTCTAGGTTAACGTGCATATATGTGAGATATTGATGGTTGGTGTGTGTGTGTGTGTGTGTGTGTTTATTGTGTGTGTGTGTGTGTGTGTGTGTGTGTGTTTATTGTGTGTGTGTGTGTGTGTGTGTGTGTGTGTATGTGTGTGTGTGTGTGTGTGTGTGTGTGTGGGTGTGTTTTCATGTGGTTTGCAGTATATGGAAAGCGTATTTTTGTGTGTGTTAAGTGACAGATTCTGGTGGTTGCTGGGGAAATCTGGTTGTGATTCAAGGTGTGTGTGTGTGTGTGTGTGTGTTTATTGTGTGCGTCTGGGGTCTGGGTGTAAATATTACAGGCAATGTTTTTGGTGCATGCAGTGTGCTCACAATGAGAGACATCAGGAAATGACTTTCAACGTCTTTATGTATTTGATTATGTGTATATTGTGATAATAGCATGTTATGTAATACGATGTTACTAATATATGAATTGATTTGGAAAGGTATTTGCATTGCGTTAGTGCCTAGACTTGATTCCGGAATAGGTGAAACATAAACTTAAACGAACAAAGGAGCTAGATTAGAGAAACGATTTAAAGAAAAAAAAACACAACCCACTGGCCACAAATTGCTTCATGTAATTGCGAATGTGTGTACTTAGATGTGCACGGATGCTTCCGATATATTCACCGGCGTTTAACCCCACAATAATCAATCTCAAGTGAGTATCAGAAAAATGACAGGCGTTCGGGCCAGTGGTTCCAGTGCCCACTTCAGACTTGCGAGACCTGGTGCGTGGCAAAGCCTAAAACAAATGGTAAAAATATAGAACAGAGTATCGAGGAAAGTGCTGGGAATCGATGGTTGTAGTGGACAGCAAAATGGCCTCGCAGAGTTCAACCAGGGGACACGTTTTTCTGACCGATTAGGTCCGTTGCGAAGGCACAGACTGACCCCCTCGAAACCCTTGACCCTCTGCAGACTGGACATGGCTCCGGGTTACATTTTCGGCCCAACCCCGGGGCGAGGTAGCCATAACACCGCGGCCTGGCCACTGTAGCCTCAGGGCACACACTATCTCTCTGCTAAGACACTAGAATAAACTGATGGGGCCTTAAGAAAACACAGGCCGTGGCCTTGCCTAGACCTCTTCTCTCTGATTCATCCAACGTTTTTGGTTGCCATGGTGCTGTAGATTGACGGTGCAACCCCTGCCTTGCTTTGCTGCAAGGTTTTGTAATTCTCCTGAACCCTAGACAGTCTCCACAGATTATAGGCTGTGTTACAACTACAATGATTTTTTTCGCTGAGGAATCTGCTGCCCTAAATGTAATGGTTATTTGGCTATAAATACCGGGGTATCTCCTCTCCCGTTCTCTCACTTTCCACTGCATCCTCTCTGCTTCCTTGAAAGATGTGTTGGAAGGCCTGGTAAATTGGCCCGAAGTGCGCGCGCGCACTGTGGCCTGTTTTAGCTCACACACTGCTAATTGCGAAACAAATAGTCCTGTGCGCACAGCTGAATTATTATTGTGCAAAGGCGAGGAGCGGAGGTCAGCGCCGCGCAGTCAGCACAGATATATGACCAACGCACGCGAGCTCCGTGCGCCAGGGCTAGACTGTCTTTTTTGTTTTTTTACAAGGGACACATATTAAGTAAAGGAGAGACTAAATGTTACCACAGCCAATATCCCCCTACCCCACCCTCAATAAAAAGCTACTACATTGTTATTAACACATTACTCGTCTTCGCGGTGATATTTCGATGGTAGGCTACGTCATACAAATAATGGTGTAACGACCTTTTTTTAATGCCAACAGTAGTAGGTTAGCTTAGGTTGTAGTCTATAGCCTTTTAAAATCTTTTAATGGCTAACTTAATTTCAGTGCAGCAGACGCACAATTGTGATTGTGCTCATGCCCTATCAATAATTAACTTGCTAAAAAGACAGAGTTAGATTCGACAATGCCAGCACAGAGAGAGAGAGAGAGAGAGAGAGAGAGAACATCTGACTGAATAGATAAATAGCCATTTATTGATCAAATAGATAGCACGTTTAATTGAGCATTTTACATTTAGTTTTAATATTTTAGAGATACGCCCGTTTGCTATAAGCACTAGCCGGCTAGGGATATCCTTTGGCGACCTATGTTACTAAAACACAGGACTATAATACATGACTAAAATAATGTATTCAAAGTGCATGATTGTGTCAGCCGACGTGAAAAAGAAGGAAAAATGGCAAGGAATTACTTTTCTTTCTGCAGTGCAACAAAACAAAACAAAAATCAGTAGCCTACATTCAGCTAAATATCAAACATTGGTCAGTGACCCAGCTGTTCCAAAAAAATATTAGCCTACTAATGTTAGGTGAGGACACACACTCGGTTGCTGTTTGCCCGTGGAGGGAGTGCGTGTCTTTCAGAATATATTTCAAATCGGACTACGCGCGCCCTGCCGGGTTTGACAGATTTACGGTCCACAATAAAAGAAGAGATGTTCGGCCCGTAAATCATTTTCCATTCGCCTGTGTAAACCAAGCCTTCAGCAAAGGGTTATGTTTACAGCGACTCTGTTCAAAAGCAATTTACACTGACTGTTCTATTATTATTGTTGTTATTATTATTATTATTATTATTATTATTAGGTAACTAATTTTAGAACTAGTCATAGGCTTTTATAGCAATAGCAGTTATGGAAGTAGCAGTAGCCTAGTTGTAGCTGCATTACCCATAGAATGAGGATGTAATGAATGTCGATTTGGGAGTGATTTTTTTCCCCCGCGTCATTGTTGTATTTTCATTGTCAGTAAATATAGTGTACATACTATGTCTATCTAAAATGTCCCATGCAATATTTCCCATATATGTACCACCCATTCCTGCAAAGATCTGTACGAGTATAGTGTTTTCGTGACTCTAAACCATTTTGTAATTACTTGAATTGAACAGTTGAACGCTATTGGTAATTACTAGGCCTACTGTATTTTTGTAATGAATGTATTTTTAGCAATTAATAGCATTAATGTTAGGCTAGTTTGATTGATTAAAATGACATAGCCATTCCACGTTTTGATACTCGTTTTGTCTCTATTCACATGACGGTAAATACACAATACACACAATAATAAGTATAGCCTACTGTGGCATTTCAAGGGCGCATAAGGGATGTCACCCAATCCAAAATCGTAGCCAATGACATTACATCAGGCTTGTCTGCATATAGACGAGATATGTTTAACGAATGATTAAAATATTTATAATTTCACTATTGCACCTTTTTTCCATTGCTCTTTCGGTCCAAACATTAGGGATCATTCAACGCCTTGATAGAACCAGCGTGATGTTGGTTTCAGTTGCAAACAAAGCTTATCGTAGCTTATCCTAGTGCTGCTGGCTTTCCCCCAGAATATTTAGTGTAATTGCGTTTGATAGTGATTACTTTCTGTGGGATGAAAGTGAGTCTTGTTTTCCCCTCCTCCTTGTTATCTCCCCCTAAGCTGTTTTGCTTCTGTTTACGCGAAAGAGAGAGAAAGGGAAAGGCAAGGCAATGCAATGCAATGTAGAAGTCTCTGAGATTTTGAAGCACACCAAGTCGAGCTATTGTTTGACCTTCAGGAGAGTCTTCTGTCGACTCGTTGCTTCTACACAGCCCTAGGTCCATTGTTCTGCTCTGTTATAGAGCGTGGCTGTGCCTCAGTGTAGGAAAAAAAACTATTGTTGCTAAGAGCTCACGGCGGGGTCTCTGCTAAACTCACCCTTTTGCCGCGTGCTACCTGTCTAAAAGCCTATCTCTCTCGGTCCCCGTGAAAATGAACTCCCTTTTGCTATAGGCTATAACCATCATTTAGAGTCCACAAGAAGATCACAGTGCACTTTGAGTTGGGACCAAACGCATCAGAAGTGCACGCGTAAATTCTTACATATCTTTCAAAAACTGTAACATCATGCATGAGCACAAAGGAGCCAGTATAATAATGGTGTTTATGAAACTTTCCGTAATCAGTGATATTAACACGAACTGGAGTCCAGCCTACAATGATTTAGTGCAGAAAATGACTACATAGTTTCAATTGCTTTGCAAACTTTAATTCAATTAGAGACATAGAAAAGACAAGATGACATTACACTGAGCACGAAGCGATAGCAAGATGAAAACCTTTACAAGACTTGCACTTCTTAAGACACCAGTAAAAAACTATGGACGTAATGTTTAGATATCGTAAATATGTATCGAAATTATACAGGTTTATGAAAATATAGATATGAGAAAGCAAAATAGACATCCAAGTTTCTCTTAGTTCGAGTTCATTCAGAACGTGGTTATGACACTACTAATACTTACCATAACTGCCAATACATAAGTTATTTCGCCAGCAGCTTCAGGTCGGAAAACGGTGATGTATCATTTTATTTTCTTATACATTTATGTTCAAAGAAAATCAAGATAAAAGTGAGTGTCTGTACCGCTGAGGTAGAGTGGTCCCGCGAGCTTGCAAGGAGAGTCACCCCCATCCCCCTCGTGGTCACGTGATTCATTAAATAATTAATGCAGTGGTTGCAGAATAGATATGTATTCGTCAGGAATATCGCAGACATGGTCTCCCTGTGTCTGACGTGAAATTCAACTGTCCTTTTAAAAACAAGCCCTATAGCGGAGGAAAAAAAGAAAGGCACAGACACACGCGGAGGCTGCAATAAAACAAAATTGGACGGGAGCACCTCAGCGTGTGGACATTGTGAGTATAGCGGAAACGGGGGACGCCACTTCCCTGCGCGTACATTGCTGCAACGTTCCGGGCTTGCCCGAGTCCATGAATTATTTGCCGTTTGTGATATTGTGGTAAATATGTCAAAAAATATTCATTTTGCCATACCTTGTCATCGTGCATGCACGTCTCAACCCCCATCCCATTGTTTGACTTCGGTTGTGGTAACAGGACTGATATTACATGTCATAGATTTGCACTTGTGCTCCATTGATATCATGTTGTATATTTTCTTTTTTAAGCGGTAAAGGATTCTCACTGTCCCCCATCCCATCTCCTTCCCTTCCGCAGCATGTCCCTCTCCTATTTTCATTCAGCTACTTCGCTTGATTTATAGTGATTTGTGTGTCAGTGGCAGCGGGGCTGCCATTGTGTGTTTGTGAGGGAGTTGTGTTGTTTATGACCGTCTCTGCGATAAATCATTTCGCTGGGAAAATGATGAGCGAGCGATGATACACGGGAATGAGGAAGAGATCCCTGGCTCCTCGCTACTTGCCGGCCCTCTTGCCATCCTCCATAGCGGGTGAAACCCTCCTTTTTCTTCCCATTCTCGACCTCGAGTTGATTATCGCGGGAGATTTACATGCAATGGCTCTGAAGCTGAAATAAAGGCTAAAGAGCTGCAGGTCTTGAGTTACTGCATATACAATTACCAATTAAGGGAAGATTTGTTTAAATTTGCCAAAACGGGAACGCCTCGCCGCCATGTAAATCTCATAAAAGCGCCAGAGCCCGCCTGGAGATTTATAGCCAGAGGTTACATACCTGGGTTGTAACTCTTTTTGCGACACAGGAGGAAAAACTTAATTGGAAGGCAACCTTAGTAGAAGAGGCTTCAGAAGAACGTTGCTGAACAGTTAAAACGACCTACTGAGTTTCAATACGCCCAGTCCAGGAAGGATTAACTGATTTTGTTCTGAGATAATCGAATATTTTGGTCTGTTTCTTCCAGATCCGTGGGAAACTTGTAACAGACCCGAATGAAACTCGACTTTACCAGAGATAATATAGATGTTTCTAAACCTTGTTGTATAGCTTTCATGGCAGCAGTTTTAGTTTTTATTCCAACAGGCGTATGTATCAACTATGTGCAGGACTTTTGTAGAAAAAAAGGTCATAAATAACCCCAACCGGGTGCTCAAGCACCATCAGTCTAATTTATCCAGCTCATTGTGGAGCTTTTGCTACCTGAGAGGAGGGGGAGGTTTACAAAACGTGTGGCTCCAAGAGTGGTAAATCTAGTTTATGACGCGTTAATGTTATTTTGGCTAGGCGGCAATATTTGTACGGTACGGTGATGCTATAGTGGGCATTACCTCTCTAGACAACATAATAAGAGGAGAGGCGTAGCTTTTATAGTTATTCACTTTATTCTTTATTTTCTCTCAAAAACAAGGCATTGTATCATAATGTCAATAGCCTATCAGTACTAGAGGTATGCTACTAGAACCAATATTCTGTCTAATATTAATAACAATTTCAAATAACATTTCTATGAATCTCACATAATGACAGGTATTATTTTGTGTGGTTGCCTCCTGGTCTTCCTCTCCGCCTTGGTAGTGTAAACCTTTGTATAGCAAAATTAGAAGAACTCTGTGGATCCCATCAAATATTAATGGGAGCAGCAGCGAGGGGCAGCACTTTCAAAATGTATAATTCCAGCCGCGCTTCTCGTTGCCCGGCGCTGTGTCAAAAACAATATCCAAGCTCATTTCGGTGGACACGCAGGGGGAGAGAAGAGAAGACATTTTCACACAGGACATCACTCGAGCTCACTAAAACCGCCTCATATCTGATTTCACAATTCAATGACAGTGGTGAGTGGAATGAATGATTCAAAACGCCATCATAAGACAGGCCGTTGGATTCTAACAGAGAGGCAGTAGCCCATATCAGCCCTGAACACAAGGCTAAAGGATCACTCAGCAGCACAGCGTCCAGGCTACTGTTTCATTAATATATAAACCCAGAATTATTTGCTGCGTTTAAATGCCCTGAAATCTTTATAGGCTATATAACTAAAGATGCAATATATAATTCATGCGAATTTGCATACATCAGGCAAAACACGGCATGATATGAATGGGAAAACCCTGCCCATCTAAAAGAATGTAACATCATCATTCGACATAAAAGATCAAAAGTTATCTAAACGTTGGCTATAGACTGTTTAACACAAAGTAATCCTGGAATAGGTCCTATAATTGAAACCGTGCTTTGGTTAAAGTGGCCTACGTCTGCTACCGTTTCTGTGGGTATGGGGGGGGGGGGGGGTCTTGTTTGTTTGTCGTTTAAATGTTAGACAACAGTGTAGTAATCCCACGCTCTAGAGGAGACAATGTAAACTAATCTTCCCACCACTTGGAACAATACATCCACGTATGGCAGCCATATTGTATGGTTCTAAATGTTCACAACTAAAGCATGGACGCTACTAAAAAACTGTGCAAGTATTCTTTATAATTGGTTGCTCTCATTCATTAGCCGACCATATTAGATCAAGCGTGTAAGCAGCACACAGTTTGCATGCTTGGTAAAATTATTATTTATTATTAGAATGATCAATATTCCAACGACAAAATCTAGGCAAAACTCATAAATATGCATACAAATGTAGACAAAAATACATAAATTGGTATATGAAATAAAATGCGCACACGCACACACAGACACACACACACTCGAAATGAACAGTCGAGGAGACCCCGCATAGTTCTTATATATTGGGCCTATTGGGCCAAGTTTTGTGCATGGCAATAATAGGCTAATATAGAACATGCTTTCGAATAAAACAATATTCTTTGTAATGACGTAGTCACATTTTGAGAAAAGGCACAAAAGCTATCAGTCAACCATCGGAAAAGTCTTACATATCTACAGTATTTCTGACTTATAGTTGTTCTCCAAATGGAGAATACAAAGCACTGTGATGATTCAGAATTGTTTACCCCAAAGGCAAAATCCGTAATAATGACTGACTGTATAAGATTGAAAGCATTAGGCTTGATTTGACCACATACCTATCATATCGTTCGCTATAATCGGAATATATACCAACATATCTGAGTATTCCTCTAAACATCCACATCCCTGCTATTTTGGCAACTATTTTTTCTGTAATTGGGGTGGTAAAAGTGCAAGACCTGTCTCTAAGCGTCTGTGTTCCCCTGCAGAGGAGGGCAGGGGGCCGGTTTGCCAGGTGTTCCCCTGCCTCGTAATGCAGGAATGATTACCAGTTTGGAAATAAATCAATACGAAACCTCACGCTAATTTATAACGGTCTGAGAGAGCAGCGATTGAAAGCGCATGAAAAATGACCGGCGAAAAGGTATCCAGCGACTGCGCGGAGGGTTTTCACCGGCTTGAGGAGCATGGAGAGCAGCGATAAGAGCATCGAGCCGGAAATGTACGGGAGAACGAGTAGCTTTTTATGTGCGATGGCTAAGAATAGCCCGGATACT
This sequence comes from Alosa pseudoharengus, assembly GCF_046254945.1. Classification (NCBI taxonomy): domain Eukaryota; kingdom Metazoa; phylum Chordata; class Actinopteri; order Clupeiformes; family Clupeidae; genus Alosa; species Alosa pseudoharengus. The sequence goes on from NW_027468774.1 coordinate 40,940,866, forward strand.
ATCATTGCACTTCTGAATCGCTATAATTGAACTGTAGACGATGTATCTCCTTTCTGCCCGCTTTTGTTAGTGTGTGTGTGTGTGTGTGTGTGTGTGTGTGTGTGTGTGTGTGTGTGTGAAAGACAGAAAGAAAACCAGAGCAAAAGGGCACTCGTGGGGATCTTGTTGCGTGGGTAGACTACATATGTACACACAAAAGACTCATTTGCAAACAAAGTTAAGTAGGTTTGAACATTTAAAGGGGAATGATAATATTGCCAAATAGTGCCCAAAAAGGTAACTTCGCATTAAATACATTTAAATTATCCTCTCAAGTATCGGAATTAAGTGATCTTTTATTCTTTTTTGTGCGTAAAAAAAATATTCTAGTGTTATTCGCGAACTAATAGGACTGCCGAAAACTTATAAAGAGAACAGGAATTTGTCAGGAAATGGACTGCTATCGGAATGAGGTTGACCGCGTTCACCCTTGTAGAAGCCCGCAGGTTGTAATGGCCATATGGCCCATGTGTCGGCCACGGAGCCTTGTAGTTCCCTATTGGATAGACGAACCCCGCTGCCTTCTCCACCCTGTGTGTCCTGTCAGTCCACTGGTTCACTAGTTCACCGTGTCAATCCTCCCTGCTCCACGCTAGCAGCGAGAGACAGAAAAAGAGTTAGAAGGTAGAGGTGGAATCTTTCGCCTGTTGACAACTGCTGAGCCCGGTGAATCACACGCCGCGGTCGGAGCGCGGAATTCAGGGGAGCAAAAGCCGTGTTTTCGGAGGCGTTCGGACAGGTCCTCTGCCCACGTAGTGCTCCAACGTGTGTGCGCGCGTGTCTTAGTACGTAAATCATTCGCATTTGTCAAGATGGGCTAGTGGATTCAAAACGCGTTACTGCTGTTGTTTCTAGTTGATTTTCGTGGAGATCAGCAAACAACCATGCCAACTGTAGCATACCGTGAGAATTAGTGCGTCCAAGGTAACAGAGAAACAAACAAAGCAAGTATTCCATGCGTGTCTTGAACATAAAGTCCCTAAACACGCGCCTATCCATTTTTACGGGACCGAGAGGAGTGCTGGAAGTCAGGTAAGGTTTGCAGGCTTCAACTGACGCCGGGTGCCTGGACTCTTCTTTGAGTGTCCAAAGCATTTCTGCAGACAAGTCATTAATTATCCGTTGTGTGACCGAGGCAGGAGCCATCCTTGGGTGTGCCCAAGCTCGCAAACTTTTTTGTCTTTCTAGAACCGAAGACAGATGCCCTCAAATAGGTAACCAAAGCTGCGGAAGGTGTAGCTTACTCATTTCCCTTCTATCTCTCTCTTAACTCATTGTATCTTTTCCTCCCTCCTCTATGAACCTCCTGGATTCCTTTTCAGTTATCTTCTGTTGAGCTCTGTCTGTCCAAGCCGCCTAAAGTTTTATGAGACGACACAAGTTAGTTAGCCTTAAGTGTAGACCTGCTGGGTGAGTTGAACTAAGTGAATGGATCTTGCAGCTAGGGTGTAAAAAGAAGACACATGTTTCCATGATTTATGATCCCGACAACGGATTGCTTACTCTAGCAGCTCTCAATTTGGAATCGCGCGTTTTTGTCCCAATCTGCGCTGCAGGAATCCCCCAAAATTCAAGCCTGGCGATAACCTCACATTTGGCATTTATTTTTGTAATTTTTTTCCTAACAAACCTAAAACAAGGCACCACAGTAGTATAAAGTGATGCCAGTAATCCGAATGTGCCCCCCCCCCTCTCCCTGGGACGTTTATGTTGAATTATTATCTTCCCCAAAGTTTTGCTGGGTCATGCTGCGTATAACACATGTAAACACACTTGGAGATTTCCTCTATAACTCTGAAGATCACACACATGGAAGTGGGATTATTATTATTATTTTTTTTACATATGTTAAATTCAGTTACACCCTCATCATATCTCGCTATGGCGTTGAACATAGAGGCCATAACCTTGATAGAATGTGGAACACATTGAAGAGGTCATGTAAGATACTCAGACGTAACATGCCCAACTGCGTTCGACCCAGAAAATACTTCAGTGACGTTAAGACCAGTGATGCGCCATTGTGCTGATATTTCACATTACTCTAAATAGAAGTATTTCATAATACTCTAAATATATGACCACCTGCATTTTCATAGGAATTATGGTCGTTCAACAAGCGTTATGTTAATCTTAATCTCATGCCGAGATGAAGTCACCAAATTGCAGATGCAACTGGAACAGCCGCTGCCCTCAATCACTTTTACTTAAACCTTCTGCCACATGTAACCTAAGTGGTATGACAGCATCACAAGGATTAGAGCCAAGCCTAGCCCGTAGCTTGGGTGAGTATCAACATGCTTTGGAACAGGAAACTCCTTTTGTTGCCAAATTGGAGGTCAGGTCCCTCTCGCAACCGTTCGCCAGGCTCACCGAATGGTATGGAGTTATTTATAAGGCTCACAATATGGGACAAAAATGGCCTGAATTAATTCCTGCCCATGTGCTGTCTAAAATGTAGTTAGCCCTCCAGCAAATGCAAAAGTGACCCAGCGGTTTACGCTTCACAGAGAACGGCCTCAATCAAACCACAAAACTCTTAAGTGGCTATCATTTAATCGATTTTATCATACATCACTGACATTGGGCATAGCACCGGGGAGAAGTGAAAGTGAAGGTACTTGTGCAAGACGACAGTATCTGACAGTATCTGCATGGAGCACAGTTTATTCATATTATGCTCCGGTCTCAACAATTACATCCCTGGGGCACTTTGCATCATTAGCTGTTGTGACAATGTTACTGTAATTATTATACACCACAATGTTTTGGATGCTGTGCTGCATGTCTAAGAATGGGCCTTTAGTTTTTCAACAATGCAATTTCCTATTAAGTGTTTGGACAAAACCAATATATATATATATATATATATATATATATATATATATATATATATATATATATAGGGAAATTCATATAGCAAGAACATAGCTTCTGATGACCAATATCGCCTATTTGTCTTATCTTATTTGATGAGGCTGGCAGTTTTCAGGTCCCGAGTGCAGGGCCCATAGTGACCCCCCCCCCCCCCCCAACTCACTCCAGACTATGCCTCCTTTGAAAGGCAGTTAAAGATTACCCCGTCAAGACCCTAATGTCAAGTAAAAATTAACTTGGCTCACCAAAAAAACTGACTGTGAGCATTCTCATTGTTTAGTACTAGGCAATGCTCATCTTCTGTGGAGACTGCTATAGACCTCCACATCTTAAGGATCCATGCATGTAGATGAGAGAACTGGAAACTGCTGTTGCAGTTCCTCGCCATGCTCTAACAAACCTTTGCATGCGGCTTGCAGTCAGCGTGGTCAACTAAAATTATTTTCACCATCACTAATTTTTATTGCTGAATCAAGAGGCTACAACTGGAGTGCTCGATGAAGTCTGCGTCATTAGCACAACTCTAAAAATACAATAACAACACAGGTACCACAATTCCACCTCCAGGAAATATGCGTTGACTCCTGTGTGCTGACTGGCAACTCCACTGGGATCGATACTGCCATAACGCGCAGGTCAGGCGGGCTCAAATGAGAGTTTAATTGTAATCCGGAGATCTTTAGTAGAAGGCTATCTGCGTGGGTGTAAAAAACCAAGCCCCCTGCTCTCTCACTCGCTAGCGAGCAAAGAAACCCCCCCTTTTATCGCCCAGAGATTGGATGCAGAGGCCTCGCGTATTCACCGCTCTAGCTCTCAAGTCCTTGGTGTTGAAAGTCCCATGTCATCCGCCAGAATGGGAGAGAAAAGAAGATATATTGTGCCTCTCCTCGTTTAAAACAATTCACTGGTCGCCATTTGGGGCTTGCCCGTCGTTCGAGCTCATTACGTTTCAAGGCACTGGAATTCTACAAATGGAGCTGATGAAAGCGCACCTTCACAGAGATAGCGGGAGAAAATAGGCCATTTTTGGAGGGTGGTGCCTCCAGAATTGGGGCAAAAGTTGAAGTGGCAACAAATTTCGAAAAAAAAAAAAGCTGAAAAAACGGCCTTATTTTTATATGAAAGATCAAATCAGGTTAGAGTAACCGAATTAGTTCTAAACGATAGAGTTTTGACGTATGCGTGTCACGTGAGCGAATCATTCAGAGTATTATTTTGGATTTGGTGAGGGGCCTTCTGGACTCACTGACTGTGGTTCTCTCAGGCTCTTACTCTGCTGTTCCCAACCGCCTGGTAATTAGACAGCAAATGGGATAAGGTCGGCGTTTCGCTGACTTCCAGAAGGCACCATGCGGGCTCTTTGAAAGCCTGGGACGACAGGGCCGGGATTAATTCATAAATATAAGACATTACAAGGGGATTCCAAAGTACTTCCGTTGATTGATCATTAATCTGGTGAGTTATTGCTCCTCGACGCAAAAGGTCACACTGCAAACCCAGTACCAATCTGTCAAAGCGCGACACAGCCACGCCGCGCGCCTCTCCCTGTTTATTCCTCGTGTTTCTGACTGCCTGCTCGTGTTTACATGGAGCATGCAGCGGTTTTTGAAAATTATGTCACAAGGAGAGGGGTTTCATGGGGTACGGTTAAGCATGGGCGCTGGTAGGCACCGTTAGGAACAAGGCAGGGGCATGACGACTATCCTAACGGAATGATGTGATAACGGCAGCTCTACAGAATGAAGAGAGAGAGCGATAGAGAGAGAGGGAGAGCAAGAGAGGGAGAGCAAGAGAGAGACACCGAAAAAAAACCTCGACAATAAAGTTGGGGTAAAAAACAGTTTGTTATGTGCCCAGGGCTCTGTCTCTGTGTGTGCTTCCATGTGTATTGGATGTGCAGTGGGATTCGGCTATCGCAGTGTTTATATTGAAAATCTCGAGCAGGCAAACATTCCCAGTTCCCTAATGCCTGTGCATCCACTTAATATGCATTTTGATAAATTATGCAGGAGCGCCTTTGTTGCAAACCCTGCAGAAATCAGGCGGCCAAATCCCACTGTTGTTCTTCTCGGTTCCTTCGATACCTTGCCCACTAAACGACGCTTTTCGGTGGATATTCGTTGCATCTAGGAAAAGCTAGCCCTGATTTGTCTTGAATTTCGTTACTCCCTGGCTCCCTTTCTCCCCGTTTTTCCCACTAAAATTGGCTCATCAGCTCTTCTGCTAAGAGCTGCCTCCTCCCTTTGTTCTGAGAGCTCAGCGTGGCTAGCTGCGGGGGCTGGAGCACCCTTCACTTTGTAGGTAACTTTAGGTTAGTCCAGTTAGGCTCCGGGTCGCCGACGAGCTATCGGTACCGAAAATCTTTCAAAAACTACCCGCGTGGCGTTCAAAACAAGGCCGGGCGACAGGGATGGACGCGAGCCAACGCCGTGCGTGAGTGCGGGGATGCAATAAATAACTTTATAGCGCTATAGGCCGCAGAGTCGGGGAGGTCGGGGAATCCTCGTTTTGATTTATGTGTTTGGGGTAGCTGTCACGAGCCGGCGAACGGGAGCGTCCAACGTTTTTATTCCACTTTTAATAAGCGCTACTATGCACACCAGCAAGGCCATTTGATTTCATTTCGACTTGGGCCTTCTCTACTGTATATAGTCATTTTCGGTCCACTTTTGCTTCCTTCTGGGATTAGGGCAGCATATGCCTGGGCTTTAGTTATATTTTTTCCAGAATGATGCCTCTGTTATTTTATGGCTTTCTCTGGGATTGCTTTTCGGTGTTTACTTTCGTTCATTTTATATTTGTTTCGTTTAAAGGTTTCCTGTTGGGAGAATTTGTGAGTTACTATTTAACATTTCATAACATAATTATTATCATAATGACTATTATTATTGTTATAATAATAATAACAATAATAATAATGGTTATTATTAGCCTATTATCATTATTATACATTATGCGATTTATCCATTCAGGCCAATGGTCATCATATTTTTTCATGGTCTGTGAACGAAAAAAAAAAACCATCGAAATAATCGGCTATGTTAATCCACTTAGTTACATTAGCCAGTAGCACCAGTCTTTGAGTTAGTTCTACTGTTTGTAAAGGCTCCAGTAATATTTTAATGCGAAACAAAGCCGTAGAATGTGGACTGTTAAGTCATATGGGGAAATGTAGGTCACCGAATGAAAAATTTCATCGCATTTCCGAAACAGTTCAATCACTAGCCAAACAGCAGAGCAGATGCATCTCAGTACCAGCAGTCAGACTCGAAACGCGGATTAATCAGAAATATAATATGTAACTCAATAAACGATTAAAATCAATATCGAGAGGGGTGGCTTTTGCGCTGCTTTCGGTGATTTTTTCGATGGCCTCGCGTTTCTTCCGTATATTTCGAGAATAATTTAAGGTTAACGATGTCTGTCACCCATGGCCCAATCTCAGATTGCTTTTGTGTTCGATTTGTCTACAAGGGGTCGTATGCACTGTATTGGATTTTCGGCGACCTTCTTTGATTGCATCTTTCTCTCTTTTTCCCCTTGCCTTCCAGTTCCTACCTATAATCTGGAAGCTGCATTCTCGCATAAAAGCAAGTGGTGATAAAGGACATTATATCGGTAAGTACACCAGACTCTGATTCATATTTTTTGCTAACATCCTGCATGAGTGCGGTGGGTGATATGACACCAATGTGCTAGTGCACCATTGCTGTTGAATTGATTTGAACTGTATGATGGCCTTGCATTGATAGCTCACATGTGATAATGTTGACCCAGGAGAGGTAAATATGAGGACATGACTTTTATTGAAGCGATTGGAAACGATGAACGAAAAAATGATGGTCCATAATAGCCTTACAATCCTTTTTATTTGATGACAATTATTTCATAATATACGAGCAATGCATGCACTTGAACATATTGCATAGCCTATTTGAGAATATATTTTGGTTGTTGAGTCCATGGTGAGATTTCCATCTTTTAACTGCTATTTGCCGATCTGTGTTAGGCTTCTCATTATTATTGCAGACAAACAAACAAAATATTTTACAGCTTGTGTTAAAGACCTCTTATGATATTATCTTCATGTACACACAATGAATTTGCTTTTATTCTTCACGGGTTACTGTCGTGACTTTTGTATGCTATTGTATGATTTCAAACTACTATAATGGTAGATGGCCCATGGTCAGATAGTCCTATGGATGTGACCTATAGCCTGCAGTGTAGCCCCGACATTCGAGAATATTCACTAATGAGAAGTTGAATAATCTAGCAGTAGCCTATATAATGATTCTTCATTTGCCTTCATATGCATAACCAATGGATGTACAGCGATGCCTATAGCCTACTGTTATTTTAACACACGTTACCCATTTCAAATACAGACACAAAACATGAAATCTAGATTATTGAAAGAAAAGCATATATATTCTACGATTTCAACAAACAACATAAACAGCATACAACCACGCAGTGCAGCATCACATGAAAACCGCGAAAAGCTTAAATTCCTCCAACTAATCCATCATTTGGCAAAACATATTCGTCTTTTCATCTCCTTGTGATGTTTTAGAACATATGCTGTTTCCTGGCACAACATATTTGCGTCTTTTGGAGTTGTCCACCACTGCAAGGTATATCCTTTCTCTGTTAGCTTCTTTTTTAAAAGGGTAATACCAGTCCTTTGCCATCCTTTAAAATCACCTAAAATATTGTTCAATAACACTCTTCTCTCAAGGTTCTGAGAGCTGTACTCCAAAATTCATTTTGAACATTTCGATTTTACCACAACTTAGCTCCAATGGTGTAGTGGGTGGTTAAAATCTAAATGTGCTGATTCAAAAGACGTTCATCTCTTCTAGCTCGTTTGAGTTAATTAGTAATCTTTCAGGTTGCTGATTTAATCCGTTTAGCAATAGTTGCAAAATAAGGAACAATGCTGCCTAGGAGAAAGTTGCAGACACCTACATTTTTGTCCCACGTCTTCCTCCTACACCGTTTGGACTCACTCTTTTCAAGTAAATACACCGAATGCATCTTTTTAAAGTTCCTTGTTTACAGCTGCCGTGGGTGATAGTCGTCATAAATCTTACGCAGGCAAAAAAAAGATGGGTGTAGTGTCTTGAATAACAAAAAATAGAGAGAGAAAAGGAGAGGGAGACATGGTGAGAGAGCAAGAGCGTACAGATAGGAAGTGTGAGGGAGAGAGAGAGAGAGAGGGAGAGCGATAGAGAGAGAAAAAATGGTGAGAGACAGTGAGGAGAGAAAATGTCTCCAAAACACCTCCATATTTTCTTTTCCATTTTGGTCTCGCGCCAGCTTTCTTCCTCGTTTCCTTCTCGTCTTTTCTTTCTTGTTTTCCAATGTTGATTTAATTTTTTTGTCCCACGTTTGTAGAAGTTCCCATATGCCGAGAAAACACAGGAAGTGCCCTCTTGAATTTTTAACATGGACTCGCTATCGAAGTTTTTGCAAAGACTTATGTGGCATTGACTCGTCCTAGCTGTTAAATATCACACATTATCTCTCCTTTTTCCTTTTTACTGATTTGTTTTCACCCCTCCCTCGTTCACCAGTACGCCTGTTGTCTGTTCTCCTGTTCTGTCACCCCTCCCCACCCTTTCTCATTTTTGCGCATTAGTTATTACTAGTTGGGTGTGTTGGGGGCCATGTGATGAAATATTAACAATACAGATAGAATGCTGTTTCTGCCTCGAGCCAAGTAGGAGCCAGCGCTGGAGACGCACTTCCTGGTAATTCAATATAGACTAGTGGAGTGAGGGAGAAAAAACGGCGCTTCTTTCGTGTACTAAACAATATTAGCATAGCCTAGACACCTAACTGGGAGACAAGTGAATAAAAAAGTCCTGGCGCTGGATCTTTGCTCGTAGGCCCAGATCCTGTCCCACTCGGCTGCAATTAGCATAATTTCTCACTGGTGACGCTGTTACATGGGGATTAACTCCCGCGCCTGGCGCTCCAAGCATGCCCCGTTATTTCCAAATAGCTGCAAAGGCCTTGTGTTGACAACACAATAACACGCTAAAAGGATAAGGGAGAGACGGGACTGGAATCGGCACTATAACCACCACAAATAAACGGGCAAAAATGCGACGGGGATACGTGACAGCGAAGCGGAGCTCTGGTCGGATTATGATGTTAAGGTTTGCACCGTGAGATAGAGAAAGGGGGAAATCTGAGGCCATTGTTATCAGCGAGCAGGGCGTACCAGTCGACGGGGCGGCCAGGAGCTGAGCTGCCTGTCCATTCGCAGCGCCCCTCGCATACCTCAGATCTTTCATGCCAGACCGTCTCCCCCCTTCCCAAGCCGAGGGGATCCGTCCAGGAGCGCCCGGACTAAGGCGCGGGGCAGCCGTCCACGAGACACCGGCATCATACGCTCGCTCGCTGCGAATATCAAGACAGGAAAGGGACGGAGGGATCCCGTTTTTATTGATTGCGCCGTGGCTGAATGTGAAAAATATATGATGACTGCCTGTGCTTCCCTCTTCAGAGGCTAAGGTAAGCTGGTCTGAAATAGGCTATCAGTTTGTGAATGGCGGAGTGTGTGTCCCAGTGATTTATGACCATATGACTCCAATCGCGGTTCAAGAAGAGTTCACAATGCTTTAAGCTTCCTTCCACGCAGCAACCCCCTCGTTTCCCCTCTGAATCCCTATCCAACGGATTCATTTTTTTCTGCCTCTTATTTGTTTGTAAAGCAACGCGGGAATCATTTTTGGAGATATCTTATTTCTCGGTCTTTGATGCTCGGGTTCGCGTTTATTTTCAAGCCCGGGGCTGAGGTAGCTTTAATGCTATTGAGCGACGTTGCTACGCTACTCTCTATTTCTCTCCGATTTGTCACCATTTGCCCAAACGTTTGCGATTGACACTTGGCTGTTATTTCGTTTGATATCGAATTCGCTCAGCAGGGGCCTGCTTCGTTGAAATAAAGGCTACTCACAACCAACCAATGTGAATGTGTGGACCAAAGAGACATAGGTTGTAGGCTATTCAGTTATTGTTTTGATTCTACCTCCGTGTGCTATTGGTAGCATAACCTATGTGCAAATGCTGCTTATTCCGTGCTAAGCAAGGTTCCAGTAGGCTGTGTATGTTTTATTCGTTTTTAAACGAGCTCGCCACTCAGACATATGCCCATCTTCTCCTTGTTGTTGTTGTTGACGTTCAGGGGTTCGTCTGCTCCTTGTACGTCTGCCGCGGACTCCATAATTGTATTAGGAACGAATCTATAGGAAAGTTAGTTATTGCGTTACCGTAACAAGCAGGCCAAGACATTACGTGTCCCATTTAATGGAACCGCGATATGATTTAATATCTATTATTCCTGCTGTGTTTCTCCCTTTACCCCTCTCACTCACTCACTCACTCACCCAAGCTCTCTCTCTCTCCCTTGAACAATTCCTTGGAGTAAATAATTAGGATTCCGCCCGTCCACTGGAAAGATAAATGAGCGACATTTGTGACGTGTTGAGAGTTGATGCCCAAAAGCTGTAGCTCGAATTCCCAGTCAAGCAGATAGGCTACACACAGCTGCCATTAAATTTATTCCTTTACTCTTTTTAAAATATTATTCATTGAAAGTGAAACATGCATCTTTATCTTTTTAAGGCCCAATCGTCAGTAGCCAGTTAGCTGTGTAACGACATTGACGGCACTGAGGTGGGAATAATTTACCCACCTTTAGATTTGGTCAGAGGATTAATATTGTGTGTTATATATAATGTGCGAACTAGCAGGGCTATCCTCTGGTTTATCAGTCATGTAGAATTAGAAATAGTTTTTTTTTTCCAGATTATTTTGAAAAAAGGAAGGGGGCACGATATAGGCTACATTTTCGAGGCAGAGAACCGTCCACTTGGCATTGTAAAATGACTCAGTTTTTAGAGTTTTTCTTTTGTGCTAGGTCTTAAAATATAAGATTATGAAATGCAAGTGCACTGAATACAGCATTATTGAGTATGAATATAAATTCAGCATTATTGACTCTTGGTTAACAATGATTATTTCATCAAACAACAATAAGATGGACAAGTACTAAAACTGTAGACAATAGAAAACAGAATTTTGGTAAATAGCTTCTCAAGTAGGCCTAATTGTTATTACCAACTGAACATATACATACTATTTTTAACCGAATTAAAAGTGTTCCCGTTTATAGCCTACTGTTAAGGTGATGTTCTAGATTTAGCCTAACACATCTAGCGTTATTTGTAAATGGGGCTGTCGCTGCAAATGAAAGGCAAGTGTTTGTTAGTTATTGTAGCAGTTTTTTAGCGTCTTGTAGGCTATCCACCAATTCTGGAAGAACAAGAGGTGGTCGAGTAGTTCATAGGTTAACGTAGTCTTCTCTGGTCGTACAAACCTCATGAATCAAACCTACCAAAAGCTTCCAGGGACAATCTTCCATTTTGTTTTGACGGAGGCCCACAAACAAAGTTCACCACAGAGACATTGGTGCCGGTTTTTCTGGTTTTTAATGTTGTCTAAATAGGCTACATTTCAGTGTAACCGGAGAAAACCTAAAGGAAATGCTCTGTGAGTTACATATGCACTCGTCTGAACTGCAGCACTAGCACAAGCACAGGCAATTTGTTACAAACAAGTTTTAGAAACATCTTCCACGATTGTCTGATAAATAGTTTGGTGTTAAGCTATATAGCCAAGCATGATATTTATTACATTGAAATTAACGATATTATAGCAATATAATGGTAGTATGTACAGTCATTATCAATCTGGTGTAATCAGTAGGTAACATTTAAATAGTTAATAGCCTTGTATATGGTCTAGTATTAATAGTCATTCAGCATTATCAACCAATACACTAAATTATTAATGATGCAGTGTTCATTCAACTGGATTGTTCTCATACAGACATGACTGCTATAAGAAAGACAACAGAAATGTGGTTTGTATTAAGTTTAATGACATTAAAGACATTGTAGCAACGATAATTCCCAATGATTATTCCTCAGAAACTAAACATGATTCCACGTAAAGTAATGGCACAACACACAATTACGAAATTATTTATTCATTTACTTAATTTAACGGATTAACAAAAAAATGAACTTTTTAAAGTATAGGACAATGTGTTAGGCTGTGTTTATGGTTGTGTGGGGAGGGCGAAAGAGCGCAGAGTATAAGCTGACATAGCATCTGCAACTCGCCTTGTGGGAAGGCTCAATTCATGTCATGGCGCCTTTCATGGAGTAAGATGGATTTATCCAGAGCCTCTCTTATTATGTGATTCTTATAACCTTTTAGGTCAGCTTCCAAGAGGCCGTTGGAAAGAGACCGTCACGTGACACCTGGTGCCAATGTTCTTCCAGAAGGTCGTCAGGACCCTGGTAGCCGGTAACACGACTTTTGGAAATGCAGAAAACGACCTACTACGACAACTCGACGCTTTATGGAGGTTATTCGTATCAAGGGGCCAATGGCTTCGGCTATGATGCCCCTCAACCGGCCTTCCAGTCCTCAGCGCACCTCGATGGCGACTATCAGAGGTCTGCCTGCTCGCTGCAGTCTCTTGGCAACAACGCCAATCAGCAGCACACCAAGACGAAGGAGCTAAACGGGAGCTGCATGCGCCCCAGTCTACCACCTGAGCACCACCCGCCCCCCCAGGTCTCCCCTCCCCAGAACCCCGTCAACTCTTCCACCTCTTCCACAGCACAGCAGCCGGGCAGCAGTGGAGGCAACGGTGGGGGAGCAGCTAAAAGCACCCCCAAGTCGTCCTCTCTGCCCCCGAATCCAACCATCAGCAAGCAGATATTCCCGTGGATGAAAGAGTCGAGGCAGAACACCAAGCAAAAAAACAGCTCTCCCAGTGCAAGTTCAGCTAACGGTGTGTGCCAATCCCCCTGCCTTCCCCCGCATCTCCCCCACCTGCCTCCTTGTGCTGTAGACAGATGTTAGCCAAGTCTTATTAGCCTGAGAACAGAGACAAAAGAGGGTGTATCAGACATTCACCATTTCAATCACTGTCTGTGGAAAAAGATCCCGTTATTTATACAGTGCAAAATCAAGAGTGTTACGCCCTCTTGATGAGCATTTGAAAATAAACGAATTACTAAACGCCAGGATTACGCAGGGATTTGAATTTATCTCTTTTAATCTGAAAGGGCGATATCGCACTGAGATTGTACATATCTTGAGATAAACGCCCTGGCTCATTTAATTTGACGAATGTCAAGAAGCGTTAGTATGATTTTGTAACAGACAAATGCACCTTGCTTTGCAGTCAAACATTCAGGCTTTCTGAAATTAGTTTGAGTTTGTGCTATTGGGTAATACTCCAAACTACCCATGATAACAGTGAAAGTGGTCTTCATATCACCCCAACACCATTCTGGCCGTGGGCTTTGGAAATAATACAATTTACATACACCGAGTCATGTTGGGGCTCTCATCGCTTAATAAATGCCAAAGTTATGAAGTGTTGACAACTAATATCAGGGGGATAAGTTTCGTTGGCTGCTTTATTAGAGAAAGATGCATTCAATTTACTCGTGTAGTAATTATGTTTTATTTCATTCCCACCCCTGTAGAGAGCAGTGGCGGTGAAAAAAGCCCCCCGGGCTCGGCCGCCTCCAAGAGAGCGCGCACGGCGTACACGAGCGCACAGCTTGTGGAGCTGGAGAAGGAGTTCCACTTCAACCGCTACCTATGCCGACCACGCCGCGTGGAGATGGCAAACCTGCTCAACCTCAGTGAGCGGCAGATCAAAATTTGGTTCCAGAACCGGCGTATGAAGTACAAAAAAGATCAGAAATCGAAAGGCATGGGCTCTTCCTCTGGTGGACCGTCCCCCACCGGAAGCCCACCCCTCCCCATGCAGTCCTCTGCAGGCTTCATGAACTCCATGCACTCAATGGCAGGCAGCTATGACGCCCCCTCTCCGCCATCTTTCAATAAGCCCCATCAAAACGCATATGCCATGTCTTCAGCCTACCAAAACCCCATGAAAAGCTGCCCCTCGCAACAAAAATATGGCAACACAGCGCCAGAGTACGACCCGCACGGGCTACAGGGTAACAGCAGCTACGGAACTCCCAACATGCAGGGCAGTCCTGTGTACGTTGGAGGGAACTACGTAGATGGGATGCCCACCACCGGGCCATCCATGTACGGTCTCAATCACCTGCCACACCACCAGTCGGGCAACATGGACTACAACGGTGCTACGCAGATGTCAGCGAGCCAGCATCATGGACCGTGTGACCCCCATCCAACATACACGGATCTGTCAGCTCACCATCCTTCTCAGGGTAGAATCCAGGAAGCACCCAAGTTAACGCATCTGTAGCAGGTTTGGAATAAGTGAATAGAATAATAAAAAAAAAACACTAACCCATGGGACGATGCAATGGGGTTGAAAAAGATGATCCAGTGGTTTCTTGCGTGTTCATAGACCGTTGTATTGATGTTGTCTCTCCATCAAGTGTAAGACCATTTGTCATAATAGTTTACATTAGTGTTTATTTCACACAGATCTCCCTTTTCTACGGCGTGCCCAGTGAGGAATTGATGACTATAATTATTAGGTGATATAATGGATGTGTTGTACGGAAAATTAACTACCGTGTGACCTCTTGTGACTCCCGTTGCATCACCGTAACTATTTGTGTACCTCGTCAGCATTAAAACCAATGCTGACGTCATGGCTGTCCAGCATAGTCTATGGATAACTCCCCCAGTATGCGGAGCTAAGAAAGCAGTATGCTACATGGAATTGGTGCAAGTAAACCACTGGATTGTTTTGGTTCTCTTCCCTTTATTTCACATTACCTCTCTTTTCAAACGTCTCACTAACATGTTATTTTTTGAATCGGTTCTGGTCAAATAACAAATCACCAAGCGACTGTTTGCTGCTCGCTTAGGAAAACAAAGTAGTGTACCTCCCTTTTGTACTGGGTTATAGGGTTACTTATTATGCTGTCCTATAAAAGTTGTGCTACCAACTTCCATGGGCAATGCACCGAAAAGATATTGTTATTTGTTGTGTCATCGGAACAGGGTAAAAAAAAGAGTTGAGAAATTATGTAGTACACAGGCATACCCCCCCCCCCACCCCTCTTCCTCTCAACTCGGTGTAACCCCTCCCTCCCCCAACCACCCCCTCCAATCTTTAGGGTTCACTTACATTAGCCACCACTAATGCGAAAAGCCCACATTTTCTCATGTCTTGACTTAACGTGGAAACAGGGTATATTTGAACAAAATGCATGTCCGGGAAAGCAGAGAGCGGTAGACGGCTCAGTTTACGCTAATGCTCTCTTGGCTGGGCATCATTGTTGCACTTAGAGTTTACATTTTGATGGGTAAGGAAAAATAAATCTTATTTTGAAATGGAAGACCTCCAATCAGCGTCTTTCGGTATGTGTGTTCAAGTGAACATTCATAAATATATATTTATTTGTTATAGCCAGTTTAAATACATTCTTTTTCTATTATTTATCCCCCCATGTATTTATATCAAGAAAAAAAATGTACTTTTTTAGTATTTACCTGTTATAAAGACGTTGTGTTCTTGTCATTGTAACAAATTAATTTTTAGTTGTTGTATTTTAGAGACAAGTAGTTTATGTTACCCTTGTACATAAATTATGTCTTGACTTGTACAGGGGGCGAGGAAGCGGAATCAAACCGTTCCTGCATAGTCGAGAATTAGACGAAGTATAGAACACTTTTTTGAGAACTTCTTTTGTCCTTTGTAGCTACTTTTCTTTTTCTTGGTAAGAGTTGTCTGTTGAGCAATTCTTTAATAAAATGTTATGTTATTCACTTCTACATCTGTTCCTTTAAACATAAGATAAAAAACCCACACACAACCAACCAAGCCAACAGCGTGCGCGCGCGAGCACGCACACACACACACACACACACTTCATGGGAGCATGTGCTCTGTCTCTCTTCGTGGCAATAGCAGACCGCTGAAAGAGCCCTCGGGTCCGCGCCTGAAAAAGTCACGTGATCTCAGGGTAACACAAATCCAAACTTGGCTAAAGATACCATTCTATCATGATGCACTTAATACTTTCCAAAACTCTGCTAATGGTTAACTGTGTTTGAGCAAGAACACACTGAAATGTTCTCCAAACATTCATTATTTTGCTTTTTATTCGAAAAACGTATGATTTGGGCCTATGTAGGCCTAGAATACAATGAAATATTTTACAATTTCAGATATATCATCCTAAATGATTCAATCCACAGTAGCAGTGGTATTAGCCTAGTAGAAATAATAATACCAATAATAATAATAATAATAATAATAATAATAATAAATAATAATAGTAATACAACAACAACAATAATAATAATTAGTACACTTCTCAATCATAATTCAGAGCTTGGCAAATAAAAAATGCCATTAAATTCATGAACATTGTAATGAACATTGCCCTACTTGTATTACTTTAGGCTGATTTTTGCACTTCAACGGAGTAAGGTACCCAAGCAAAATAGCCAAGAATAGGCATTCAGAGTCGAAAGGCAAATGGCATTTCAGCCGCTTTACACTGCAACACACGAAAACACTCCAGTACATTTTTATCAGCAGTGAACACAATTTCTATCGCAACCGTTGACTAATTGAACACTTGATAGTTTTCAACATGCAACCGAAGGTAAAACAATGCAAAAGCTCTCCTATAATGATAATTACCGACGCAATCAGACATGTGGGCGACGCAAATAAATCCAGGAAAGGGCCGTTCCTCTTGGAAACAAAATAAGAAATTCCAAAATTGTGAAAAAAACTGAAGTCAGCCCGATTGCTGGAGAGATAAACAGCACAGTTCTCTTGTCCTACTTTACGCGTAGTCAGCCCAAGTCAGCATGGTGGAGGCCCTCGCAGTGATTTGACCTCCTCTGCCTCCGCCGTGGCCTGCTACCCTCTTTGTATCTCATGTGAAAAACCATAACCACCTACGCAGATTCCCCTGGAAAATCATGTGTTCCCTGTGTCTCCCTTAAATTATAAATTCGTAAAATAGATTTTTTTTAAATCCACAACGAACACACATTATTACAACCGGGGTTCTCTTTTACGCATTCAGACAATCGGTGTTTCTGTTTTGCTAATACTAAGTCACTATATAGAAAGACGTTAAGGGAAAACATTACTCGATAACTGAGCAAAGAGAGGTCGTTTTCTTTGTTGTGTTCTTGGAGTAAAAGAGAAGAATTCTTGAGGGCTTCTCCTGTCAAGCCTTTTGCTGGGGCTAAGATTGATCACCGCTGTTATTTCACGACTTCGATTCTAAAAATATCCACTCTTTCCCACAATGCCTTTGTTAACTTCCAGAGTTTTTAAGTATTACATGTAGTGCAAGATTATTTTTTACTTTCTCCCTTTAACCAGCATATTGCTGAAATGCATCTTAAAGTCAACAAACCCCTTTCTTGTTACACTTAACCGAGTACTCCCAGTTGTAAACGCGACCTCTCAGTGAACTTTTAGTCAGTCCAGTAAACACGACGACCATTTTTCAAGGAGTGAAAACTTCGCACTGGTTATAATACATGAGGCCCTGTCCATAAAGTACATAGACAGTTTAAACACACTGGGCTAAACATATGCATTGCATTATTTCTATGACCACTATGGCTACGTTTTATTACATCATATGTTCAGAAAATCTATAGGCTATTGCGATGTGAATCACTGACCTGTATCTCCACTTTCCACAATCCCGTTACAAAGCGTACAAACACAAATTCACCAAGACACTATGCTTAGAATGAGCTCTCTTATGGTCAAGTAACGGGTATTTGGCATTTCATCCAAGAAAGACTAAGTAGCCTCATAAGGGGCCACGACATTAAACAGATTTTGTGTGGGCAAAGTTACATATCGACAGCTTGATTGTCTGCTACTGTTGTCAAAACTTTGAAGATTAATGATCAGTGCTAGAAAGATTTGAGTGTTTGCCATATTGTGGATGCGCTTTTAACAATCACTTAATGCGACCGAATTACATCACCGAGGTCCAGAAGCAATGCGCACATATCTTCATTCTTTGTCATAAGGGTCCATCACCTAGACACCCACACGAAACAGCTATGACAGAACACATGGTAAGCGGCCACCTTTTTAACGAAATGGTTACCCCCTGCTAATACAAACAAATCCTGTATCCCAAGATATTTTTGATCAGTTGGTGAAAATAATGCTTTCTTTTGCCACCAGGCCCCGCGTTCCCATTGGCTATGTTTGGTCACGTGACCAGGAATTGGCTGCAATTTCGCCCATAGTCTTCAGTTTAGTAGACCAAGGTCCCCATACGCTAGTAATATCACCAATATACACAATTATTAAAGCCCGCAAATACGCCATAGCGGGGCGCAAATAATCTCTCGTTTTTATTTCTTTTTGCTGTTTGATATCGCCGTCCGCTTTGTGACCAAGAGAAGCTATGAATTTTGAATTTGAGAGGGAGATTGGGTTCATAAACAGCCAGCCTTCCCTCGCTGAGTGCCTGACGTCTTTCCCCGCTGTCCTGGAGTCATTTCAAACTTCATCAATCAAGGACTCGACAGTAATTCCTCCTCCTTTCGAGCACACCATACCCAGCTTGAGCCCCTGCACAAGCAACCAGGCGCGACCAAGGAGCCAAAAGCGCACCTCCAATGGCCTCCAGCTCCGGACGCCGCAGCCGCAGCAGGGCCCGGTCCCGGCGGCGAGCGGCGGTACCCTGGCCCACGAGTTCCCATGGATGAAGGAGAAGAAATCCTCGAAAAAGTGCACGAAACCCGGACCTGCTACAGCAGCTGCCTCATCCCCCTCGCCTGCATCTTCCGGGTATGCCAACGTGGGACTGGAGTCCCCGACAGGTCTGTACTGGAATGTGGATCATGTTATGAACATTTATTCCCTTTTTCATTTTAATTTTTACGCATTTGGGTGGCTGTCTGTCACGGAGGTGAACTGTGGTCCTGTTTCAGAAAACTCTGAATCTGCATCTGCACAGCATGTCATTAAGCCATACATTTATTTTCAGTTTGCTGATTGCTATACGTGTTATTTTATGTCTTAAAATGTGTGCAGTCGGTGTGTCATAAACATGAGTCGAACGAGATGCTGCATCAAGCTGCAGTATTGCTTTGCATGAGCTAGTCTCTCATTCAAAGCTAAGCCAAAAACACCTTTAGTCATTTACATGGAGACGATAAATGGCCAGCTATCTGCAACTATTTATATTAATAATCGAACATTAATTAATGATAGATCATCGTCATCATGTTAAATGTAAAACGCATAGTGTGATTACAAGGTCCTATAATCTTTAAACACCCCTCCCCCATTCTGTTGGAGGAGGATGTGATTGTGTGCACATTCTTCCTGATAAAGTTACTTTTCTTCCAATTCCACATGGTAAATCTAGAATAACGATTTAATCGCAGTCTGTGTCAGCGTCGTCTTCATGATATATATTCATAACCATGTCTCGGGGCTTGGGGTGGCCATGTTGGATGTCAGTATATAACGTGGAGGCAGTGGAACAAAACAAAATATGGGACTTGGTGGAATCACGGGTGTACATTACAAAGCTGATATACAGACAAGCATAGCTCTGCAGCCATGGCTAACGCAGTGGGCGCAAAGCAATGGGTTATGGCGCATTGGGATTTTTATTGCTTGCCCCGTCATTTGTTGGGGCTTTCAGCAGCGAGTTAACTGTGCCATTAGTCTGATGTATTATACTTATTTCTGTGTCATGTGTTGGTGTTTCCAGAGGCGCAGGGCGGGCTGGACAACGGCAGTGGATCCCGGAGACTGAGGACAGCCTACACCAACACTCAGCTCTTGGAGCTGGAGAAGGAGTTCCATTTCAACAAATACCTCTGCCGGCCTCGGCGGGTAGAGATCGCCGCGCTGCTGGATCTAACTGAGCGACAGGTTAAAGTTTGGTTCCAGAACCGGCGGATGAAGCACAAGCGCCAAACGACGCACCACAGAGAGGGCCAAGAGGGCGACCCTGACGGGTACGAGCCTCTGGAAGGCACCGACGTCGCATCGCCATACTCAAGCCAGCCCCTGGAAGCGTCTGGTTCGGGCTCTGGCTCAGCGGCGGCATCGGAAACCGAGACATGCGGCTCAACAGCCTCCTACACAAACAGCATTGACAATAAGCAACCCACGCCCGAGGAGAATAAGCCGAGCGGACAAGAGCCTGCATCTGCCTCTGATACAGCTGTCCACTCTCCCCCATACACAACGCCCACTGCAGATAACCCTGCAACAATAGGCGAGGGCCGTGCATCTGGCTCGGATCACTCGTTTACGGAGCCACAGGACGCCGCCTCGCTACCCGATTTGAATTTCTTTTCTGGGGATTCATGCCTGCAGATTTCGGACGCTTTGTCGCCGAGTCTGCAGAGCTCTCTAGACAGTCCAGTAGATTTCTCCGAAGAGGACTTTGACTTATTCACGAGCACTCTCTGTACAATAGATTTACAGCATTTACAGTTCTAATGGAGGACAGTAAGAACAATTAGAGCACCAATAACTCAAGAATCCTGAAGACTGTCGCCGTGTTAAAATGTTTTGAATTCTTCTCGACTGCAACATTCCTGCAAATTTATATAGAAAATATCCTTTCATCTTGGGTTTAATTATGAATACAATATTATTGAAGCGCTGAATGGTAAAGGAGCGAACACGTTTATTATTTGACAATATTGCTATGTTTTAATCGTATCGAAATCCCATCCGGACTTCCCCTGTCGAAATTTCAGGTATTTATCTCCTTTTAATTTTCTGTGTGCTCAGTTTGTGCTCACTGCATAACATTTGGGAATTTTTCCAGTTAAGCTCAATCGTTGACTTCTCAGGAACTGTGTCAGACTGAACTGCTTTTAGAAATTCACTCCTGGTTGGGCAGTCCTATTGAAGAATTTTAGAACTAGTTTATTTATTGAGATTCTTTAATAGCAAATTTCAGATTATTTATTGTACATTATTTTCATAGTTGAAATAAAAACGACCTTTATAAGATGGAGTAAGTGTGATTTAATTGCACCTTGCATGTAGAATAATTTTTCTCGCACCATTAGTAGGCCTATATGGAAATATTTAGATTATTAGCACCTTCTGTAAAAGTGTATAAAAAATATAAAATTGAATTGGGTTAGCGCTAATATTTCTGTTAATATTTGTATGCACTGACGTTATTATCGGGTTTTAACAGACAATAATATAATGCACGTTGAAAGCAATAGCACTACACTAGGCCTGTTTAATGTAGGTCTATCATAAAACATGTCCTTATATTGTAATACTATTTTTTATGGCAATTAACAGCATAATTTCATAAATTGATTAGGTAGCAGATTTATCAAAATGGTTCGTTTTAGTCTGGATTCCAGTTTGTATCTCCGTTGGCAAAGACTGAATAAGAAATACTTCAGAAGACTTTGTGGAATAGGCTATGACATTTTCTTTAAACCATATAGGTTTACATATATTTTGAAGAGAGAGAAATGCATTATGCGGGTCTTAACTGATGGAAAGGCAGTTTCTTGGCTGCATGCAGTTAGCAATTAGCCAAATGCTAAGGCAGGTTTCTTCATCATAGTGCATATATGCAACAGAGAAGCCTATGTAGAACATGCCTTTTAAGTGCACAATGTAGAACCATAGGCTAATCATTTTTTCTTAGCCTTGCCAATTTTTTTTAAATCCCAACTGTTTAGACTCATAACTGTTTTCTCCATGTACCAAAGGACACACTCACAATTCGGTTCTATATGTAGGCTACTGCATGCACTATAAACCAAGTGGCCGAGCGGGCTCCTGCTTGGATGTAAAATGGCGCTGCATGGGAACACAATGGGCGATATGAACAATAAAGCGGCGGCCATTATGGAAGCACTAGACCCGGTCTGGAGCGTCTGTCATAGTGTGCGCTTCGATATTCAAAACAAAACAACTATTAGACTGAAAAGACTGAACAGTACAAACCTGGTTTATGTTCGTTGTATTGCACATAATGTTAGGACGTATGTATATCTCAGTGGGTAGCCTATGAGTATGGTATTGGAATTACATAGTTATTGCCATTATTTAGTGTGTGTCAATAGTTAATTATTCAGTTAATAATACTAATAATATTATTATAAGAATTGCCACTGCAGCAAATCTTAGGAAGTAGGACCCATTTAATTTATATATTGGCTGCAGTTTGTCCAGGTTTTCATTTTTTATAGGTAGGCTACACATGCCTAGGTTATGTGAGTGTGTGTACAAATACATAGGCTGGCTGTGTGTGTGTGTGTGTGTGTAAATGCATAGGCTGTGTGTGTGTGTGTGTGTGAGAAAGAGCTGTCTCATCTATACAAGCCTCTAGGCTTCTAGCTCCTCAATGCCACTAGCCCTGTTGCCCAGTCAGAGTCTCAGTGGTGATTCTTGTGAATCAATTCAGCATTCAAAATGATCACTAGAGTCTATGGGATTAATTTCAATCTGCACTGCTGTCTAGGCACAGTTGACAGATGACAGACCAGACTGAGAGAACAAGCAAAAATAGGCTATGTAGATGGGAGATAGATAAAAAAAACACTGGAGAGAGGTTAACCTTATGCTAATTAAACATTCTGCACATTAAATAGGTATGGGGAGAGCATAGAGACAGACAGACGTTAAAAGTAGTACCATGTTGGTGTCAATGTTAACATCATGGATTGCCAAAGACCCACCCAGGCATCTTCTCAACTGTACATTAGTAGTAGTAGTAGTAGTAGGCTAGTAGTAGTAGTAGGCCTATAGTGCTCCATAAAATGTCCATAGACACCACAAATTGTAGTGTACAAACAATGTACACTGCAGTTTCTCCAGTGTATCACCATTTATTGCAAGGTGAACGAACTGAAGAAGACAATCAGACATTCTTTCATGAACATGTTATCCTCTAAATTTCAGCTAGGGTTAGAGTTATCTTATTTCTGAGAACATGTAGTTTTACTTTTTACTCAGTTTTACTTTTGATTACTGGTTACTTTCTGTAGGCTAGGCCTATACATTTGTGTAGGCCCACATTAAGGGAAATCAAGAAAACAAAGTATACGTTCATAAAATATCACTTTTGTTGTCTTGTAAAAACATTTTGATAATTCTAACAAAGGTGAGCAGTCCCATTGCGATGTTAGCATTTCCATGTTGCTAAGCTAGTGCTTCCGATGTGGAATGATTTGGAATGTAGCGTCTAGCTATAATCAGTTAGTGCCTGATTCCCTAAATATTCAATAGATTTTTCTTTAGTAAGTGAGTGAGTGAGTCAGTCAGTCAGTGGACCTACCAAACATAGCCTACTGTAGCTTCTGTGTTTTGCATCTCGTGTCACAGGTTGGCATGGCTCCACTTTGCCCCTGGGCTAACAGTCAGACTCCCTGTTACTGCGAATGGCTCAGCCCGTTCACTCTCCGTCTCATTTGCCCCCATCACATCCAAATCCAACAGCACCTGAGAAGGAGAGGACACTCACCTATCAGCCTTGGCATGTAAGACTTTGGACAGGCAAACAATAAGCATACAACATGCCCCAAGGAGGGTAAAACAGAGAGAGAGAGAGAGAGAGAGAGAGAGAGAGAGAGAGAGAAAGAGGAAGGGATATTGGGTAAACAGTTTGTGGCCACTTTGATGTGCTTCCCTGGCTCCATAATTTGAGGTGTGGTTCCACGTCGACTTTTATCTATCTCGCTCAGCTTTCCTTGGAGAGTTGCCAATACCCACAGGGCATTTATCAGCTTGGCCCCCCCTCTCAATCTCCATCGTTCGCCCGCCCGCTCCACAATCAGGAACTTGTTTATTTATTTTCCAAAACACCATTTTTGGCACCACTGTCCGTCTGCAAGGTACTGGCTGACTTACAAGATGGTAGTGCGAGTGAAGAGCAGGCAAGTCTTTCCCCCCACCCTTCAAAGTGATACAAGTGCGTACAGGAGTCGGCTGTCATAACTCCATTATAAATGATAGTCACCTAGGCAGAGTGCCCTCCAAGTTTTGATAAAAGTCCATTATTAAGAGCTCTGTCAGCGGTGGCACATTATCACTTGACTGGTCGCACAGAGATTGTATTATTGAAATATCACTCTGGGCCAGGAATTTCAGTAAAGGTTAGTGGACATTAGTTTTGGTACACAATGCAGGTCAATACATTTGAGATACTTCAGCAGTTCATGAATTTCTGTATTAAATATACAATAACTAGTATCTGTAAGGCTCATTTTCAATAGCCTACATATATTCAGCTATAAAGCCATCATCACAACACAACAACCGTGCATAATGGCTGTGTGTGTGGACATATGTGCGTATGTGTTTTTATGTCTGTGTCTATGCCTTGCTATTTTTGTTTACAATTAAGGAAACCTTAAGAACGTGCTCTAACAAAGACTGCTAATAATGTTACACATTCCATAACACAGGCACTGATTGTGAAAGGCCAAAAAAAAAAAGTTCTCAGCTATGGACTTCTTTGGAAAAAAGGAGTTACATTGATTGACACACCGAATGGCTGTCAGGACAAGTTTCAGTGTGTTTCTCTCTAGGCAGAGATATGTCGCAATATTACTGAGCCATAGGCCCACTAGCTCTTTGTATATACCTGTCTGCTTGGCTGTCTTGGTGAATCAGTAGTAGCGAGAACAGTGATGGCTTAAAATAGATAAGACAAATTTCACTGACTGCTCAATGCTTTGCCTCGACCAATATGGCTGCCAGGAGAAGGAGATAACTGCTGTCAACACTACGGGTAAAGATCAATTTAGTAACAGTTCACCACTAAATGCTGAAATGCTGGTGGAGGGTTAGCAGCATTCCAAGTGCATTTGTACTCCAGCCAAAAAATATGTTGACACACCCACATGTTCCTCATACATGCATGTACACACACAATAACACACATGTTCACGCTCACACACACACACACACACACACACACACACATATACACCTGTCCACAAACACCAGGCTCTTGTGAGTACATTACATGTTGCTCTTGCATCTTTTGTGACTGTAGTGTTGCTGATGTTCTCAGTCAACATGTCATTCATAACTCTCCCTCCTCCTCCTCCTCCTCCTGTGGTCAGGGCTGGTGACGAGCACCAGGTTCAGCCTACACCTCCTTCACATGGGAAGAGCTGTGCAGAGCACGGAGCTGAACACACACACACACACACACACACACACACACGTAAAGTGAAAACAGTTGACAAAACCCAAAGGGTTTCATCAGGTGTTGAGAAGTTTGCGTGATGTGGCCGACGACTTCTGAGAGATGGGGACCTTGTGAGAGATGCTGGGGCAAGCGGCGGTCAAGACGCCCACACAGGCTTCTGAGACGACCAATCTAAACACGATTAATCATGAACCCTCCCGGCACATGTGTGGGGGTGTCATCAAGCACAGAGGAGGACCTCACTCGGCCTGTTTTTTTGTTGCGTGAAAGCTGATGAAACGTGTGGGAATACCACAATACAAATAAGATCTGAGGGACACTTCATTGGAAAGGTTTCACGGCAAGTGTTTGTGCAATCATTTGTCAATCATCTATGAGTAAGAGTTGCAAAACAGAGTTTATGCTTTAGTTCAAAGTTAACTTGGCTCAAAAAATGCCATTTAAAAAAAAAGGTGTAAAAGAAAACCCTCTCTGGTATTCACAGACACAGAGTCCCTTTGCTGTGCATGATTCCGTGGGTCAGTGTGTATATGTAGCCTAGCCAGCTGGCTAGCCGGAGAGGGCTTGTGTGTACAAAGCTGAAGTATGAAGTCATCTGATACACACGGTCATCAAGTGACTGGCATTGTGCCATGTTTATACCATGTTTAGGTAGGTTCCATGACGAGCGGAGTGTTAAGTGAAGTGTTCCCACAAACGTTTACGTCTGTAATTGTTTATGTGAGGATTACAAAAAGCTGAGGTAAGAACTTGTCATCAAAGGGCACTAACAGACAATAAGGACCAGCCCCAGTTGACACAAACACACAGGGTTCTTGTGCAAGATCTTCTATTTCTTGTCAGTCTGATCCATTGCGGTAGATTTTATTTTATGTCTTATTTATCGTTTTTCTTTTTTTTGTTCTTCGTTTTAAGTGGGGCCATGCAGTCAGGGTGCTAATCTAATAGTCTGTCTGCTAGAGTGTGGGAGTCGGAGGATCACTTCTCACTGAGCCTATCACTTTCCACAGTTTTCCGGAAAGCCAGGGCAGGCATCCAGGAATCCAGTAATGTACTGTAGGTCATGTGATGTGGCTTAAAAGCTTGGACGACATTGCCGAACATCATTTAAGAATTAGGATACTTTTGCAATGATTTTTGTCAAAGGTCTCAACTGTGAAATGATTTTGTTTGAATAGCTTCTAAATACCAGAACAACGTGGGAAACAATTCTAAATATGCTTGTTTACACAAATGCTTAGATAACAGATTAAATACACACACAGACAGACGTGTACACACAGACACACCCATGCTGCCTTTGAATAAACACAAATGTAAGCAAACCTTACTTACACACTCACACAAGAGTATATTTTGTAACGGTAAAGATGATACTTTACAACAACAATCTCCAATGAAAATGTATGACCATGTATGAACCAATCAATTCCCCGCATCATAGTGTGTAGCAATTGTGGTGCAATACCCCTTAACACCAGAGGTTGTGCTGATGAGGGTTCACTCAGCCTCAGTGACAAAAGCTTTACTGTATGTTTCACATAAACAGATAAAAAGGATGCCATCATCAAGTCCATTAAATGCTGCTATTTCAGATGTGTTCTCAGATCAAAATTCTCTGTTGAATTTGAGTTGAGGCATGAATGTTAAGGTTTCCATGCGTGCAGTAGTAGAGCAGAGGGCTACACCCATCTCAAGAGCACACACATTATTCATCATTTAAACATTTAGCAGCTGCTTTTATCTGAGGGAACTAACAGTATTGGACAGTTATACATAAGTGTCCTCCATTGGTATCAACACACTGGAATTATTACCACCTGGTTTGATTGAGTTAACTGCCCATGATGGCGGTCTCAATAATGCACATGGTCCTGCCATTGCTTGGAGTTGTACCAGCTAAGTAAAAGGAAAGATCTAGTTTAGATCTCTCACAGTGTTACTGGAGATTGGAACCAGTATTTGGAGGGTTAGCTTCAGCCAGTTAGCACTACAGCTAGCCGCCACCATCTTTAAAAATGTTGCCTGACATGTGCCCAGTTCTGGCACCATTTACACAAACAAGCCAATTAAGGTGCCACTTTTCCGATGGCCACACATTATGCCATTGGTGTGGATTGGTGATTGAGCTGGCAATTTCCTGTTAGGAGGATCAACCAATTTCCACCCAGCAGGAAATTGCCAGTTCAACTACCACTTTGCAGATACGACATACAGGTGTATCCATACAGTAACATGGCACCTAATTGGCCAACTCTACATGGTGCTGGAAAGTCCCATGAAACGGCATTGTAAAAAGATGGATGCAGAGAATTTCAAACTTATTTGGCTGAAATAGCTAGCCTAGCATGGGCCATTGAAATGAATGGAGGTGGTAGGCTACTCCCCCCCTCTTTCAAGTTCTATATAATACCTCCTTGATCGAAATACACGTTTTAAGCAGAGAACACCAACTCCTGCCATCCAACAGACATTTTAGACTTCTCTCCTTTAAACAGACTTAAGAATACCTTTACATCAGTCAATTTTACTAAACTAACTGAATAAGACCAGGAGTCTAAGCTAATATTAACCCAGGGTTAAGGTTATGCTTTTTGTAATATGCTGTGGCCTACATCTATGTTGATGCTATTTTTGTAATGTATGTGAACATTTGGGTTGCTGGATTGTAAAAATATATTTCTCTTCACTACTGTAACTTTTTCCTTGAACAGGCTGCCTATGGATGCAAAGCATAATAAATAATAATATATTATGTTGAATCATGTAATGGTGCCAAGTCCATTTTTTGCATATGGAAATGTGTGTGCCAAACTCTCTGGTAAGCCACCAAACACCATAGCCTCAACACTATGACCACTCCTGTGACATTTGCATCCAGTTTACATGGCTGACATCAAGACGCCAGTCATGGAGAACGGCGGTTTGGGGTGGCAATCCACTTCATGTGATTATACTGATAACACGCACACAAATCAAACGTCCTTAAAACATCACATACAAAAGGCACAGTTGTTATGCTCATAGTTATGATTTAGGGTTTAAAGTATTTTATATTAAAGGTGCTCTAAGCGATGTTGGGTAACGTCACTTCTGTTGACGTTCAAACAAAACAGAGAGCTAGCTCTCCCTTCCCACCCTCTCCCTCCTGTGCAACTAAAACTCTCCTGAACGCGCGCCTATTCGGTGAATGGCTGGAAAAGTTTATGTTTCATGGTCCAGGCTGCACCAGGCTGTTTTAGTTGCGGTTTTTGGAGCCTGGGCTGTCTACAGAGACCGCTTTTTTTAACAGTGTATTCAGGGGACAGGCAGCCTGCAGATTGTGAGGAGATGTTTGCTGTATGTGACAAAAAATGTTTTAGCTTAGAAACCGTGTAACATCGCTTCGAGCGCCTTTAATGCAATTCAATGTAAATCATAGGAGTTGGTTGCTGGTGTGATGCTTTATTATAGTGAATTGGTGCACAAACATATGGGATTGTTCCTATCAAACTATGTAAAGAAGTAATTCAGTTGGATGTAGAATAGTCTGAATAGTCTTATAAGTTTGTCTTATAACTTCATTTGGTTCAACTCTTTGTTTGCAGTGTGTTAAAGTGAAGGTGTGAATCCACTGGCTGCCGTGGATGTGCTCTGTGTGAGCGGAGCTGGGGCTGGGGCTGGTGCTGTGGGTTGTGGTGAGCATTTGGTGGATGCTGGCGTGAGGTGTGTGGAGTGGTGTGGGGGTCGCAGAGGGGGAGAAGTGTGAAATATGCAGCTGTTGTGAGGGGCATTGCAGAGAGGTGGGAGGTGTGGTCAGATCGTCTAGAGTTGGCTTTCCTCAGTCCAGTTTGGTGTGGGGGGTGTAATGGTTTCATTCTTGGCACAAGCATGTGTGGAAATAGAAAAGAGAAAGGACAAACATGGCAGGCTAACACCTCTGAAGTTCATATAGGGTTGAGCTCTGTTTAAATCTACACATTTCCAAGGTTATGTAAAATATGATTTGCTCATCTAACACCAAATTAAATATTGATTAAAGTATTTGCTTAGAAAAACACATGTTGGAAAGCAATTACTGAAAACATGTTTTAAGACTGTGAACACAGTACAGCACTATGGAGCTGGACCGTGGAACTGTATTTCTGCATTCTGAGAAGGAATAAAAGCTCTTAGTGCGATGACATGAAAAGTATACAGTGCTTCAATCGATAATGAAGAGTTTTCACAATGTTATTATATATCATTATCATGCAAAAGCATGTGAATGACAATCCAATCATACGACATGTTCCTATAATAGTGTCATTTTTTGGTACAAGATTACTCATCCCACTAAGAACAGGATTGTTAACACTGGATAACACTGTTAAACTGTTACAAAGCAACACTATGTACTTCCTTTTATCTTAAAATAATGTCTCCAAGCTCATTTTCATCACACACTGACTTACAACATGGAGAATAGCCTCTCCAATAACGTGGAGTTGTGTCTGGAACTGCCGGCATTGCACTATGGAGCTTTCCACTTTTATTCTATCATAACCAGTGTGTTGAAAACCAACGAAAGGAGTCATGTTCCTGTCCTGTAAAACAAACTTCAACGGAGATTATCTAAATCATACATGTTTGGTGTATGAATGTAGCCTCTATTCCATTGCACTTCACTTCAGAGGCTACACAATTTCTGAACCCGCTGTTCCATTCCAGCTGTTCTTGTCATGCCCATTTTGTTTGTCTTTCACTGTCTCATATGGTCACACAGTATGTGTATGCGTGTATGCATGCGGATGCACGGGTGTGTGTGCTTGCTTGTGTGTGTGTGAGTTGGTCTGTGTGTGTGTGTGTGTATGTGTGTGTGTGTGTGTGTGTGTGTGTGTGTGTGCGAGAAAAAGCGAGGGGGTGTTTATCTGAAAATGTGAGCACGAAATGGGATGGTCTTGTATGAATTTCATCACCAAATCCACTAAATGTAAACTCAATGTCAGTGTGCCCTTAGTAACAGTGTGAACGTATATATTTAAAATCCACGGGGCTTGCTCTGTGGCGGTGGAGGCTGCAGACCCCCGGCTTGCTTGCACCACATCTGGCTGCAGTTAAGATGTTATCCACTGTTTACTGCAAGAGAGTGGCAGAGGAAAGCTGCACCCTCTGCAGCATACACTAACCTTGGTGATGATTGGATGCTGTGAATGATGTTAAGACCAAAGCACATTTCTCCTATACAAAGGTATTAACACTGTGAAAACAAAACATTGCAAAAGTTTGTATCCAGTCTTACTGGTCTGGTGTAAGGTTTTGGAATTATCCCCATGGTTCTGTGGTGTACTGACCTCTGGACTTAACTGAGAGCTTCAATTTATAATGATATATGCTCTCGACCATTGAACAGCTGAAGCAGAACAAAACGTCTTAAGAAACCAGCTGGGATGCCCACAAAATGAGCCCATGTAGGGGGGGGGGGGGGGCTGTGGCGCAACTGGTTACAGCGGCCATACCATATTCTGGTCCACCTGCCCACGGGGACCTTAGTTCGAGTACGGCCTGGGTCATTTCCTGTCACTCTCTCCACTGTCCTGTCAGATGACAGCCAAAACACCACCCCCCCCCCTCCCTCCAAACTGGGCTATGCTAGTGCTTACCCTTTATGGACCTGACTGCATCTCCACCCATGACCTAGATAGATAGATAGATAGATAGATAAATAGATAGATAGATAGATAGATAGATAGATACTTTATTGATCCCCAAGGGGAAATTCAATGAGGACCTCTCCTGAGACCAAATCCTGGGGCAGGATTTGTTTCCCACAGCCTTCTCAACGCTACGTCACTTGTAGATACACCTTAATATATACCTAACATTTCCGAGGCCTTTCCCAGGATCTCATTAACTTTATGGGGTGGTGGGAGCATAGTGGTCATGGAGCTGGGCTAGCATGCAGTAGCCTGATTTTGTGGGTTTATTTCCCCGCTTCCACCATTGTGCCCTTGAGCAAGGCACGCATCCCTGAGTTGCTCTGGGGAGAATGGAACCTTGTAATATAGCTGACATAACTCGCTTTGGATAAAAGTGAGTAAAAGCAAAACAAAATAAATAAATATAACAATTATACAAATACCTTCTCTAAGCTTTAAGAGCTTATGGACAGTTTTCCAGTGTCTGAATATATGCTCTGAGGGTGACACAAGCTGCAGAAAGATGTGCAATGCATTATACTGTGCAAGTAGCCTAATCATTACACAACTATAATAAAATGCTTTGGCATTAAATAGCCATTGATTTTAATCCCATATGGAATACAAAACCATCCTTATTTATACTTTTGTTTTAACTTGCAAGCTATTAATAGTTGATGCTATTTTTCATTGAACACCTGCTCTATATCTGTAAGACACTTTGGTTAGAAATGTCTGCTAGTTCATAAATTTGAATCACAGAGTATGCAGTGAGGTAACACACTGTAACTGTAAAGAACTTTAATTTTGCCCTACATGCCTTACATTTGATGTTTATCATGCATTGTGTTAATATTGTCTGAATTGAAACATTGCATGTTTAACATGTATTGTGTTAATATTGTATGATTTTATTTATTATATTTTCAAAATCTATGGTGAGACACTAAAGGGTAAAAACTATAAATAGCCAGTGCACTAATGGCGCGGACCAAAACATAATTTGTATGCTGCGCTGCGCATTTTTGTGGTTCAGATATGTTCTCAGCCAATGTTTACTCAGAAACATTTATTTCTCCTCCTTTCCACTTATCCTAGCACCAATGAACCAGCAGATAGGAGGGACTGTGTGTGAGAACAACACAAATTCAGTGAGAGGATTTCTATGATATGCCTGTTCCTCTACTTCACCACTAGGTGGGTGGGGTGGAATTTACAAACGGCTTTAGCTTCGTTTGATCAATTTGGGAAAGCCAAAAATGCACCTAAAATATCAAGAGAAAACTTAACATTAGTGATTAATTTGTTTATTTGGGAAACATGGAGATTTGGATATAAACAGCCATTCCTAGACTATGCTACTATTCAAAATAATAGTGTCATGACAGCACACAACTGTTTGGCCTGACAATTCGTAAATCGATTGAAAGAGCGTTTTGCGAATTCTTAGTCAACATTATTGCATCCATCTCTCGTTTTTCTCATTTCAATTCAAATGTGTGAAACTTGCAAAAACTATCAAAAGGGCAAAGGTGTGTGGTAAACCATTTCTACAGGTAGGCTAATGTATGAAAGAACCAATTTATTCGTGTGCGTCAAAAACGCATTTTCATTCAGAAATGACTCAGATGCCAGGAATAAAGTTCGTTTTTCCTTTTGCCTGGCTGGATGGATTATACTGTCACCACAAATCAACAAGTCTATTCGCATATAGATGTAGCTTTTTAAATAGTTGAATAAACAATCTTATGAACTGAACCTTTCATCATACAACTTTTATACAACTATTCTTTTGTATAATTGTTTTACTGCTTCTTTGGCTAGGTCAATTGCTTTTGCATTACACTACAGTTGCCACCACCTTAATGAACGGACCAGGAAATGAATACAGGTAAAATGGTTTGTAGAAAAAGCTAGACTACTTTCTTCTAGATAAACTCCTTTCGATCCTCTCCGAAAAAAATGGAGGAGATTATGTATAACGAAATTTCTGGACGTTACCCCTAGGTGGCTTGTAGAACGCGTAGTGTAGCTAGCTCATTTTGTCCTTTCTCGGATAGTGTGGATTTGGTGGATTAAAGGGAAACGTCCTAAGAAAACTGATATCTTCCGCATTTAAAAGATGTATTCTTAATTTCTGTGATCCATCTGATTCATATGGTCTATTATATTGTAGAAGAAGCTAACTGACACTAACTAACACCAAGTATCCATAAAATCTGCATAAAACAGCCTCTACACAAACATAATACATAAGCATACATGTATACATTATACATTGTAGCATATATATTCTATCAAATTCAGTAACATTTTCCCCAAGATCCATTAAGGTCTAGGCCTACACTTGTACCATCATTGGTTGATCAGAGTGTAATTGCCGCATTGCCTATGCAATAGATTTCGGTATTTCTGCGCTCCACAGATCTCCATGGGCAGCAATCTTGAAAAGAGTAGGCCTACGACTTAATCACATTTGTCCATCAATAATTAGGCTGTATATATATGTGAATATCTGATATGTACATTAGGCTGTAGCCTACATATCGGTAACACCTATCCCCAAAATAAAGATATTCGTTAAGAATATGATATCGCCATACAGTGCTGCATACCGGATTAATGTTCTTTAGTTTGTGGCGAAACACTGCTATAATGTGAACGAACGAAGATATCCCATGTCACTCGGAGGAGGGGCTTGGGTGAAGGGTCAAAGTTCTCTCCTCTCTGTTTATGTTAAATGGCCTGTATACGAAAAATGTCTCTTTCCCTGTAAAAGAATAATAAAGCACGCTCGAGATATCTAACACGATCGGCTATGGTGATATTTTGAATTCAGATTAAACTCGATTAAATGATATAACCCATATTTTATTATTTGTGGCATTATAATAATGGTGGACACAAAGCAGGATAGGCTACTGATGCTATTGAGCTGCCTAAATTTGATTGGGAGGAAGACTTGCATTTTAGAGGGCGCTTGACAAAGAAAACATAGTCACCAAGGGAAAATAACAAACTCCTTGGTTTGAACTTTTGCCCGAGAGACCATTCCTTTCCTAGTGACACTAGCCAACCTTAAACAGCCTGACAAGTTACAAATGACTGTGGGCGTCATATTGTTAACCACTCTTGTCAGCCATGTAGCATCAAGCAAATATGTAAGAGCATGTCGTGTTCTCCTCCTTTGAGCGTGGGCTTCCTCATGAAGAGGACTACTTTCGTAGCCATTGTCACTTCAATTAATAATTAGCTGCTCCGTTTCTTCACTACCATGTAATCCGCCAACGCATGTCAAACCACCAGTCCTCCATCATTATCAACCTTGTAGACTACTGCTGTAGACATGAGACGGAAATGTCCTTTTTATTTCATAAACTTAACATTGTTAGGTTGAATTTCGAAAATGAAATTTAACTGGCAAGCTTTCAATGTAAATTACGGTCCAATCGGCCAAAATCAATACAAGAAGTTGGCCTCAGCACCTCGTCAGGTTACATCACAGCACACTATTTCATCAGAGCACACACTGCTACGTGACAAAAAAATATGTCATTTTCTTCACCAATGTCTTGGGATTAGCAGAAGGCTTGCTGTCTGCTTAATTTGGTTTCTGTAACAGATCTGTCTACTGATTCAATTAGATGCGCCCAATGCAGACCAGGAACCCAGATCCGAACGGTTGCATTAGCCTCTTTTCGAGTGTTAAACAGATTTCAGCCAGGAATACTGGTATTGTGCATAAAGTCTCCAGTGGGTTAAAAATACACACTGTGCTTTAAATATTCATTTTTCAACGACACGGCCTAACAGTTAGAGAAGGTGAGTTGGAATTCTCTAAGTTTTAATATTTTACCAAGTTAGGTAAAGTAGTGTGCAAAGTAAAGAGAGAATAGAGAGTGGAAACTTCCATGCAAGATCTTTCAGACCACTGTTTCTTTATTTCTTTCTTCGCTGTTAGGGAGAGCCTTTTTTACAGGGCTTGACATATTCGTGCTGTTATCAGATTGATGGGCTAGTTTGATTGAAGTGGCTTTGTCATGCAAATGTCAGACGCGTGATGGATGGTCGCGGTGCGCTGACAAACTTCTGGACGTCCCTTCACTATTGGCGCCGTGACGGGTCACGTGACGAGCAGCTGAGGTAAAACTGTGTTATAGGGAAGCACGGTCAGAATACTTAAGAGGTAAGCATTTTTTTCCTCTCTTCCGTATGACATACTGTCGAGAGATTGCAGGGCAGGAAGCTTTCCCCACAACGCAGGTTGACCCTCCGTCATCAATTGCGCATGGACAATTCCAGAATGAACTCTTACTTGGAGTACACAATTTGTAACCGTGGGACGAACGCCTACTCGCCCAAATCTGGATTCCACCACTTGGATCAAGGGTATTCGGGCCCTTTCCCCACGGGTAACGGCACTACAAATGACAGCTTCACCCCTGATGGACGACATTTCGTGGGGAGCAGCAGTTCAGCAGCGGCCTCCCAACATCAGCACCAGAACAGCGGTTATGCGCATCACCAACCTCAGACTCATCACACGTCTATAGGCCTACCTTACAGTGGCACCGCTGCCACCGGTTATGGACCGCAGTCGTGCGCCAGTCAGGACTATGGACATCATCAGTACTACATAAACCATGAGCAGGACGCAATGTACTATCAATCACAAGGCTTCACCGCTCCCAATGTCGGACCAAACTACGGATCGCTAGCCGGTGCTTACTGTGGAGCGCAGGGGGCCGTTCCTTCAGCCCCTTATCAACATCACAGCTGCGAGGGTCAAGACCATCAGCGGGGTTATTTACAAGGCACATATGCAGACATATCGGTCTCTCAGGGCAGAGAAAGCGTAACAGATCAGAAACAAGCAGGGAAGACTTTTGACTGGATGAAAGTCAAAAGGAACCCTCCGAAAACAGGTGAGTTTGTGTAACTGTTTACCATTCACATGTTGTAAGGTTAAATTATCTTTCAATTGTGTGTTATCTGCACCATGACGTTCATCGCGCGTTTCCATCGAATATTTCCAGAGTTGCTCCAGAGCACTCTGAAACAGAGGAAATACCGTATATCTCTGAGGCACAACATATGGTACTTACTTCGACTGGCCCCGAAACAGTGTGATATCTCAACCCAGACGCGCCTTGCGGAGAGTTGGCCTGCAAACATCCAGCTCTCCTCTCCCCTACCCCCTTGCACTAATGCATCGAGCAGACGTGCTTTCTTTCTCCATAGGAAATGCCCCAGCCCTGTTATCTTTAACTTCTACAAGGTCTCCCTGGGCTGCATTCGTTTTTTGGCCCCCATTGTATTCACAGTCTTTCCTTCCTTGTCAAGTCACTCGAAGGATTGTGCTATACGTTGGTAGCCTACTACGGAATTACTCTCGAATGCCAAGTATATACTTTGTTTTAAATCCCAAATCAAAAGTGATCTCACATCCCATACACTCATAAAAGCCTGAGAGGGGAATGCAATGGAATTGTATCACGGTGAATGCCTTGATATCTTCCACATACTCTGAGTGGTATTATAGTGGGAAGTGCTGAGTTTAGAGTGTTTGCACATGATAGCCTGTTGAACCATGGTGTTTGTGAACATCATTTTCTGATAAGACATTTATAGGTGAAATATTTTCCACAGGCTTACAGTGAACTCATGGTTTTAAAGTCATATTATCACCAACATGATTTGCTTTATTGCGCTTAAGACGGACAATAAAAAGGCTGTGAAGATCAGTTCTAACTCTTGTCCATGTCATGTCACTTATCCATGCCAAATCCCTTGTCTGACACCGTCTATTTTTCACGCAGCAAAAGTGACAGATTACGGACTGGGCCCACAGAGCACCATCCGGACCAACTTCACAACGAAGCAGCTGACGGAGCTCGAGAAGGAGTTTCATTTCAGCAAGTACCTCACGAGAGCGCGGCGCGTGGAGATAGCCGCCACGCTCGAGCTGAACGAGACCCAGGTGAAGATCTGGTTTCAGAACAGACGGATGAAGCAG
This sequence comes from Alosa pseudoharengus, assembly GCF_046254945.1. NCBI lineage: Eukaryota > Metazoa > Chordata > Actinopteri > Clupeiformes > Clupeidae > Alosa > Alosa pseudoharengus. The sequence continues at coordinate 40,977,672 of NW_027468774.1, forward strand.
AAGAAGCGCGAGAAAGAAGGCCTTGCTCCTGCCACGAGCGCAACCAAGGATTTCGAGGAGAACTCTGACCATTCCACCTCCACGTCCCCCGGGGCGTCACCGAGCTCCGAGACTTAATGGGTCAAATGAGACGGAACTTGTGGCACTGAATCACCACGTAATAAATTATTATGAGGTTAAAAATATAAGTAGGGTCGAACAGGAAACATATAGCTACCCATCTTATGCAATACTTATGTAGAGGGATTGTGCTGCAAATTGTTTTGCAGCTCCTGCTCCAGTTAATCACTTGATGTGAGCTCCTGTAGATTTCTAACTGATGATGCGTGATGGGCATCCATTTTGTACGGAAAATTGTACTTTCATAGTCAATGTACAGGGTCTTCATGCAATGCACTTTCACATGTTTACTAATATCGAAGTGAGCCTTTAATTGACATTACAGGGAGCCTTCTGGCATAAAACGATATTGTTTTATAGAACGTATTTTAGTTTTCTTGTTTTAATGTCTTAGCTTGTTTGGTCTGTGTAACACTGGCAATTTTCACTCTTAAATTGATATGTTTATTTTTTTGTCCCACGGTTCGCTTGAAACCCTTTGCACTACGGTTACAGGGTATTGTCTTATAACGTTGGTTATCTAAATGTACTGTTATACAGACCACGGTCAGATTTGTACTTTTTTATAAGAGAGATCACAATTAAATTCAAATAAATAATTCTTTAAAATGATTTGTAAATGTGAAACAAAGAATAACTTGCATATAGGATATTTGATTGTCGTTATGGATGGGTAGGCCTAGCTATTTATTTCTGTTATCTGTTAGAGAGTAAAGCTCAGGAAAATGTAGGCTATCATGCAATGTTTATGCACCTGTTCCTGTGAAAGGATCTGGTTTTCAAAATGCGTTAGCTAATTGGTGAGCTGAAGTATGGCAGCACAGTGTTTTAGTAGGCTATGCCCCAGTTTGTTTTATTGGTTTGGGACAATTGAATGTATTTCTTAGAATCTGTTCACAGGCGAACTGAGTTTTATTAGTTGTCTGTGTGTCTTATTCTGAAACCCCTACAAGTCTCAATTATGTCTCATCTTTGCAACTACCTCAAATAAAGTTACATTTTTACAACGTCAGTGTGTGAAAGTAAGTTCTCCAGACACAATTTGCCATTTTATTTTCTGGTTAATTTCTGTGTTGAGACTGATAGGGTAGGCTATATTTCACTAGCCAGCAAAAGTCTTACTGTAACGGGACATTTACTATGATACATTTAGATAATCTACAACCAAGGAATGTAGGCTGCTCGCTATCTGTCCATGTTGCACTAAGCAAACCCCACACTTTTTCAAAAAACACATAAATCTGCCACGGACGTTCACTGGGGGGAATCCCTGTCTTTACTAGGTCCGATTTCACCCCAGCACTCCGGAAAGAGCGACCACCAGCCAGCGAATTAAGCCTGGCTGTGCGAGGAGCGTGGAATGCAGCCGAGATTTCTAGTGACTGGCGCTGACCTTTTTACCTCGCTACGCCTCTGGGATATCTAAACATATAAACAGACTCCGTTACCCACCTTCACTGGTGGTGTGGAGGTCTGTACATATTTGGCAAAAAAGGTCTAAATCGAATGGAAAAACACATGCAAACAAAACCACACTGCCACTCTGTCACTAGCAGGTGTGGAAATGGTATTTAAACATTTTATTTGCATGGCAAATACAGTTGAGACAAACAATTGGTAATAAAGAATTGAAATAGTATTTATAGAACATAAACATAAAAACATTACTTGGAAACCTATGTCACGTGAATATTCTGACTGTGTACCAAATATATGATTAATTTGCACTAAATCAAGTAGCCCATAATGTTTTACTATTTGAAAATTTAGCAACCTTCCAACACCTTCAAAATGTATAACTTGCATTAGCTACAGTGAGAATTGTTTCATGGGGGGACTTTGACCACATTCACGGTTGCTATTAATAATTTAAATAAAATCAGTGGCCAATTATCCGACAGACTTAGTCTCAGTGAAGATGTTAAAACAACATCGTCACATTGCTTTGTGTATACAGGACTTTAGGTTGTGAATTATAATGTCTGAGTAAAAATGAACCTCGACTGTACACTCGTGGTTTGAAATAATCATTGTTGGAATGGTCTGCGTCTTGCCAGGATCCATTTTGGCTAGCTTACAAACCCCCATGGTCCAACAAAAGAGCACTTTTTAAGGGCCTGAGTGACGCGCCTGCTTCCCCTTGCCAGAAAGCTTCCAGAGCGGGCCAGCTACCTCACGAGCCACTGAAGCAGACATTCTACCCAGCAATAGGAACAAGTTACTTCCCCACAAGACTGATGTTGCATTTCAATTCTTGCGGTGGAGTACCGCCAAGCCTTCTCCCCAGCGTGTACACTGTTAAGGCAGAGGTCCACGAACTCCACAGATGAATGTACAAGCCAGTTTATCTTCTCCAGAGCACACACCACCGTATCACGTGGTGATTCCTGAACAATAGCCCTTTTCAAGACATGGATTTAGACCAACGGACTGGACTCCTCTCGCTGTCAAGTCTGAACTCCACACACTGTCAAAGCAGGTGTTCAATAATTATGTAATTATGGCAGGTGATCATTTTATTTAGATCTTAAGTGTTCCAGGACTTGACAAGTGATTGCTATGAATATAATAATCCAAGGACAAGAATAAAAAACGCGATATTTTCATTCTTCTGCCAGTCATGACTAAAATCACATCCCATAGCCAATATGCAAATGATATGACCAAAACAGACTAGACTACACAAACGGATCGCTTGAACCACATAACAAATCGAGTGATGCAAGTGTTTACCAAAACCGAAGATCAACCACCAAACCACCAAATAACCACACTTCAAGATGTCTCAAGCAAAGCACATGCAAGACCCACTTGTATGAAACGAGCACGGAGGTAAATTCACACACCTGTAGACAATCTGGCTATGTTGAACCTCTGCTCTTAGTTGAGAATGTTTAACCTGTTGCCTCAATATTCTCATGTTGTAGAGATGGGATGTGTTTTCCGTTTTATAGCAGGGTATAAGCATGATGAATGCGCACATTAAAAATTAAATCTAACCGGTATTATCCCATCATCATCAATAGGAGCAACTTCTTGATGGTACTTCTACGCCAACTGATCCATTCAGCTGGTGACAGGAACTCGTTGTAAACCACAATGGAAATCTTTTCGATATGTAGAGTCCTGTAAAAGTTAATTGAATGTCAAAATTGATATTTTATGAGGTTGTAGGGTATGAATGAGAATGCATTCATTTGTAATGATATACCTAATTTGGGAAATAGTTGAAACCGGGGTAGACAAGTGATTACGTCAACGTGCTACAGTTCGTCACTTGATTAATAAGTTAGTTCAAGCGTCTTAACTATGGCTCAAATGCACGACGTCGGTACATTTTTGGGAGGCTTTGATAGTTGAAGAATGCATCGCACCATAAGTCAGCGCTAACTTTAGTCGTTGTTCGGGAAACGCAAAGAGCGCTAAAACAATACATATGTATAGAGTATGCCTACAATATACCTATATCATAGCTCATGTTAACATTACAAGAAAAATGTAATGACAGTTCTCAAAACGCAGGAGCGCTAATATGGTCATATGTCCTTGCACGCTGTTTGGGCATTTGTCCTTTACCCCCAAACAGGCCTTTAAACAGCCTGGTCTATACTCCCGTCAAACTCAGGAATGAAATGACATTAGAACAGAACTTAATGAACAGCAGAGTAGATTTTGAATAACAAGTGTGCAGCTAACAAGATAAAGCACATCATGGATGACCAAAAGTAACGACACCAGGCTTCTCGTGCGCAATAGAATGTCATAGAGGTGTCCAAAAAGGTTTTTGTTACGCACTAGAAAAGTTTGCCTGCACACAGACACTTTCTTTTTTGCCCATGTCCTCATAGAAGACTTTTGTATGTCACATATGAGCAATGTAAGAGTTTACCCAGTGTTAATGGACTGGAATTGCTCCCTGAGTGTTATCTAAGTCCTCTCAGTGAATACTGAATGGAGAAATACTTTACCACAAGCAAAGTGCAGATATGAACATTATACTGTAAGTGATTTTATATCTTAAAGAGTATATAGATATGTTTACAATGGTGCCACACCACACAGCTGTTTATACACAAGGAAGCGGCTGGATACAGATCCATCTCAGATAGGGATGCATATGTATTGGTCAATGCAATATTTAAAATTAATCATGGCTGTCACTGATACTACCTGAACTGATACAGCAGAGACTGTATAGACAGCAAGGCATAATTATAACTATAATTTCCATTCTGCCAACCTATCTGCATTATAATTAATGAGTGCACAGAATTACGCACCAAAGTGCACCAAATTATATTATAATTCAGGAATAAATCAAGACAGCAATCATGGCTACAGTGTCCATTCACAAATGAATGCCTATAAAAGTTTCTATTAGGTAACAGCAGTGCACCAGGCATACATTATATATTAAAGCATTATTATTTTTGCCTTTTCTATTTTCTGTTTTTTAATGTCCACTGATGTCAAGCACTGCCTATAACGCAACTAGCTGATAAAAGAGCTCAATGATAAACGTGACGACACCAGAACGCCCCGCTGCACCTTGTTCACGCAGAGGGCTAGATTTCATTTTCATCGTTTAATGGCTGTTATCGATACACTCATAATTTTATCTGGCCTATAGCGCGGCTTCCACATCTCAGCAAATCCAAATCCTCAGTCAGCACATAAAACAGAGCCGACGAGCGCAGAAACTTCAGCCCCCTGAACTTGGGATGAGTTATGGGAAAGAAAACAGAAGTCAGGGGGTTACCCAATGAGTTCACCCTGAAAGAATCTCACCATGCTCTGCCCCCCCCCCCCCCCCACACACACACACACGCGCGCACACACACTTCCGTCCACACAGTCTCTCGGTCTCCCTTTTTCTCAAATTATAACCACCCAATTAGAGGCCGTCCATCTTTTCTTGTGCGGGAGTGCCGCAAGTGAACGCGCGCGGGTGTTGCTGAATGAGAATTGGGTTGAGTTTTTGGGTGCTGACAACAGGAGACGAGATGGATAAAGGGCATGGTTGGTCGGTGGGGTGTGGGGGTCGGGAACATTTGAGAATGAGGAAACGAGTTTGCCCATTTTTTTTGCTCTCCCCCCTCTCTCTCTCTCTCGTAGCCTCACCTCTTCTGCAAAGTTTACGCGGACTTGACAGTTCCATTTCATCCCTCGACCCTCTGACGGACTGCTTCAATATTTACACAGGCGGATAGGTTTGCCCAGGGCCCTACCTCCAACAGCCCAGCCTGCCTGCCCACTCTCCAAGCCTAGGTTCATCTAGAGTTCAGGCCCAAATTAATTCGGGAGAGGCGGGGGTCAGGCTGTCAGAAGCCGCGATGAGCTTCCATCTCTCCGGGGTCAACCGCAGGTTTCTCTCTCCAGCCTGTGCCCTGGAGCACCTCTCCAGGGCCTTCACTTTGTCCTGTCCACATTCTAGAGAGACTCACCTTCATTCCCCTCCCCCTCAGTTTTCACCCCTCTATAGTCCAGTGTCCATGTAATGTTTCGTCCGTACTGTAAATATCCGTTATGTTATTTATGTCGATGAAGAGACCCACCGTTTCGATAGCAACACCTCCCCTCACAGAGCTAACATCGTTGTTGTTGTTTTCTTTAGCCATGATCAGGTCAGGGTTCACGCTTTCAAGTGGTAATATATGCAAAAAAGACTTTCATGTCCAATAGACTAACCTATAATTAATTAGGATAAATTATGATTTGTCATTTGCAAACGGATAAACGATGATTTAGCTTGAACAATTCACGGTAAAAAATATATATATTTTTTATAGAATTGAAACTTACATATTTATACAATTATATTTATAGAGACAACTAATACAATAGTAAATACAAACAATAACTATAAAAATCGCTTATCACTTTTATTGATGCCACACAAAAGGTAAAATACAACCTAATGTTAGGGTATTTTTTTTTTTTTTTAAATGTCCACATTATAAAACTACTGCACCAATTCCTTGTGTGTGTTTTCTCCATATCTAATTTTGAAGTGAAAATATAAAACCTGTTGATCCCTAGCATCCATCACTGTCAAATTATTTTAGTTAATTAAATAAGTTAATTATATTGGGAATATTATTTCCCATGCACGCGTAAAATGAACGTAACAGGTCGGTTTTAAAAAACGTATTTGGCTCCATACGCGTCAGGTGTTTTATCAGGATATGGAGCGTTAAACTTGAAACCTATAATTTCTGTCTAAATATTTAACTCCTTCAAAAATATTGTTGCTTTCCGGGCATAATTAATTTGTTCTTCTGCGAGAGAATAGAGCTAATGTGTGTGTATATATTGCATAAAGCTTATGAGAAATAAACTAGCCTATTAATAAAAGTCGAAGCATAACATCCACGCCACCATTAATACCATGTCAAACTGAAAACATTTGAAGTCAGAAATTGACATTTTTTTCAAAATGTGTATTAAAAAAAGTTTACAAAGAATTTTACAGGCGCTATATCTATATGCATGTGTTTAGCCTCATCTATGTCCATATAGACATAATTGCTAAATAGACATAATTTATAGGCTATACATGGAAACGTTAATAAAGTTATTCATGATTAACATATTAAAATACATAAAAGTTACAGGCTACTGTTGAAATGTACTAGCTAGGCTAGCCTACTGCTAACTGTAATGGCCTAACCCATTTCCTTACACAGTTCATAAATACAGCTAAACACCTCTTATCGTCTTACCACTAGCATTTGCCCTCACGATGTGAATTCGACTAAAAAAGTGGCTTTTCCACACAATCCATCAAACTCAGGGAGGAGAAAGACTCTCTCAGCGGGCCGTCATGGTTCATACAACTGAATATGTTAAGAACCGCGGCTGAACTCTCAACGACCCCGCGGCCAAGCCTGCCTCCCAAGCCATGATAAAACGAAAATAAATTCATGAAAGCGTAGTGAAGAACTAAGGTATCCCTGTGTCATATTTTGTTCTTTAATGTTGTGGTAGATACATTTTTCCGTTTGACTATTTCAGATAAAGGCTACAAAAAGACGATCGATCACTAAAATGGTCAACTTTAGTTTTAAAAGGTGTGAAAGTATCGTGCCTCACTTTTCTCGGTAAAGAACACAACTCATTTCTGCTTTGCATCACATTCTTGGGTGAATTCAGATCAAAAGGTTATCAGTCTAGAATGCCTGACACGACTGAGGAAGGCCAGGGAAGACGTCAACCAAAGACCAGAACCACATGATGGAACTCGTAACTCAGCTCAAAGTGGACGTATCGGTCATAGGCCTACCCTGCAGACGACTGAGTCCAATAATATCATCTTCCATGTCCCCTTAGCATTACGTCTTAGCCAAAAAAAGGCCAACTACACCGTGAACTGTGAAAATGCATCAGCCACAAACATCGACTGTAATATCGATACTTCACGTCCAGATATGTCAATGTGTCGACCTAATGGAGTATTTTTTACTGGGCGCACATGATAAAGATCACATTTACGGAGTTGAATGGTCATGTTGTCATCTGTATCTTAGGCAAAGGTCTTCAGTGACGTCATGCGCCCCTAAGAGGCCAACTATGGTCACTTTAAGGTCTTTCAGAGGTACCCAAGCAATTGTTATCAGGGTGAGGCCACTGCAAAGTCACATGATATTGATATGCTATGGGTGGACAAAATGCAAGTCAAACTAGTCACAAGCAGATGAATTATCTAATAATAATAATAATAATAATAATAATAATAATAATAATAAGCTTTATTTGTATAGCACCTTTCATACACAGAATGCAGCTCAAAGTGCTTTACATTTGGAGCATGTAACACATTATCAATCACTTTATCATTATCAATCACTTTATCAATTATCAATCATTTTCTAAGTGTGTAATGACATTAAAGGAAAAATATTACAGTTTACAGTCAGATAATTCATTTTTGTAAGAGAGCGAGAGATAGAATGAGCGTGTGTGTGTAGCCAATGTGTGATACAGAGAAAGAGCAAACTGTGAAATTAGTTTCATCTGTTGGTCACCATTGACCCCATGTCCTTATTCCAGGTGGGTTTACAGATGACTTGTCCAAACCACACACACACACACACACACCTCTGTGGGTGCTGAATAAGGCTAGCTAGCACAATGGCTTGTGTTTACTTCAAGCCAACACAGCATGTGGACACTTGCCTGTTGTAGTTCAGAGGGAGAATTAGCAGCTGAAAGCTATGAGGGTAAACAGCTCTGTGACCCCTGGACAAACCCGACTCAACCTCACAGCAACCAAAGAAACCACAACGGTCGCTAATGAGAGGAAGACAAGAATAACCTGATGAACCACCAAATGTACCACCTCAATTATAACAGAACAAGTCTGTGCGTCATCACACTAAAGTGTATTTCTTTAAATTCCAATTAAATGTCCTTGTGCGCCTCGGTAAATTCATGGCTTATGGTATCTTGAAGGCCACAGCATTTAAAACCTGCATTGTGGACATGATTCTCTTAACTGAGTGTAATCTGAACTGTATATTAATCACAATAGAATCCCATTTGGTGAAATTGCATATTGATTATGATCACACTGACTGCTGTGGTTTGTGCACGATCCCAGGGTTGTTTAGGAGTCAGGAGACAACATTCTGGAATGGAGAAGGCTTGCCTGCTGCTTGCTGATGGCTGCTTGTCAATTGCCAGCGTACAGAGAAAGGTTGCTTTGGGGTCTATTTTCTCTCTCCCTCTCCTTCCCTCTTTCTCTCGGTCTCCACACGGTCTGGGATTCCCTAACCACAGACATTCTCGTTGCTCTTTCCTCTATCACTCTCACCATAGAAAATCGACCCCAGGAGTTGTTCAGTAAGTGACAGGATGAGAAAGAGTGAGAAAGATTTGGGAACAGATGCAAATTAAATGCTGCACATTCCGATGAAATATGTGCACATCTAAGCATAGCATACACACACACACACACACACACACACACACCATCTCTCTCATACTGTGTCTTTGATCTTAGCTTTCCTCCTTATCCTGCCATTCTTTCTTCAATCCTCCATAAAGCGTAAGCTTGCACGCATACACATAAGACACATGCTGGCAAAAAGTCACACACATGCCTGTTATTCCTTCTGATGCGTTCGCATGCATGCACTCTGCGAGAACGGAAAACACTGACATGTACACACATATCAAATATAACACACGCACATATAAAATCTACATCCTATTCTGTTTTATTTGTTTTTATCCTGTCCTATATTGTATGTCTATTTATTTGTATGTGTGTATGTATGTATGTATGTCAAAGGGAGGGCTAAACAGCTTGCAAAGTACTGTGCCATCTCTGCTATTATTGGCAGCCGCGACATATGGCGGAGACGTTGCTACTTATACCCTTAAGAACTGAGTATTGTGCTTGTTAAGTTATATATCACTTAAGTTAAGTGATATTGTGAATACCTGGTGCATGCTACTGGTCCATAGGTTTGCATATGTATTGTACTGCATTCTTAATATTTGTGTCCCTGTACCATTTTCTTCATGTGGACATAAATAAATGGTTAATATGTGTATTTTTCTGCCTTGACTGACATTGCAATTTCATTGTACTGACTGCTCTGTGTGATGATGACCGTAAACTGAACTCAACTGAACTGAACCAGAGACTTTGTAATGAGGAGACACAGCACTCAAAGAATATCCCATAGAAATATATGGGGTTAGTTCCTAACGCAAACATGGCAGTCGTCTACACATATTCCGCCCCTTCCGCCACCAAAAGTTGACATTTGAATACATTGTGCCAATCATGTGGTATGTTGCGAATACATCGTGCCAATCATGTGTTGTGATCTCGCAGCTGGAGCGAAGTTGGTGTCGTGAATCCTTTTGCAGGCGCATTTCTGCCCAAAAAGACGCCCGATAAGTGCCCAAAATGCGTTGCAATATGGCCGCCAAGTGGAGGGACTTGCCTAAAAGGACTCTGACTGAACTGAACTGATACACACACACACTCACATGCACACACATATAAAGACGCATGCTGGGTGTTAATGGCCATAACGGTGTACAGTGCATGTGTACACCCACAACCACACACCCACACGAGTACAGTTAACGGGTGTTAACTGTACTCACAGCTCAAGGCCAGGCGCTGCTGGTTGGGCTGTAATGTGTGGTGTGGTGAAACCTATCCACGGGAGCTGTCAGCTTTCTCAAGGATATCACTGTCAATAAACAATATACTCCCTGCTATTACACACCCGGCCAGACACCCTACACCACCTCGCTCTGGTAGCAAATGGAAAGGGAGAGGAGTGTGTGTGTGTGTGTGTGTGCACGTGTTGGAGAGAATACACATGCTCATGCTCTCTCTTGTACTGTGTTTATGAGTGTGTGTGTGACAGTGTTTGGGTTTCAAACTGTGTGCAAAATTGTGTGCATGTGTGTGTGTGCATGTGTGTGTGTGTGTGTGTTTAGATGGGGTTGCACGTGGCCCCTGCATACATCTCTGTAACACTCTACATCTGTGTGCATGCGTGTTGAAAACTGTAGCTGTTTGTGGTTGGATGTGTGATACGCACACATTTGCCGTGTCCATGTCTCTATGCACGGATGGATTCCACAAGCATGTTTGTGTTTAAGTATAGGCTATGAGATGGCAAATACTCAAGTGCCATGAATGCCTGTGTGTGTGTGTGTATGTGTGTGTGTGTGTGTGTGTGTGTGTGTGTGTGTGAGAGAGAGAGAGAGCCAGAGAGAGTGCTGCCATTCTTTCATTATCAGTGTAAGCATATCACAATTGAGCACAACAATATTGCCCACACCATATTTGATAAGGAAGCGGTCACCATATTACAAATGTGCTGAGAATGTGTATTTGTCCACCAGATGACAAAAAAATGGTGTGTGTGTGTATATATATATATATATATATATATATATATATATATATATATGTGTGTGTATGTGAATTAGTGTGTGTGTGTGTATATGTGTGTATGTGAATTAGTGTGTGTGTGTGTGTATGTGTGTGTGTTTGCAGCCCTGGGGGTGAGCGACTGCTGAGAAAGACCTGGGTCATATGAAGTGCATTTGTTCATGGCCTTCCCCGTACACCCACCCTTCACAGTGGGAAAAGAAGAGAGAGAGAGGGAGGTCAACAGAAATGGAAAGACAGAGCGAGCGAGGGATAGAAAGAAAGAGAGAGGAGAGAGATTATGAGCTGCATGGGGTGGATGGCCTGTCATCCCCTCTTGTTTTTCCACTCTCTCTCTCTCTCTCTCTCCCTCTCTTGGTCTCTCTCTTTCTCTCTCTCTCTCTCTGTCCTTTTCGCGGCGGTATGTTTGTGGTTTTGGCGGCACCAAACCGGCATGGTTTCTTCTTCACAGCCAGTGACCGCTCCTCCACTACTCCTCTGCCTCCTCTTCTCTTCTTTTTCTTCTCTTTCCCTCTTTTCCCTCGTTCCCTTCATCTGATCCGAGGCCAAGAATAATACCGGCTCTTAACTGTCAGTCTGCTGTCGACCTCATGCAGTCCGACTGTCCTCACGCTCATTTTTAACATGCGCAACGGAATGGGACGCCTGGGTCAAAAAGTGACCTCACTGGCACCACTCTGTCAGCGTGTGTGTATATGTGTTTGTGTACGTATGCATGTGTGTATGTGACTTGCGTCAGCATAAGCCAATTTTAATATTGCGTATTCAATGCATATGTATTTAAACTATTAGAACTATGGTGAAGATCAGGATATGTGTGTAAGAGAGAGAGAAAGAAAATGAGAGAGGGGAAGAGACAGAGGTATGGAAGGTGAAAGTGGAGGGTGGGGAAGAAGGTGCTGATTTTGAGGTGCTTACTAGAACATAACGGGGAAATAAAGAAGCTGTCACAATATTACAAATGTGCTGAGAATGTGTAGTTGTCCACCAGATGACCAGTGTATGTGTATTTCTCTTTGCGTGTGCGCGCGCGTGTGTGTGTGTGTGTGTGTGTGTGTGGGGGGTGGGTGGACTGTGTCCATATAAAAGCTGTAAACGAAACTACGTCCGTGTTTGACTTACAACCCGAGAGTAAAGCCTATTCAAAGAGTAGGCCTACATACTAGGCTACTATAAGATTTCAAACTGGTTCTCATACAGGTTTCGGGCATACCAGTTTACTGATAACATCTTTGATAGAATGATGAAGAAGAGTGGACAAATTGTGGTTTGACAAAACAACTCATGTCGCAGTTATATTGTGTTTGCTAGACCTCGCCAACACGTTTGATAAAGTGCAGCTACATTGTTGCCTACACACGTGACCTAGCTTTAGCTCCATTGTATCCTCAAACATGTTCGTTATTGTCCCTTCTAACAGGGAAAAATTACCGACAACACAACAAGTAATTTGCTTAAATATGTCACCTATTTCGCAAAGTGAGCAGAAGCTAACCCCGAATCATTGACCTACCTTGGTACTACAGTCATCGTCTAGGTTTTGAAGTGGTTAGGTTGATCCATCAAAATCCAGTGTCTGCCTGTGTCTGTTATAAGGTCTCTTTCGATTTAGTCCCTCAGACTTTTTAAAGACAAAGTATCAATGAAAACTGTTAGATGCACTCAACAGTTGTCAAGCTGTTACATCCATAATGGCTACACTATTGCTACAAGAAGTGATGGGTAATGTAACGTCACTCAATAGAGGTTGCGTTCTGAATTTTAATGTTAGACTAATTAACACACAATTCTAACAACTAGCGTGACAAAACACATTCCAAGTCAAGATAATATGCGAAAAAAATATTTTCATGAATCATTATGGATGGGCAGTCTGTCGATTTTGGGTGGGCCTTTAATTTCCCAGTTGGTGCTCACTCTTTACAATGGGTGCCAGTCAGAGCCTCCAGGGAAACTAGTTTTCTCTCTCTCTCTCTCTCTCTCTAAATGTAAAGACATCAATACATCATACACATAGGATACTGTATATTCCTTATATTACATTACATTTGGCTGACACTTTTTAACCAAAGCGACTTCCAACAAGGGAAACAATCAAGGTAGACTGTGATAAAGACAAGTTAGTGCAGCAGTAAGTGCTACTTCCATATCGTCAAGTGTCAGTTCTATTCAGGTGGTAAGTGCTACAATTAGCACGTCTAGTTGTAAGTAGTGCTTAGTTTATAATGATCAATAGACTGAATGATAAGAGCAAGGTATGGAATGGATTAAAGAAATGTTCTCCTGTTCAGATGCTGTTCTTCGTGCCCTCTATCTTCAGTCTGTCTCCGTCCACACCTCTCCTTATCCCCCTCTCCACTCCCCCTCACTGTCCCGCCATGCTCAGGCGCCCACAGGAGCCTGTCCCCAGGAGCAGAGCTCAGTCCTGGGCCGTGTTGCAAGCCTGCGTGGGCTGGAATGTGGAGGCTCCCTGGCCAGCCATGTGGGTGAGTAAACCAGAGAACCAGTCCTCCCTGCTCTACTCCTCCACCTCTGGAGGCTTGTAAGGCATCACAGACTGTCAAGAAGCCCAGCGGGAGGTGAGGGATCTGGGCACGTGGAGAGTGGTGGGGTGGGGGGTGAGGAGAGGTGAGCAGAGGGGAGCACAGAGAGGGGATAGGGGCTGAGAGGACAGAGGGGTTTGGTTTTACCGATAGGCCCAGATGACATCCTGAGGACAGGCAGGAATCTGAAAGGGCAGAGAGAGAGAGAGAGAGAGAGAGAGAGAGAGAGAATGAGAGCGAACCATGGTCTGCTGTGGTGATCCTGCAGTTATGTGGGAATCATTCGTAATTCCTGCATTTCTGTGGCTCACCCAAGGACTATCCTTAACACAGCAAGACAGATCAGAATATCAGAATATTTAAAAAAACATACAGAGGGAAAGCTAAAGCATGTCTACATTTACCACCTTTGTTTTCTTGCACAGTGATACAGGATTGCTATTTTGCATCTACAACTAGTTTCCATTATCCGATCTGCAAACCAAAATGATACATTTTTGGCAAATAGTCCATGAAGACTTAAAAAACCAACCCCTGCTGGACATCATAGTTTACGGTATGGTTTGCACTGAAAGGTCAGAACAGCATAGACCGTCTGTGATCGGTCAGAACATTTTGTTTTATATACTGTAAACATGGTGGCCAGCTGGGTAAGTGCCATGTGATCTCTGTCGTTGCTGCTGGAAACTCGACACTGTACAGTAGTGGAAAGAATGCAGACTTCAGCGCCTGTCCTCTCTGCCGGGTCACAGCTAGGTCATGTCAAGTGACCTCTGAACTATGAACCTCTCAAATTCCACCTCAGAGAGAATCGGCCCTGGACGAGCTTTGACAAGTCAGTGTTAAAACATCCTGCTACCTTCAAGAGGATGAGCTAGGCTAGGCTAATCTTTCAACATAATCTAAGACTAGTTTTTCAACATAGCTCTGTATATGCTTGGATATATCTGTCTATCTATCTATCTATCTATCTATCTATCTATCTATCTATCCATCTATCTGACATTTGTCTGTCCACATCTAGATGAAAACATTTACATTTAGACAGATAGATAGATGGATCTCTCTCTGTCTGTCAGTAAGCTTTCCCAGCTGAGTAAGATGTGACATGACCTTGGTCTCATAGGTCTGAGTGTTCTTGTGGTAAAGGTTAAGTATCAGATTAATTGGGACATCTAAGGTTACATCAGCATCAGGAATGTGTTTGTATGTGTGTGAGAGTGTCTGTGTTTGTGTGTGTGTGTGCATGTGTAAAGTTTGTGTGCCTGGGTGTGAGTGTTTTTGCATTTGTGGAATAGTAGTGTGAAGTTGTGCACTTGTGTGTGTTCGTATGTGTGTGTGTGTTTGTGTGTGTGCGCGCGTGCGTGTGTGTGTGTGTGTGTGAATGCCTCCAGCAGAGGTCCTGACGTGCCCAGGATGACACAGACCCAAGGACGCTGGTCCACTCTTACACCTTTCATCACCCAAAGGCCACGCTCCTCTTACACCTCTCCTGCCAAAAGCCCTGGTGTGCAGCCCCCTGTTCTGCCCCTTCACTGGGTAGGAAGGTGATGGTGACACCTTGAGTATATGGAGTTGATGGTAGGTGTACACCAAAAATGGCTGGTAGTCAGTGATAAACTGGTAAAATTAGAGGTGGGTAAACTATACATTTTGAGGTGAGGTGGACTGCTCCATGCGGTATCGGATTTTTAAAAAAGGCATTCAGAACAGGGGCAGCCATGGCCTACTGGTTAGCCCTTCGGACTTGTAACCGGTGGGATGTCGGTTCGAACCCCGACCAGTAGGCACGGCTGAAGTGCCCTTGAGCAAGGCACCTAACCCCTCACTGCTCCCCGAGTGCCGCTGTTGTTGCAGGCAGCTTACTGCGCCGGGATTAGTGTGTGCTTCACCTCACTGTGTGTTCACTGTGTGCTGAGTGTGTTTCCCTAATTCACGGATTGGGATAAATGCACAGGATCCAAAGAGTATACTATATGTTTGATGATGGTGGAGGTTATTGTCAAATGTTTACAACAATACCAATGGTATTACAGTAAATGGTTCCTAGA
Source organism: Alosa pseudoharengus (assembly GCF_046254945.1). Lineage (NCBI taxonomy): Eukaryota > Metazoa > Chordata > Actinopteri > Clupeiformes > Clupeidae > Alosa > Alosa pseudoharengus. The sequence goes on from NW_027468774.1 coordinate 40,993,310, forward strand.
GTATTGTTGATGAGTGTACATATTGTGAATGTGGATAATACAGTGCGATTTTTGAATGTTAAAAGTTACAAAAGGGGAAAAAACTCTTTTGAGAGGTGGATAAACTCTAATAAGAGTGGATAAACTCTTTTTCTGACATTTCAGAGGTTGATAAACTGCGTACTAGCGTTTAGCCTCAACTACATTCCTGCTGGTAGTGTAACGGTTTATTTGGTTGTGTTTGTATTTCTTTCTACTTCATTCCTTACAATGTAATGTCACTCATTGTGTTCTTTTGTCTTTGGCCTCTATGATGGTGTCAATGTCAAATGGTGTCAATGCAATTAACCCTGAAACTAATTGAACTTTCAAATGTACATATTATAAAATGCTGATTAGACCCTCTGCCGCATCCCTGTGTCATTTCTCTCCTTTCCCCTCTTTCTATCTTGGACTGTTTAGCTCTCTGGTTCTCTCTTTACATTACATTACATTTTGGCTGACGCTTTTTAACCAAAGCGACTTCCAACAAGGGAAACAATCAAGGTAGAGTGTGATAAGAACTAGTTAGTGCAGCAGTAAGTTCTACTCTCTCTCTCTATCTCTCTCTCTCTTCTTATTTGTCTCCCTGTCTGTTACCCTCTCTCTTCTTTCCTCTCCGTCTCTCCTCCATTCTCTCGCAGAGTGGACCTTAAGTGGGCTAAAGGTGGGCCGAGTGAGGGCCAGATGAGGCCTCAGTCCCCCGCGGGCCCTAGGCAGTAAATCAGGCCGTATAATTGGTCGGAAAGGAAGGCTTGAGTGAGGCCAGCGCTCGGCTGGATATGAGTCTCCTCTGGCCTGACCTCCCGGACCTCAATGACTTTATGAGCCTCGCCGGAGGCCGAGAGAGTTGTAACAGTGCTGAGGGAGTGATGACTGGGAGGGTGTGTGTGTGTGTGTGTGTGTGTGTGTGTGTGTTTGAAAGAGAAAGGGAGAGATTGAGTATGCATGCATACATACATTATGTCCATGTAAATACAGAAAGTATAGATTATCTGTTGCATATATTTCTTTGAGCATGTCTGTGTGTGCAGTGATATGCATGTGGGTTTTTTGTGTATCTCTCTCTTTTTGTGTATCTCTTGCTCTCTCTGTCTTAAAAGTGAAACACACTACAATGTGGGCTAGTCAGTGTACACACACACACACACACACACACACACACACAGATCGGCTGGTAGATAGGTCTCCCTATGTGAATGCCCATCAGCCTCATCTCTGATTCTTCTCTCCACAGAAACAGAGTGATGCAGGCAGACTGATATCTTGGCAGACAGATAGACTGTCTGACACAGAGATAAAGGGATATTTTATCAGTGGTAAACAGACGAGTAAACAAATTGACAAGCTTGTTATCTGTGAAAATCACCTCAGATTTCTGAGACTGCTTTCTTCCCATAGGAATCTCCTCTCTGTTTCAGAGCAGAGGCTCATCCCTGAGTTAGTTTTGTAGATTTGTAAACAATCTCACTTTGTGTCCCCTTCCTCACTTCTCATTCTCTCTCTTTCTTTCTTCATTGAAGGTCATTGCAGCATTTTTCTCATGGCTTTTAATGAACACAATAAACACACCTGTGTGTTGATCAATGATCAGATGATCCCATATCTAAATTGATTTAATTAACATCATTCATTCATTCACTCATTTATTCATTCACATATGGACACTCCTAGAGAGAAAGCATTTTGCCGAAAAACCAAATAGGGACACCACTGGTGCTCTAAACAGCTGCCATCTTGTTCTGGTGCTGTCATCACCTTTTACTATAAGAGACAGGCATACTGTCTGTGTGTGTGTGTGTGAGGGGTATGGTCAACATGTGGGTGACTAGTGTATGTGTCAGACCATAGGGGTGTGATCGTGTGTGTGTGTGTGTGTGTGTGTGTGTGTGTGTGTGTGTGTGTGTGTGTGTGTGTGTGTGTGTGTGTGTGTTTGTGTGTCTATGTGAGGATCTGTCAGTGCTGACTCCAACCATCAGGGGGGAGATCTCAGCCTTTCCCTCCACCAGGCGATCAGGTGTGGCGCATATCTGTCCGCACGGCAGCCTCACGGCTCTTCCTGATGGACAGTTCACCTTAGGATGAACTCTACCTCCTCCCCCTGCCCCACCCCCCACATACCCCCTGACACCCTACTAGCCCTGCACCCCTGCTTCACACCTCTGTGTGGCACCCTTCAAAGCTGCCCTGACGTGCAACTTCTAACCCCCAGCTTCCGCTGCGCCACCAGGCCCTCTCGGCCCAGACACATCTGTGAGGGCCTCAGCCCCGCTCCCCCGCTCCCTTTCCCAGATGAGACAGGCAGCTACGGCGGCGAGGGCCCTGTCACGGAGCTCCGCGCCCAGGCCCTGCCGACAGCCTGACAGCCTCGGTGAGCACTTTTAAAGCTGTGGAGCTAACCGGGCCGTGAGAAGCTGGGCTAAAACGGCCACAGATGGCGTAAGGCTTTGAAGAGGACAGGCCTCTCTCAGGGACATCCAGGCCGAGTTCACCGCCTCACCTAACAGTCTATCACCCAAAGGTGTCAACGTCAAAGCCTGCTGGTAAATTCAATGTTACTGTACACACTTACATGTTATTTCAGTGCATATATGACCGATCATTTCTGAAAACTTAACAAGTAACAGTATATTGATAGTTTTCACATGACTGTCAATGACTTTTAAGCACATTTAACTTGAAGTAAGGGAAAAAATCAGAAAGTAAATCTAATTGATTTCTAGAAATTAAATCAATTTCTAATAAAGTGCATTTTAAATAAGTTGTACTTTTGAAAATTGTACACATAGACGTATAGACTACTGCATATAGGTCATTTAATAAAGGCATTCCACTCGTAGAGGTCATTGGAACTGGGCTGTGCTGTGAAGCAGAGCGGCGTAGCTGTCCTCTCTCGCCTCTCGCACGGCCAAGGCCAACCCTGGAGGGAACCTCTCTGCCCTCTCTCTATCCTCTCCCTGCCCCCCCCCCCTTAACGTTCCTGCCCCCTTGCCTAACGCCTTTACTATCCCCCCATCTCCCTACACCCCTCACCTCTGTGGTCCCTGCCCAACCTCTATGTTCTGACCCCCCCCCCCCCCCCTCTCTGGCCCATTCTGACCCCCCCCCCTTTGGCTCATTGGCCACTGTCCCAGTGGTGACCAGCCCACACAGTCTGCCCAGGTGAGCCCCCTACACACCCCTCAGTGCCCCCTCTGTATCCTCCCCAGCACCCTGCCACCCTCAGGGAACGGCCATCGTCGTTAATCACACCTGGCGACACATTCCGGCCAGTCGCCTGTGAGCGCTCCAACCCACGGCCCTAGAGAGAGAAAGAGAGAGAGAGAGAGAGAGAGAGAGAGAGAGAGCTTGAGGGAGAGAGGAAAGAGAGAAAGATATAGATAGAGAGGAGGAAGGAAAGAGCGATACTGTCATTGCTGACTTTGGCAAAGAAGATCACAGCCTTATCCCATCAGACAAAGTGCCCTTCTTATTAAACTACTCTGAAATGCAGGTCAGCAGCAGTCTCATACAAGCACTTTATATGCGGTGACAATGACGGGGACAGTTTTCATGTTTACAGATAATTGTTGGGTTCATTACATTATGCTTTTATATACAAATAGTTGTTGACAATAGTTGTCCGTTACCCGGTTTTAGGTGCGTGCATTTGGTCAGTTAAAAAGTTATGAAAAGTAGGCCTAGCCTGCATAGTAGCCTAACTACATCCACATACAATATGTTATAATAGGCCTACAACAACGCTAGCCTGGCGGGCCATCCTATATCATTGAAATGTATAGTCTGGAATCGAATCATTCACCTGCTTAATCCAAGGGGCGGGCGGAGAATTGTCTTTCAAACTGCCTAGGCATGCAATAGGCCAGCGCTACGACCATATCCGTATCCGGTCGGCAAAACGGCAAATACATCCTTCTTCGAAAGGAATGACTTAAGTGCATTGTGTTGCTCTACTTTCAAAGAAAAGCACAAGTCCAACTCCTCCAAAGTTGACGCCAACGCCGATTCAAACAACCGCTCTTTGTTCGCCATAGTCACCTTCCTTGTTGTTCACCGTCGCAGGATGTCGTTATCCTGTTAAGCCCGCCTTAAGACTCTCTAACGAAATAGAGCGCTGTGATTGGAGAACATCCACGGTGTTGAGCCAATAGAAATTCCTATGGTTCGATACTAGACGTACAGGCTGAGCAAATTAATTTGCCGCCGCTAGGATACGTCTAGATTTCTAGGCTACAACAACGCCTGACAAGGATGTATTCGTTTGGACAACATTAGGCTATACAGCCTAGAAAGGCTAAACTTAGGCTACCTTCAGTTTGTTAAATGTAAAGCCTAGCTTAATGTTACCTTTCTTGCCCATCTGAAATAACTCCTTTCAGATAACTCCTCCTTTCTGTTTTTGTTGTTTTCAAAAACCTGTTATATCCGCGAAACTCCCCCCCCCCCCCACGGACCACGGACCATCCAACGCATTCAAAAGTAACGCATTCTATTAGCTATTCCAGGCGTCATGTTGAATAAGCTGCCCTTTTTTTGATGAACACATACAGAGTTTATAAATGATATCCTTTAATTTCATGTTTCCATATCATTATGACCTGATTCGAAATTATGTATTTATTCATGAATTAATTACAAAAGATTTAACATTTTCATTTTACACCTGTCCGCCATAGCCCTTTTCATCTCGCGTACCCCCTAGAAGCAGCTCGCGTACCACAGTTTGGGAATCCCTGAGTTACATCAACGGCAGTTTCTAACCCAAACGGACTACATCCATGTTTCTGTTACTGTTTCGCTCAACATTTTTATGCAATGTTTGTTGCTGTATTTTTATTTGAAGCAGTAAGTTGCTGCATGGGGATCTTTAAGCTAATTAACACCAGCTGAAGTGAGTTCACCGATTTCCTGACCAGAGTCGTAGGCTCGCACGGTCGTCCTCCGCACGCGGCGTTTGCCGCAGAGCGCTAACAGTGGCCCCACTTCTGACAACACCTTGCCGTAATATTGCTCTCCGGGAGCGCGACGGCACTAGTGGTCAGGCCGCTTTGCTCCTCTGCTCTCGCCACAGCGGGTTAATGTCTAGCAGCTGGGGTGTGGAGTGGAGACGGATCTCTTGTTCCACGTGGCCCGACACCCGCAATGTTGTTCAACCCTCTTGCCAGATATCCGAGTGTGTGTGTGTGTGTGTGTGTGTGTGTGTGTGTGTGACAAAGGGAGAGGGTGAGAATATGTGGACATGTGTGCGTGTGATACGTGTGTGTATATGATAGTGCATGTGTGTGTGTGTGTATGATCAGGCATGTGTCTCTGTACGATTCATGCAAGTATGTGTTAGAAAGAACATTTTGTGTGTGTGTGTGTGACATAGAGAAACATAGAGAGAAAGAGGCTGAGTGGTGTTGGCTGTGTGTGTGTGTGAGTGTGTGTGTGTGTGTGAGTGTGTGTGTGCGTGTGTGTGTGTGTGTGTGAGTGTGTGTGTGTGTGTAAGTGTGTGTGTGCGTGTGTGTGTGTGTGTGTGTGAGGACTGAGGAGGCTATAGGCGTTCAAACGTGTCCACACGTGTGTATGTGTGTGTATCTATCTGCGCGCCTTCACGTGTGTAATGGTATCTCATTAGATTGACTCCCCCTGCCACCTCCTCACCGCCTGTGCACCAGTTGTTGTTTTAATTATTCAGAGCCCTGACTCCCAATCAGCTCGGCGATGGGTGAAGCCTTCAACGGGCCACGCCAATCGCGGCTTCCCGGACCCCAGACCAGCTGTTGGGATGGCTCGCCTGCAAGGCTGTTCTTTTTCTCCTGCATGTAGCATTTGGAAGGCCCACGACAGCGAAGACTAATGTTTTAATCAAGGCTCGTCAGATTGGGTTTGTGCAAGCAGGTCGCTTTGTTGCGGAGGAGCCTGATTAAAAGGATTGTGGTTGCGAAGCTGCTGGCTCTCGGAAGGGGAGAGATGGGATCATCATGTTGATGCACATGTCTGTTTATGGTAGTCTGTGTCAGTTTGTGCGCGTGTGTGTAATTGTGTGTGTGTGTGTGTGTGTGTGTGTGTGTGTGTGTGTGTGTGTGTGTGTGTGTGTGTGTGTGTGTGGGAGGTTGGCTGTGTTTGTGTGTGTGTGTGTGTGTATGAGAGAGAGAGAGATGTTGGCTGTGTGTGTATGTGTGTGTGTGTGTGTGTGTGTGTGTGTGTATGTGTGTGTGTGTGTGTGTGTGTGTGTGTGTGTGTGTGTGTGTGTGTTCGACCATGTGTGGATATCTTCTTTCTGTAGTGGGTATCTGATTAAGAAGTGAGGGCTGCACTGGGGCTGTGTGTGGTGATGAGAGAGGAGGAGAGAGAGGGGACAGGGGGAGAGGGCTGTGGGGTGGAGGGGGGGCAGTTTTGGGGTGGGAGGGGGGGTGAGAGTAGACTGTGGCCCAGATGTGGCCTGGTGAGAGAAACAAGTTTGACTTCTGGTGGGACACGACCTAGCATTCAGAGAGAAAAAGATAAAGGGAGAGAGAGAAAGGGAGAGAGAGATTAAGACAAAAAAGAAACAACGTTGCAATGAGGTTGCAATGAGGAACAAATGTGTTTTGTTAGTCATAAACAGATTGGGAGTTCAAACCCTACACCTGCATCAACAACAAATCTTTTCTACAGGCAAGTACTCTGAACACACACGTTCCAAGCTTTGTTTTAAAACTGCACCACTTTCCTTATGCACTTTTACTTTCCTTCTGCATGCCAACGTTTAGCGTCATGTCCAAGAAATAAAAAGGCTTCGACCACTTATGTGTCAGATGCATTAGGCTATGACCTGGTATGAATTCCATAAAATGACCAAGATGTGTCGGACAATCAGGAATAGATCTTCTGTTCATTATCAGTCACCACTGAGGAACTTTCAAAGGCAGTGATCAGATTGAGTCTGCTGTGGACAGGCTGTGGTTGTCAACATTATTTTCAAAAAGTTCCGATTTTGCCTGTCCACGCATTTTCAAAAGTTTTCACGCTGGAAACTCTCAAAATAAATGTTCAGGCCAAACGCCAGCAAAACGTCTCAGTTGTTTGTTCTCACCGCTGTCATGTAGACAGGCCCTTAGATTGCACCCCGATCAGTTCACATATACGCACTTGTGTATATGTACAAAGTGAACAGTCCTGAATGTTCTATCAGTCATTCACAAACGTGCATGCACACACATGCACCATCTCTCTCACACACAGAAAGAAACAGAGACACACTCTCCTTTCTCTGGCTCACACACACACACACACACACACACATACACACACACACACACACACAGCACTGGTATGTCACCGTCTGCCAGATTGGTGAAAAGGGAGGAACACAAAATGCAATTGTGGTTTTGTTTGACATGGCTGCGACTCAATGGAGAAAATAAGACCACAGGGGTGTGTGTGTGTGTGTGTGTGTGTGTGTGTGTGTTTGTGTGTGTGTGTGTTTGTGCGTGTGTGTGTATCTGGATGACGCCCAGTGAAGAAAGCTGATGGGGGAGAGCTGGGAAGGGGGTTTGTCTGAGGGAGAGGTGGTGGGGTGGGGCCGTGAGTGGACAGGTTGGGCCCAAGCTGTGGGCTTTGTTGCCTGTTTGGGACAACAGGCCTGGGGCTGGGGGGTCTGTCCTGAGCCCCCTCTGGCCCTGTCAGCCAGCAGGTTATTGATGGGACAGCCAGGCAATGGAGTCCTATCCTGGAAGACAGGTTCGTCCTGCCCCACCCGGCCCAGCCCCCCCAACCCTGCTCCCCTGCTCCACTCGCCATAGGGACAGCACTGACCAACCCCCCACCTCCTGTTCTCTTGAGACATGAATACGCCACAGCTGGGTGAGCACTGTCCAGAGATGGAGAAACTGTGTTTGTGTGTGTGTGTGTTTGTGTGTGTGTGTGTATGTGTGTGTGTGTGTATGTGTGTGTGTGTGTATTTGTGTGTGTGTGTGTGTATCTGTGTGTGTGTGTGTGTGTGTGTGTGTGTGTGTGTGTGTGTGTGTGTGTGTGTGTGTAGTATTGGTATTGGTAGCCAGGGTGGTGGAAGAGTTGAATGGGGGGTAGAGGTGGGGGGGTGCTGGTGGTGTTGCTAGTAAAGCTTGCCTTTAGATCCAATCAATTTCAGCGAGAAGGTTCATGGAGGGATGAGGAGTGAGGGGAGGGGAGGGGAGCTTGACAAGCATGTCAGGGCTGATGAAAGACTACTGAGAACCAGAGACGTGTCAGAGCCGCAGTGTATCCCCCCCAAACACGTCCCATCAGATCCTGAGACAGCGGTCAATGTGGAACGACACAGTAACTGTACAGTAACTACGGTAACGTGTGTTGGCCCTCACACTGCAGCCGGCTCTGGGCTCATCGTGGCTGTCCTGTTGTCTTTTAAGCACTTTGTTCTCTGACTCGAGCAAAATGGGGACATGAGAGTGCTTTAATGGGGCCGGGGCGTCTTGACAGAGGATGGGTGACATTATTTAGCTTGGTCGCTTCTCCCTAACAGGTGGCGGGAGTACTCTGGCGCAGCCTCTGTTCATGTGTGTGTGTGTGTGTGTGTGTGTGTGTGTGTGTGTGTGTGTGTGTCTGTGTGTGTGTGTGTGTGTGTGCATGTCCCAACGGGCCTTGCTTCAGCAAAGTAGTGCATCAGCGGGAAAAGCAGGTCACCAGAATCGGGATGGCAGCCTGGCCGTCTTCAGCGGCTCCCCGACGGCGGCTCTGGCGTCTGCGGCGACAGCGCTGCCATCATCGTGGAGACGGCTCTTCAGTTCAGGGGCGCTCAGCTGGATGGCGGGAGGCCCGATACGATGCGACAGAGCTGTCAGCGACCAGGTGGCGCGTCTACTTCCCCCCCAACTCGTTCGTTTTTTTCCCCTTCCCTCTGAACCTTGAACGAACAGTCAGAGGCCTTTCTCTCTCTCTCACTCTATTTTTCTTTCTATCTTTCATTCTCTTCCTCACTCCTGCTGTTTTCCAGCCCTCCTTTCTCTTCCTCTCTTTCTCTCTCTCTCTCCCACACTCATCCTCTCAATCTCTGTCTTTCTGTCATTTCTCCTTTCACTCTAACTCCCTCTCTCTCTACCTCTATCTTCCTCCGTTTTTGCTTCGACTCCTTCTCTCCTTCTCGTCCCCTTCTGTGGCGTCGGCGATGGCGAAGTGCGAGTGTGTAGCCGTGCAGCGGGCGGCGGGCGTCTTAATTTCCCCCCGCGCGGCGCCGTTGTTCCCGCCTGACAGTGAAAAATGGTTCGTCAGCTTCACTCCCTCCGCCGGGCGCGCCAGGCCAAACGCCGCAACATCTGGCCGCGTTTCATTGTCTCCAGGGTTTCTTGGCACGAGCTCCTGGCTGCCGTTTCTGGTTGCGTTTTCATTTTAGATCCTTCCATCTCCCTCTCTCTCTCTTTCTCTCCCCTCCCCCACTGTCTCTCTGTTCTTCTCTCTCTCTTTCTCTTTCTCTCTCTCTCTCCAGCTTTCACTCTCCCTCCATCCTCATCCTACTCCTCTCTCCTGAATTGCAGACTTGTCCTGCATTTGCTCAGAAATATCTTGCAACACGCTCTGTTTTTCTTCTTAAATGCTTCTAAACTGTCTTTGTCTATCTTCAGATTTGCCATCATAGAGTCCAGTTCTCTCTCTCTCTCTCTCTCTTTCTCACTCTCTCCACGGCTGCCTAGTTGTTTTTAAAGATTGCTTTCGCATGGATTGAAGTGTTACACTCTCCCGTGCACTTCCACACACTCCCTCCTCCATGCTGTATACCTACTGCTATCTCATAGAGCAATCCCTGCTTTTCAGTTAATGTGATTATCGCTGTGAAACTTGATCTTATCGCTGGGTAAGTGCTTGGGTATGCCCCTGAGAAATGGCCTTATTTGACAAAGGTGCCCGTATATCACTTAAGAGCCCACACCCAACTGTGCACAGGGCGAGACAGAGCATTACCCATAATTTATTTTACACTATCTAAGTCGTGAGCGTTGGCGAAGCTGATGTACAGTCAGGCTGGGCCTTTTTGCTCACCAGCGGTGTTCTTTGGCCTGCTGCCTCGTTCGGTCGCAGTGGGTTCAGCGGCGATTCATCAGCACCTGAACCCCTCTTCTACCTCTCTCCCTCCCTCCCTCCCTCCCTCCCTCCACTCCTCCCTCCATTTGGGGGAGTCAGAGAGCATCGCCGCTTATTCTCAGCGCAGAATGTTCTGTCTTATCAGCTCATCTCAATAAGGTGGAATGATAGCCAAGTGATTTGTGGCCAAAAACGTTCAGTAGGACCCTGAAAGACTGGAGAGAGTTTTTTTTTTTCTTCGATTCAGCGTTACCCTCTCACGCTCTCCTTAATTAAGGAGGTATGCAAGCCAAGCAAGCTGCATGTCTAGTCCCAATTCACAGCTCCCATCCTCAGCTGGGTGTTGGATTCCTAGAGGGTGCCCACTGAGCAGCTAAATCTGGCACCAACCTGGTTCAGGTCTGGCATAGACCCTGCAGATCAAGGCTTTTCGAGAACCAGCTGCAGTCGCAGCACAAAAATGCCACACTAAAGCGGCTGAATCAACGGCATGAAAAACTCCTCTATTACTCCCCAAAATCACCATCCAGGATTCGGTTACAAACACTGTGGAGGACGGCGGTTTAGCTTCGGGCCCAGACGCATGTTTATGTTGCATTTTTGTCTGGTAGGCCAATAAAGGCCTCGCGGTTTGGGGTCCAATCCCCGCTTCAGAGTGCACTTAATGAACATGGCGGTGGGGTAATTTATGAGTGTTTTGAGTTGAAATGGTGTAGCCCTGAAACATGTTGATTTAACGCGGGCGGAGGGGGAGGTGGGCCGGGTTTAGGGGAGGCCCGGTTTCGAGGGCTGGGAAGCTCACCCTAGGCCCGTGGAGCACGACAGGTCATAATTGTGTGATATTTATGGCTGTGGCTGCACGCTTGAGTAATGGACAGTTTCTTAGGATGTAAGGAATCTTTCATAATGAGCCTGTTTGAAGCAGTTATTAAGAACAGATTTATGCAGGCGCGCCAGCCAAGGTATTCCTTTTCCTTCCCTCTGATTTGCTTGGGTCTCTATCTCTCTCACTCTCTCTCTTTCTCTCTTTCTCTCTTCTCTCTGTCTCACTGCTCTCTCCTCTCTATCCCACCGTGAAATCCTCTGCCTTTTCCCCCTTTTTTGTTGCTTGCACAGCTTCCAAATGAATTCCCAGGCCCCTGAAAATTTACCACTAACCTCCAGGCGAATCTTCCAAACATCGATGCTACTACAAGCGAAAAAGAGACAATGGTCCCATTTTTAGAGGCTGTGAAGCCTGTCCAGCTGAGAGAGAGATTAAATGCAGGCCTTGTTTGGGGACCCCGTCGCAAACGGTCTTTTACGAGGCCCCGTGGGCTCGCTGCGATGCTCCGGGCCCCTCTTTGCGCTGCGGCGTATTTATTTCGTTGCCTTTATGCACGCTTTTTTTTTTCGTTGTGGGGAAAAAGGATGATACGCACAAAGAAGGATAAATCACAGGGACGTCTTCCCTTTCAGGGTGGCTCGTAACTCGCAGAGATGACGGCTTTATAAGGCTGCTAGCGAGCCCGGGACGGGAGCTCTCTGGCGACGCTTGCGTGGCTTTTACGAGCCGAGCTACGCGGGGAAAACCTGAATTGTTCCTGTGGGACAGCAGAGCTCAATGAGTGGAGAAGAATATTTTCAAATGAGCTCACAGTACATAAACACACTCTCTCTTTCTCTCAGATATGCTAATGCTATCTTCCTCACACACATTCACACACACTCACACACACACACACACACACACACACACACACACACACACACACACATGTTTCTTTTTCTTCCCAGTTAAGTAATATTTTTTTCTCCTGCAAAACCATCCTCCACCTTTCTTGAGGTTGCCACCAAAACGTGGTCCCTGGAAGAATGCCAGGACAACAGGGGACCCCCCAGAGAGAGCAGTTGTCACAAGGCTTCTTTTACAAATGGAGTCCCAGGCCTCACTTCCTGGGCCTTGTAGCCACTGCTCTGCTGAAGTCTGTCACTCTATGGGGGGTGGGGGGTTGAGGGGACCCCTTCAAAGGCTCTGGAGAAGGGGGTGACACGGGGGGGGGGGGGGGACGTTTATCTTCTTGCTGTGCCCATGGGTCTCTTTCATGTTAAACAGCACCCCCAGCCTCACCCAGTGCAGGTTAGCCAGAGATGAAAGAGGTTGCGGGAGGGAGGCCCATGGTCTTGGGGAGGTTACACTGAGGTGGGGAAAAGTCTGCAGGTGCTTTCCTGCAAAGGTGAACTCTGCTAATGCGTTAAAGCACGTGGTGCCACTTTGATTTATGGCAAGCTGCGGCACAAGTAGTGGCCGCCTGAGTTCTGTAGTAGCACAGGCTGTAGCTGTAACTGCACAGCCACTGTGCACAGCGGAAGAGGCCTACAGTAGTGCGATGATGGATAGTCACAAGCTACGCTGCTTTAATGCTACAATCCATACAGCCAACGTGATTTACATTTACGAGACACACTGCCAAACTTCTAACAGGAAATAGGCTCCCGCTAATATAATTTACAGTGGCTACATACGTTGTCCATATGCTAAAGCATTCATAGTAATAAGAAATGCATTTGCTATGTCAGTAGTATGCTGAAAGCGACTCAGATAATGGCTATGATGAGAATTACACGCAGGCCGTATGCTCCGAGTGCTCTCGTGACTCAAGGCTAATCGGAAGCTTTGCGTTCAGCTAAATTGAAATGAATTAATGTTACAAGGAGCAGCTGCAAAAGGCAAAAAACAATAGGCCCTCTGTTCCTAAAGATGGAGGGAAAAAAGCTAGAAGTTTAAAGGCATCAGTCAATTTTATAAAATCAAATTTAAATTGAGTTTTATGCTGTTTTCAGTGCACACGAGCACCAGTTGTGTGATCTTTCCCTAATGTGTGT